>NW_027480731.1:0-320464 GCF_051401765.1 Calliopsis andreniformis | reverse complement strand
AGAAAATTGAATATTGATGATTGAAGATTGAGGATAGAGGATTGATGGTTATGGATTGAGGACGAGGACTGAGGGTTGAGTATTGATGTTTGAGGTCTGAGGATTGAGGACTGAGGATTGAGAATTGAGGATTGAGGATTGATGATTGAAAATTGAGGATTGGGTATTGAGGATTGAAGAATGAGGATTGAGGATTGAGGATTGAGGATTGAGGATTGAATACTGAGTATTGAGGATTGAAGATTGAGGATTGAGGATTGAGGATTGAGGATTCAGGATCTAGGATTGTAGATTGATTAATGACGATTGTAGGTTGTGGATTGAGGATTGAGGATTGAGAATTCAGAATTGAGGATGAGGACTGAGTGTTGAGGATTGAGGTTTGAGGAACGAGGATTGAGGATTGAGGATTGACGACTGAGGATTGACGATTGAGTATTGATGGCTGAGGATTGATTACTGAGGATTGAGGATTGAGTATTGAGGATTGAGCATTGAGGATTGTGGATTGAGGATTGAGGATTGAAGATTCAGTATTGAGGGTTGAAGATTGAGAATTGATGATTGAGAATTGAACATTGAGGACTGAGCGTTCAGGGTTGAGTGAGGAGAATTGATGTTTGTGGATAGAGGTTTGAAGATTGCAGATTGAGTATTGCGTATTGAAAACTGTGAATTGAGGATATTCTACTGAGGATTGAGGATTGACAACTGATTGTTGAGGACTGAGGGCTGAAGATTGAGTATTCAGGATTGAGGATTCAGGATTGAGGTTTGAGGACTGAGGATTGAGGATTGAGGATTGAGGATTGAGGATTGAGGATTGAGGATTGAGGACTGAAGATAGAAGATTGAGAATTGGGTATTGCGGATTGAACATTGAGGATTGAGGATTGAGGATTGCGGATTGGGGATTGAGGACAGAAGATTGAATATTGATGATTGAAGATTGAGGATTGAGGATTGATGGTTGTGGATTGAGGACGAGGACTGAGGGTTGAGTATTGATGTTTGAGGTGTGAGGATTGAGGATTGAGGATTGAGAATTCAGGATTGAGGATTGAGGATTGAAGATTGAGGATTGGGTATTGAGGATTGAAGCATGAGGATTGAGGATTGAGGATTGAGGATTGAAGACTGAGTATTGATGATTGAAGATTGAGGATTGAGGATTGACGATTGGGGATTCAGGATCTAGGATTGGAGATCGATTAATGAAGATTGAAGATTGAGGATTGAGGATTGAGGATTGAGAATTGAGAATTGAGTATGAGGACTGAGGGTTGAGGATTGAGGTTTGAGGAACGAGGATTGAGGATTGAGGATTGAGGACTGAGGATTGACGATTGAGTATTGAAGATTGAGGATTGATTACTGAGGATTGAGGATCGAGGATTGAGGATTGAGGATTGAGGATTGAGGATTGAGGATTGAGGATTGAGGATTGAGGATTGAAGATTCAGTATTGAGGATTGATGATTGAGAATTGAGGATTGAGAATTGAACATTGAGGACTGAGCGTTCAGGTTTGAGTGATGAGAATTGATGTTTGTGGATAGAGATTTGAAGATTGCAGATTGAGTATTTTGTATTGAAAACTGTGAATGGAGGATATTCTACTGAGGATTGAGGATTGACAACTGATTGTTGTGGACTGAGGGCTGAAGATTGATGATTCAGGATTGAGGATTCAGGATTGAGGTTTGAGGACTGAGGATTGAGGATTGAGGATTGAGGATTGAGGATTGAGGATTGAGGATTGAGGATTGAAGATTGAGGATTGGGTATTGCGGATTGAACATTGAGGATTGAGGATTGAGGATTGAGGATTGAGTATTGAAGATTGAGGATTGGGGATTGAGGATTGACGATTGAGGATTGAGTATTGAGGATTGAGAGCTGAGGATTGATTATTGAAGATTGAGTATTGAGGATTGAAGATTGAGGATTGAGAATTCAGGATTGACGATTGAGAATTGAGGATTGGGGATTGAGGACTGAAGATTGAGGATTGGGTATTGAGGATTGAAGAATGAGGATTGAGGATTGAGAATTGAGGATTGGGGATTGAGGACAGAAGATTGAATATTGATGATTGAAGATTGAGGATTGAGGATTGATGGTTGTGGATTGAGGACGAGGACTGAGGGTTGAGTATTGATGTCTGAGGTGTGAGGATTGAGGATTGAGGATTGAGAATTCAGGATTGAGGATTGAGGACTGAGGATTGAGAACTGAGGATGAAGACTGTGGGTTAAGGATTGAGGTTTGGGGAACGAAGATTGAGGATTGAGGATTGAGGACTGAGGATTGACGATTGAGTATTGAAGATTGAGGTTTGATTACTGAGGATTGAGGATTGAGTATTGAGTATTGAGGATTGAGGGTTGAGGATTGAGGATTGAGGATTGAGAATTGAACATTGAGGACTGAGCGTTCAGGGTTGAGTGATGAGAATTGATGTTTGTGGATAGAGATTTGAAGATTGCAGATTGAGTATTGCGTATTGAAAACTGTGAATTGAGGATATTCTACTGAGGATTGAGTATTGACAACTGATTGTTGAGCACTGAGGGATGAAGATTGAGGATTCAGGATTGAGGATTCAGGATTGAGGTTTGAAGAATGAGGATTGGGGATTGAGGATTGAAGAATGAGGATTGAGGATTGAGGATTGAGGATTGAGGATTGAAGATTGAGAATTGAGGATTGAGGATTGAGTATTGAAGATTGAGGATTGGGTATTGAGGATTGAAGAATGAGGATTGAGGATTGAGGGTTGAGGATTGAGGATTGAAGTTTGAGGATTGAGGATTGAGGATTGAGGATTGAATATTGAGTATTGAGGATTGAAGATTGAGGATTGAGGATTGAGGGTTGAGGATTGAGGACGAGGACTGACGGTTGAGGATTGAGGTTTGAGGATTGAGGATTGAGGATTGAGGATTGGGGATTCAGGATCTAGGATTGGAGATTGATTAATGAGGATTGAAGATTGAGGTTTGAGGATTGAGGATTGAGAATTGAGAATTGAGAATTGAGGATGAGGACTGAGGGTTGAGGGTTGAGGTATGAGGAACGAGGATTGAGGATTGAGGATTGAGGATTGAGGACTGAGGATTGAAGATTCAGTATTGAGGATTGAAGATTGAGAATTGAGGATTGAGAGTTGAACATTGAGGACTGAGCGTTCAGGGTTGAGTGATGAGAATTGATGTTTGTGGATAGAGATTTGAAGATTGCTGATTGAGTACTGCGTATTGAAAACTGTGAATTGAGGATATTCTACTGAGGATTGAGGATTGACAACTGATTGTTGAGGACTGAGGGCTGTAGATTGAGGATTCAGGATTGAGGATTCAGGATTGAGGTTTGAGGACTGAGGATTGAGGATTGAGGATTGAGAATTGAGGATTGAGGATTGAGGATTGAGGACTGAAGATAGAAGATTGAGAATTGGGTATTGCGGATTGAACATTGAGGATTGAGGATTGAGAATTGAGGATTGGGGATTGAGGACAGAAGATTGAATATTGATGATTGAAGATTGAGGATTGAGGATTGATGGTTGTGGATTGAGGACGAGGACTGAGGGTTGAGTATTGATGTCTGAGGTGTGAGGATTGAGGATTGAGGATTGAGAATTCAGAATTGAGGATTGAGGATTCAAGATTGAGGATTGGGTATTGAGGATTGAAGCATGAGGATTGAGGATTGAGGATTGAGGATTGAGGATTGAAGACTGAGTATTGAGTATTGAGGATTGAGTATTGAAGATTGAGGATTGATTACTGAGGATTGAGGATTGAAGATTGAGGATTGAGGATTGAGGATTGAGGATTGAGGATTGAGGATTGAAGATTCAGTATTGAGGATTGAAGATTGAGAATTGAGGATTGAGAATTGAACATTGAGGACTGAGCGTTCAGGGTTGAGTGATGAGAATTGATGTTTGTGGATAGAGATTTGAAGATTGCAGATTGAGTACTGCGTATTGAAAACTGTGAATTGAGGATATTCTACTGAGGATTGAGGATTGACAACTGATTGTTGAGGACTGAGGGCTGTAGATTGAGGATTCAGGATTGAGGATACAGGATTGAGGTTTGAGGACTGAGGATTGAGGATTGAGGATTGAGGCTTGAGGATTGAGGATTGGGGATTGAGGATTGAAGATTGAGGATTGGGTATTGCGGATTGAACGTTGAGGATTGAGGATTGAGGATTGAGGATTTAGGATTGAGGACAGAAGATTGAATATTGATGATTGAAGATTGAGGATTGAGGATTGATGGTTGTGGATTGAGGACGAGGAGTGGGGGTTGAGTATAGATGTTTGAGGTCTGAGGATTGAGGATTGAGGATTGAGAATTGAGGATTGAGAATTGAGGATTGAAGATTGAGGATTGGGTATTGAGGATTGAAGAATGAGGATTGAGGATTGAGGATTGAGGATTGAGGATTGAATACTGAGTATTGAGGATTGAAGATTGAGGATTGAGGATTGAGGATTGGGGATTCAGGATCTAGGATTGGAGATTGATTAATGAGGATTGAAGATGGAGGATTGAGGATTGAGGGTTGAGGATTGAGGACGAGGACTGACGGCTGAGGATTGAGGTTTGAGGATTGAGGATTGAGGATTGAGGATTGAGGACTGAGGATTGAGGATTGAGGATTGAACATTGAGGATTGAAGATTGAGGACTGGGGACTGAGGATTGAAGGTTGAGCATTAAGGATTGAGGATTGGGGATTCAGGATCTAGGATTGGAGATTGATTAATGAGGATTGAAGATTGAGGATTGAGGATTGGGGATTGAGAACTGAGAACTGAGGATGAGGACTGAGGGTTGAGGATTGAGGTTTGAGGAACGAGGATTGAGGATTGAGGATTGAGGACTGAGGATTGACGATTGTGTATTGAAGGTTGAGGATTGATTACTGAGGATTGAGGATTGAGGATTGAGGATTGAGCATTGAGGATTGAGGATTGAGGATTGAGGATTGAAGATTCAGTATTGTGGATTGAAGGTTGAGAATTGAGGATTAAGATTTCAACATTGAGGACTGAGCGTTCAGGGTTGAGTGATGAGAATTGATGTTTGTGGATAGAGATTTGAAGATTGCAGATTGAGTATTGCGTATTGAAAACTGTGAATTGAGGATATTCTACTGAGGATTGAGGATTGACAATTGATTTTTGAGGACTGAGGGCTGAAGATTGAGTATTCAGGATTGAGCATTCAGGATTGAGGTTTGAGGACTGAGGATTGAGGATTGAGGATTGAGGATTGAGGATTGAGGATTGAGGATTGATGACTGAGGATAGAAGATTGAGAATTGGGTATTGCGGATTGAACATTCAGGATTGAGGATTGAGGATTGAGGATTGTGGATTGAGGACAGAAGATTGAATATTGATGATTGAAGATAGAGGATTGAGGATTGATGGTTGTGGATTGAGGACGAGGACTGAGGGTTGAGTATTGATGTTTGAGGTCTGAGGATTGAGGATTGAGGATTGAGAACTGAGGATTGAGGATTGAGGATTGAGGGTTGAGGATTGAGGATTAAGGATTGAGAATTGAACATTGAGGACTGAGCGTTCAGGGTTGAGTGATGAGAATTGATGTTTGTGGATAGAGATTTGAAGATTGCAGATTGAGTATTGCGTATTGAAAACTGTGAATTGAGGATATTCTACTGAGGATTGAGTATTGACAACTGATTGTTGAGCACTGAGGGATGAAGATTGAGGATTCAGGATTGAGGATTCAGGATTGAGGTTTGAAGAATGAGGATTGGGGATTGAGGATTGAAGAATGAGGATTGAGGATTGAGGATTGAGGATTGAGGATTGAAGATTGAGAATTGAGGATTGAGGATTGAGTATTGAAGATTGAGGATTGGGTATTGAGGATTGAAGAATGAGGATTGAGGATTGAGGGTTGAGGATTGAGGATTGAAGTTTGAGGATTGAGGATTGAGGATTGAGGATTGAATATTGAGTATTGAGGATTGAAGATTGAGGATTGAGGATTGAGGGTTGAGGATTGAGGACGAGGACTGACGGTTGAGGATTGAGGTTTGAGGATTGAGGATTGAGGATTGAGGATTGGGGATTCAGGATCTAGGATTGGAGATTGATTAATGAGGATTGAAGATTGAGGTTTGAGGATTGAGGATTGAGAATTGAGAATTGAGAATTGAGGATGAGGACTGAGGGTTGAGGGTTGAGGTATGAGGAACGAGGATTGAGGATTGAGGATTGAGGACTGAGGATTGACGATTGAGTATTGAAGATTGAGGACTGATTACTGAGGATTGAGGATTGAGGATTGAGGATTGAGGACTGAGGATTGAAGATTCAGTATTGAGGATTGAAGATTGAGAATTGAGGATTGAGAGTTGAACATTGAGGACTGAGCGTTCAGGGTTGAGTGATGAGAATTGATGTTTGTGGATAGAGATTTGAAGATTGCTGATTGAGTACTGCGTATTGAAAACTGTGAATTGAGGATATTCTACTGAGGATTGAGGATTGACAACTGATTGTTGAGGACTGAGGGCTGTAGATTGAGGATTCAGGATTGAGGATTCAGGATTGAGGTTTGAGGACTGAGGATTGAGGATTGAGGATTGAGAATTGAGGATTGAGGATTGAGGATTGAGGACTGAAGATAGAAGATTGAGAATTGGGTATTGCGGATTGAACATTGAGGATTGAGGATTGAGAATTGAGGATTGGGGATTGAGGACAGAAGATTGAATATTGATGATTGAAGATTGAGGATTGAGGATTGATGGTTGTGGATTGAGGACGAGGACTGAGGGTTGAGTATTGATGTCTGAGGTGTGAGGATTGAGGATTGAGGATTGAGAATTCAGGATTGAGGATTGAGGATTCAAGATTGAGGATTGGGTATTGAGGATTGAAGCATGAGGATTGAGGATTGAGGATTGAGGATTGAGGATTGAAGACTGAGTATTGAGTATTGAGGATTGAGTATTGAAGATTGAGGATTGATTACTGAGGATTGAGGATTGAAGATTGAGGATTGAGGATTGAGGATTGAGGATTGAGGATTGAGGATTGAGGATTGAAGATTCAGTATTGAGGATTGAAGATTGAGAATTGAGGATTGAGAATTGAACATTGAGGACTGAGCGTTCAGGGTTGAGTGATGAGAATTGATGTTTGTGGATAGAGATTTGAAGATTGCAGATTGAGTACTGCGTATTGAAAACTGTGAATTGAGGATATTCTACTGAGGATTGAGGATTGACAACTGATTGTTGAGGACTGAGGGCTGTAGATTGAGGATTCAGGATTGAGGATTCAGGATTGAGGTTTGAGGACTGAGGATTGAGGATTGAGGATTGAGGATTGAGGATTGAGGATTGGGGATTGAGGATTGAAGATTGAGGATTGGGTATTGCGGATTGAACGTTGAGGATTGAGGATTGAGGATTGAGGATTTAGGATTGAGGACAGAAGATTGAATATTGATGATTGAAGATTGAGGATTGAGGATTGATGGTTGTGGATTGAGGACGAGGAGTGGGGGTTGAGTATAGATGTTTGAGGTCTGAGGATTGAGGATTGAGGATTGAGAATTGAGGATTGAGAATTGAGGATTGAAGATTGAGGATTGGGTATTGAGGATTGAAGAATGAGGATTGAGGATTGAGGATTGAGGATTGAGGATTGAATACTGAGTATTGAGGATTGAAGATTGAGGATTGAGGATTGAGGATTGGGGATTCAGGATCTAGGATTGGAGATTGATTAATGAGGATTGAAGATGGAGGATTGAGGATTGAGGGTTGAGGATTGAGGACGAGGACTGACGGCTGAGGATTGAGGTTTGAGGATTGAGGATTGAGGATTGAGGATTGAGGACTGAGGATTGAGGATTGAGGATTGAACATTGAGGATTGAAGATTGAGGACTGGGGACTGAGGATTGAAGGTTGAGCATTAAGGATTGAGGATTGGGGATTCAGGATCTAGGTTTGGAGATTGATTAATGAGGATTGAAGATTGAGGATTGAGGATTGGGGATTGAGAACTGAGAACTGAGGATGAGGACTGAGGGTTGAGGATTGAGGTTTGAGGAACGAGGATTGAGGATTGAGGATTGAGGACTGAGGATTGACGATTGAGTATTGAAGGTTGAGGATTGATTACTGAGGATTGAGGATTGAGGATTGAGGATTGAGCATTGAGGATTGAGGATTGAGGATTGAGGATTGAAGATTCAGTATTGTGGATTGAAGGTTGAGAATTGAGGATTAAGATTTCAACATTGAGGACTGAGCGTTCAGGGTTGAGTGATGAGAATTGATGTTTGTGGATAGAGATTTGAAGATTGCAGATTGAGTATTGCGTATTGAAAACTGTGAATTGAGGATATTCTACTGAGGATTGAGGATTGACAATTGATTTTTGAGGACTGAGGGCTGAAGATTGAGTATTCAGGATTGAGCATTCAGGATTGAGGTTTGAGGACTGAGGATTGAGGATTGAGGATTGAGGATTGAGGATTGAGGATTGAGGATTGATGACTGAGGATAGAAGATTGAGAATTGGGTATTGCGGATTGAACATTCAGGATTGAGGATTGAGGATTGAGGATTGTGGATTGAGGACAGAAGATTGAATATTGATGATTGAAGATAGAGGATTGAGGATTGATGGTTGTGGATTGAGGACGAGGACTGAGGGTTGAGTATTGATGTTTGAGGTCTGAGGATTGAGGATTGAGGATTGAGAACTGAGGATTGAGGATTGAGGATTGAAGATTGAGGATTGGGTATTGAGGATTGAAGCATGAGGATTGAGGATTGAGGATTGAGGATTGAGGATTGAGGATTGAAGACTGAGTATTGATGATTGAAGATTAAGGATTGAGGATTGAGGATTGGGGATTCAGGATCTAGGATTGGAGATCGATTAATGAGGATTGAAGATTGAGGATTGAGGATTGAGGATTGAGAATTGAGTATTGAGGATGGGGACTGAGGGTTGTGGATTGAGGTTTGAGGAACGAGGATTGAGGATTGAGGATTGAGGACTGAGGATTGACGATTGAGTATTGAAGATTGAGGATTGATTACTGAGGATTGAGGATTGAGGATTGAGGATTGAGGATTGAGGATTGAGGATTGAGGATTGAGGATTGAGGATTGAGGATTGAGGATTGAGGATTGAGGATTGAGGATTGAGGATTGAAGATTCAGTATTGAGGATTGAAGATTGAGAATTGAGGATTGAGAATTGAACATTGAGGACTGAGCGTTCAGGTTTGAGTGATGAGAATTGATGTTTGTGGATAGAGATTTGAAGATTGCAGATTGAGTATTGCGTATTGAAAACTGTGAATGGATGATATTCTACTGAGGATTGAGGATTGACAACTGATTGTTGTGGACTGAGGGCTGAAGATTGAGGATTCAGGATTGAGTATTCAGGATTGAGGTTTGAGGACTGAGGATTGAGGATTGAGGATTCAGGATTGAGGTTTGAGGACTGAGGATTGAGGATTGAGGATTGAGGATTGAGGATTGAGGATTCGGGATTGAGGATTGAAGATTGAGGATTGGGTATTGCGGATTGAACATTGAGGATTGAGGATTGAGGATTGAGGATTTAGGATTGAGGACAGAAGATTGAATATTGATGATTGAAGATTGAGGATTGAGGATTGATGGTTGTGGATTGAGGACGAGGAGTGAGGGTTGAGTATAGATGTTTGAGGTCTGAGGATTGAGGATTGAGGATTGAGAATTGAGGATTGAGGATTGAGGATTGAAGATTGAGGATTGGGTATTGAGGATTGAAGAATGAGGATTGAGGATTGAGGATTGAGGATTGAGGATTGAATACTGAGTATTGAGGATTGAAGATTGAGGATTGAGTATTGAGGATTGGGGATTGAGGATTGAGAATTGAGGATGATGACTGAGGGTTGAGGATTGAGGTTTGGGGAACGAAGATTGAGGATTGAGGATTGAGGACTGAGGATTGACGATTGAGTATTGAAGATTGAGGATTGATTACTGAGGATTGAGGATTGAGGATTGAGTATTGAGGATTGAGGATTGAGGATTGAGGATTGAGGATTGAGAATTGAACATTGAGGACTGAGCGTTCAGGGTTGAGTGATGAGAATTGATGTTTGTGGATAGAGATTTGAAGATTGCAGATTGAGTATTGCGTATTGAAAACTGTGAATTAAGGATATTCTACTGAGGATTGAGTATTGACAACTGATTGTTGAGCACTGAGGGATGAAGATTGAGGATTCAGGATTGAGGATTCAGGATTGAGGTTTGAAGAATGAGGATTGGGGATTGAGGATTGTGGATTGAGGATTGAGGATTGAGAATTGAGGATTGAGGGTTGAGTATTGAAGATTGAGGATTGAGTATTGAAGATTGTGGATTGGGTACTGAGGATTGAAGAATGAGGATTGAGGATTGAGGGTTGAGGATTGAGGATTGAAGATTGAGGATTGAGGACTGAGGATTGAGGATTGAATATTGAGTATTGAGGATTGAAGATTGAGGATTGAGGATTGAGGGTTGAGGATTGAGGACGGGGACTGACGGTTGAGGATTGAGGTTTGAGGATTGAGGATTGAGGATTGAGGACTGAGGATTGAGGATTGAGGATTGAAGATTGAGGATTGGGTATTGCGGATTGAACATTGAGGATTGAGGATTGAAGATTGAGGATTTAGGATTGAGAACAGAAAATTGAATATTGATGATTGAAGATTGAGGATAGAGGATTGATGGTTATGGATTGAGGACGAGGACTGAGGGTTGAGTATTGATGTTTGAGGTCTGAGGATTGAGGACTGAGGATTGAGAATTGAGGATTGAGGATTGATGATTGAAAATTGAGGATTGGGTATTGAGGATTGAAGAATGAGGATTGAGGATTGAGGATTGAGGATTGAGGATTGAATACTGAGTATTGAGGATTGAAGATTGAGGATTGAGGATTGAGGATTGAGGATTCAGGATCTAGGATTGTAGATTGATTAATGACGATTGTAGGTTGTGGATTGAGGATTGAGGATTGAGAATTCAGAATTGAGGATGAGGACTGAGTGTTGAGGATTGAGGTTTGAGGAACGAGGATTGAGGATTGAGGATTGACGACTGAGGATTGACGATTGAGTATTGATGGCTGAGGATTGATTACTGAGGATTGAGGATTGAGTATTGAGGATTGAGCATTGAGGATTGTGGATTGAGGATTGAGGATTGAAGATTCAGTATTGAGGGTTGAAGATTGAGAATTGATGATTGAGAATTGAACATTGAGGACTGAGCGTTCAGGGTTGAGTGAGGAGAATTGATGTTTGTGGATAGAGGTTTGAAGATTGCAGATTGAGTATTGCGTATTGAAAACTGTGAATTGAGGATATTCTACTGAGGATTGAGGATTGACAACTGATTGTTGAGGACTGAGGGCTGAAGATTGAGTATTCAGGATTGAGGATTCAGGATTGAGGTTTGAGGACTGAGGATTGAGGATTGAGGATTGAGGATTGAGGATTGAGGATTGAGGATTGAGGACTGAAGATAGAAGATTGAGAATTGGGTATTGCGGATTGAACATTGAGGATTGAGGATTGAGGATTGCGGATTGGGGATTGAGGACAGAAGATTGAATATTGATGATTGAAGATTGAGGATTGAGGATTGATGGTTGTGGATTGAGGACGAGGACTGAGGGTTGAGTATTGATGTTTGAGGTGTGAGGATTGAGGATTGAGGATTGAGAATTCAGGATTGAGGATTGAGGATTGAAGATTGAGGATTGGGTATTGAGGATTGAAGCATGAGGATTGAGGATTGAGGATTGAGGATTGAAGACTGAGTATTGATGATTGAAGATTGAGGATTGAGGATTGACGATTGGGGATTCAGGATCTAGGATTGGAGATCGATTAATGAAGATTGAAGATTGAGGATTGAGGATTGAGGATTGAGAATTGAGAATTGAGTATGAGGACTGAGGGTTGAGGATTGAGGTTTGAGGAACGAGGATTGAGGATTGAGGATTGAGGACTGAGGATTGACGATTGAGTATTGAAGATTGAGGATTGATTACTGAGGATTGAGGATCGAGGATTGAGGATTGAGGATTGAGGATTGAGGATTGAGGATTGAGGATTGAGGATTGAGGATTGAAGATTCAGTATTGAGGATTGATGATTGAGAATTGAGGATTGAGAATTGAACATTGAGGACTGAGCGTTCAGGTTTGAGTGATGAGAATTGATGTTTGTGGATAGAGATTTGAAGATTGCAGATTGAGTATTTTGTATTGAAAACTGTGAATGGAGGATATTCTACTGAGGATTGAGGATTGACAACTGATTGTTGTGGACTGAGGGCTGAAGATTGATGATTCAGGATTGAGGATTCAGGATTGAGGTTTGAGGACTGAGGATTGAGGATTGAGGATTGAGGATTGAGGATTGAGGATTGAGGATTGAGGATTGAAGATTGAGGATTGGGTATTGCGGATTGAACATTGAGGATTGAGGATTGAGGATTGAGGATTGAGTATTGAAGATTGAGGATTGGGGATTGAGGATTGACGATTGAGGATTGAGTATTGAGGATTGAGAGCTGAGGATTGATTATTGAAGATTGAGTATTGAGGATTGAAGATTGAGGATTGAGAATTCAGGATTGACGATTGAGAATTGAGGATTGGGGATTGAGGACTGAAGATTGAGGATTGGGTATTGAGGATTGAAGAATGAGGATTGAGGATTGAGAATTGAGGATTGGGGATTGAGGACAGAAGATTGAATATTGATGATTGAAGATTGAGGATTGAGGATTGATGGTTGTGGATTGAGGACGAGGACTGAGGGTTGAGTATTGATGTCTGAGGTGTGAGGATTGAGGATTGAGGATTGAGAATTCAGGATTGAGGATTGAGGATTGAAGATTGAGGATTGGGTATTGAGGATTGAAGCATGAGGATTGAGGATTGAGGATTGAGGATTGAGGATTGAAGACTGAGTATTGATGATTGAAGATTGAGGATTGAGGATTGACGATTGGGGATCCAGGATCTAGGATTGGAGATCGATTAATGAGGATTGAAGATTGAGGATTGAGGATTGAGGATTGAGAATTGAGAATTGAGTATGGGGACTGAGGGTTGAGGATTGAGGTTTGAGGAACGAGGATTGAGGATTGAGGATTGATGACTGAGGATTGACGATTGAGTATTGAAGATTGAGGATTGATTACTGAGGATTGAGGATTGAGGATTGAGGATTGAGGATTGAGGATTGAGGATTGAGGATTGAGGATTGAAGATTCAGTATTGAGGATTGAAGATTGAGAATTGAGGATTGAGAATTGAACATTGAGGACTGAGCGTTCAGGTTTGAGTGATGAGAATTGATGTTTGTGGATAGAGATTTGAAGATTGCAGATTGAGTATTGCGTATTGAAAACTGTGAATGGAGGATATTCTACTGAGGATTGAGGATTGACAACTGATTGTTGTGGACTGAGGGCTGAAGCTTGAGGATTCAGGATTGAGGATTCAGGATTGAGGTTTGAGGACTGAGGATTGAGGATTGAGGATTGAGGATTGAGGATTGAGGATTGAGGATTGAGGATTGAGGATTGACGATTGAGGATTGGGTATTGCGGATTGAACATTGAGGATTGAGGATTGAGGATTGAGGATTGAGTATTGAAGATTGAGGATTGGGGATTGAGGATTGACGATTGAGGATTGAGTATTGAGGATTGAGAGCTGAGGATTGATTATTGAAGATTGAGTATTGAGGATTGAAGATTGAGGATTGAGGATTGAGGATTGAGGATTCAGGATGAGGGCTGAGGGTTGAGGATTGAGGTTTGAGGACTGAGGGCTGAGGATTGACGATTGAGAATTGAGGATTGGGGATTGAGGACTGAAGATTGAGGATTGGGTATTGAGGATTGAAGAATGAGGATTGAGGATTGAGGATTGAGGATTGAGGATTGAGTATTGAAGACTGAGGGTTGGGGATTGAGGATTGACGATTGAGGATTGAGTATTGAGAATTGAGAGCTGAGGATTGATTACTGAAGATTGAGTATTGAGGATTGAAGATTGAGGATTCGGTATTGATGATTGAAGAATGAGGATTGAGGATTGAGGATTGAGGATTGAGGATTGAGGATTGATGGTTGTGGATTGAGGACGAGGAGTGAGGGTTGAGTATAGATGTTTGAGGTCTGAGGATTGAGGATTGAGGATTGAGAATTGAGGATTGAGGATTGAGGATTGAAGATTGAGGATTGGGTATTGAGGATTGAAGAATGAGGATTGAGGATCGAGGATTGAGGATTGAGGATTGAATACTGAGTATTGAGGAATAAAGATTGAGGATTGAGGATTGAGGATTGGGGATTCAGGATCTGGGATTGGAGATTGATTAATGAGGATTGAAGATTGAGGATTGAGGATTGAGGATTGAGGATTGAGGACTGAGGATTGAGAACTGAGGATGAGGACTGAGGGTTGAGGATTGAGGTTTGGGGAACGAAGATTGAGGATTGAGGATTGAGGACTGAGGATTGACGATTGAGTATTGAAGATTGAGGTTTGATTACTGAGGATTGAGGATTGAGTATTGAGTATTGAGGATTGAGGGTTGAGGATTGAGGATTGAGGATTGAGAATTGAACATTGAGGACTGAGCGTTCAGGGTTGAGTGATGAGAATTGATGTTTGTGGATAGAGATTTGAAGATTGCAGATTGAGTATTGCGTATTGAAAACTGTGAATGGAGGATATTCTACTGAGGATTGAGGATTGACAAATGATTGTTGAGGACTGAGGGCTGAAGATTCAGGATTCAGGATTGAGGTTTGAGGACTGAGGATTGAGGATTGAGGATTGAGGATTGAGGATTGAGGATTGAGGATTGAGGATTGAAGATTGAGGATTGGGTATTGCAGATTGAACATTGAGGATTGAGGATTGAGGATTGAGGATTGAGGATAGCGGACAGAAGATTGAATATTGATGATTGAAGATTGAGAATTGAGGATTGATTGTTGTGGATTGAGGAGGAGGACTGAGGGTTGAGTATTGATGTTTGAGGTCTGAGGAATGAGGATTGCGGATTGAGAATTGAGGATTGAGTATTGAGGATTGAAAATTGAGGATTGGGTATTGAGGATTGAAGAATGAGGATTGAGGATTGGGGATTGAGGATTGAGGATTGAAGACTGAGTATTGAGGATTGAAGGTTGAGGATTGAGGATTGAGGATTGAGGATTGAGGATTGAGGACTGAGTATTGAGGATTGAAGATTGAGTATTGAGGATTGAATATTGAGGATTGAGGATTGAGTACTGAGGATTGAGTATTGAAGATTGAGGATTGGGGATTGAGGATTGAGGATTGAGGATTCAGGATGAGGGCTGAGGGTTGAGGATTGAGGTTTGAGGACTGAGGGCTGAGGATTCACGATTGAGAATTGAGGATTGAGGATTGAGGATTCAAGATTGAGGATTGGGTATTGAGGATTGAAGAATGAGGATTGACGATTGAGGATTGAGCATTGAGGATTGAAGATTGAGGATTGAGGATTGAGGATTGAGGATTGAAGATTGAGGAATCGGTATTGAGGATTGAAGAATGAGGATTGAGGATTGAGGATTGAGGATTGAGAGTTGAAGATTGAGGATTGAGGATTGAGGATTGAGGATTGAGGATTCAAGATTGAGGATTGGGTATTGAGGATTGAAGAATGAGGATTGACGATTGAGGATTGAGCATTGAGGATTGAAGATTGAGGATTGAGGATTGAGGATTGAGGATTGAAGATTGAGGAATCGGTATTGAGGATTGAAGAATGAGGATTGAGGATTGAGGATTGAGGATTGAGAGTTGAAGATTGAGGATTGAGGATTGAGGATTGAGGATTGTAGATTGAGTATTGGGGATTGAGGATTGAGGATTGAAGATTGAGTATTGGGGATTGAGGATTGAGAATTGAGGATTGAGGATTGAGGATTGTAGATTGAGTATTGATGATTGAAGATTGAGCAATGAGGATTGAGGGTTGAGGATTGCGGATGAGGGCTGTCGGTTGAGGACTGAAGTTTGAGGATTGAGGATTGAGGATTGCGGACTGAGGGTTGAAGATTGAGGATGGAGCATTGAGGATTGAAGATTGAGGACTGGGGATTGAGGATTGAGGATTGAAGATTGAGTATTGGGGATTGAGGATTGAGGATTGAGGATTGAGAATTGAGGATTGAGGATGAGGTCTGAGGGTTGAGGGTTGAGATTTGAGGGCTGTGGACTGAGGATTGACGATTGAGGATTGAGGATGAGGGCTGAGGGTTGAGGATTGAGGTTTGAGGACTGAGGACTCAGGATTGAGGATTGAGAATTGAGGATCGAGGATTGATGATTGATGATTGAGGATTCGGTATTGAGGACTGTAGAATGAGGATTGTGGATTGAGGATTGAGGATTGAGGATTGAAGATTGAGTATTGGGGATTGAGGATTGAGAATTGAGGATTGAGGATTGAGGATTGAGGATTGAAGATTGAGAATTGAGGATTGAGGATTGAGTATTGAAGATTGAGGATTGTGTATTGAGGATTGAAGAATTAGGATTGAGTATCGAGGGTTGAGGATTGAGGATTGAAGATTGAGGATTGATGACTGAGGATTGAGGATTGAGGATTGAGGATTGAGGATTTAGGATTGAGGATTGAGGATTGAGGATTGAGGATTGAGGATTGAAGATTCAGTATTGAGGATTGAAGATTGAGAATTGAGGATTGAGAATTGAACATTGAGGACTGAGCGTTCAGGTTTGAGTGATGAGAATTGATGTTTGTGGATAGAGATTTGAAGATTGCAGATTGAGTATTGCGTATTGAAAACTGTGAATGGAGGATATTCTACTGAGGATTGAGGATTGACAACTGATTGTTGTGGACTGAGGGCTGAAGATTGAGGATTCAGGATTGAGGATTCAGGATTGAGGTTTGAGGACTGAGGATTGAGGATTGAGGATTGAGGATTGAGGATTGAGGATTGAGGATTGAGGATTGAAGATTGAGGATTGGGTATTGCGGATTGAACATTGAGGATTGAGGATTGAGGATTGAGGATTGAGTATTGAAGATAGAGGATTGGGGATTGAGGATTGACGATTGAGGATTGAGTATTGAGGATTGAGAGCTGAGGATTGATTATTCAAGATTGAGTATTGAGGATTGAAGATTGGGGATTGAGGATTGAGGATTGAGGATTCAGGATGAGGGCTGAGGGTTGAGGATTGAGGTTTGAGGACTGAGGGCTGAGGATTGACGATTGAGAATTGAGGATTGGGGATTGAGGACTGAAGACTGAGGATTGGGTATTGAGGATTGAAGAATGAGGATTGAGGATTGAGGATTGAGGATTGAGGATTGAGTATTGAAGACTGAGGGTTGGGGATTGAGGATTGACGATTGAGGATTGAGTATTGAGGATTGAGTATTGAGAATTGAGAGCTGAGGATTGATTATTGAGGATTGAAGATTGAGGATTCGGTATTGATGATTGAAGAATGAGGATTGAGGATTGAGGATTGAGGATTGAGGATTGAGGATTGACGGTTGTGGATTGAGGACGAGGAGTGAGGGTTGAGTATAGATGTTTGAGGTCTGAGGATTGAGGATTGAGGATTGAGAATTGAGGATTGAGGATTGAGGATTGAAGATTGAGGATTGGGTATTGAGGATTGAAGAATGAGGATTGAGGATCGAGGATTGAGGATTGAGGATTGAATACTGAGTATTGAGGAATGAAGATTGAGGATTGAGGATTGAGGATTGGGGATTCAGGATCTAGGATTGGAGATTGATTAATGAGGATTGAAGATTGAGGATTGAGGATTGAGTATTGAGTATTGAGGATTGAGGGTTGAGGATTGAGGATTGAGGATTGAGTATTGAACATTGAGGACTGAGCGTTCAGGGTTGAGTGATGAGAATTGATGTTTGTGGATAGAGATTTGAAGATTGCAGATTGAGTATTGCGTATTGAAAACTGTGAATTGAGGATATTCTACTGAGGATTGAGTATTGACAACTGATTGTTGAGCACTGAGGGATGAAGATTGAGGATTCAGGATTGAGGATTCAGGATTGAGGTTTGAAGAATGAGGATTGGGGATTGAGGATTGAAGAATGAGGATTGAGGATTGAGGATTGACGACTGAGGATTGACGATTGAGTATTGATGGCTGAGGATTGATTACTGAGGATTGAGGATTGAGTATTGAGGATTGAGCATTGAGGGTTGTGGATTGAGGATTGAGGATTGAAGATTCAGTATTGAGGGTTGAAGATTGAGAATTGAGGATTGAGAATTGAACATTGAGGACTGAGCGTTCAGGTTTGAGTGATGAGAATTGATGTTTGTGGGTAGAGATTTGAAGATTGCAGATTGAGTATTGCGTATTGAAAACTGTGAATGGAGGGTATTCTACTGAGGATTGAGGATTGACAACTGATTGTTGTGGACTGAGGGCTGAAGATTGAGGATTCAGGATTGAGGATTCAGGATTGAGGTTTGAGGACTGAGGATTGAGGGTTGAGGATTGAGGATTGAGGATTGAGGATTGAGGATTGAGGATTGAAGATTGAGGATTGGGTATTGCGGATTGAACATTGAGGATTGAGGAATGAGGATTGAGGATTGAGGATTGAGGATTGAGGATTGAGGATTGAGGATTGAAGACTGAGTATTGAGGATTGAAGGTTGAGGATTGAGGATTGAGGATTGAGGATTGAGGATTGAGGACTGAGTATTGAGCATTGAAGATTGAGTATTGAGTATTGAATATTGAGGATTGAGGATTGAGTATTGAGGATTGAGTATTGAAGATTGAGGATTGGGGATTGAGGATTGAGGATTGAGGATTCAGGATGAGGGCTGAGTGTTGAGGATTGAGGTTTGAGGACTGAGGGCTGAGGATTCACGATTGAGAATTGAGGATTGAGGATTGAGGATTCAAGATTGAGGATTGGGTATTGAGGATTGAAGAATGAGGATTGACGATTGAGGATTGAGCATTGAGGATTGAAGATTGAGAATTGAGGATTGAGGATTGAGGATTGAAGATTGAGGAATCGGTATTGAGGATTGAAGAATGAGGATTGAGGATTGAGGATTGAGGATTGAGAGTTGAAGATTGAGGATTGAGGATTGAGGATTGAGGATTGTAGATTGAGTATTGGGGATTGAGGATTGAGGATTGAAGATTGAGTATTGGGGATTGAGGATTGAGAATTGAGGATTGAGCATTGAGGATTGTAGATTGAGTATTGATGATTGAAGATTGAGCAATGAGGATTGAGGGTTGAGGATTGAGGATGAGGGCTGTCGGTTGAGGACTGAAGTTTGAGGATTGAGGATTGAGGATTGCGGACTGAGGACTGAGGATTGAGGATGGAGCATTGAGGATTGAAGATTGAGGACTGGGGATTGAGGATTGAAGATTGAGGATTAAGGATTGACCATTGGGGATTGAGGATCTAGGATTGGAGATTGACTATTGAGGATTGAAGATTGAGGATTGAGGATTGAGGATTGAGAATTGAGAATTGAGGATGAGGACTGAGGGTTGAGGTTTGAGGTTTGAGGAATGAGGATTGAGGATTGAGGATTGAGGATTGAGGTTTGAGGATTGAGGATTGAGTATTGAAGATTGAGTATTGATGACTGAGGATTGAGGATTGAGGATTGAGGATTGAAGATTGAGTATTGGGGATTGAGGATTGAGGATTGAGGATTGAGAATTGAGGATTGAGGATGAGGTCTGAGGGTTGAGGGTTGAGATTTGAGGGCTGTGGACTGAGGATTGACGATTGAGGATTGAGGATGAGGGCTGAGGGTTGAGGATTGAGGTTTGAGGACTGAGGACTCAGGATTGAGGATTGAGAATTGAGGATCGAGGATTGATGATTGATGATTGAGGATTCGGTATTGAGGATTGTAGAATGAGGATTGTGGATTGAGGATTGAGGATTGAGGATTGAAGATTGAGTATTGGGGATTGAGGATTGAGAATTGATGATTGAGGATTGAGGATTGAGGATTGAAGATTGAGAATTGAGGATTGAGGATTGAGTATTGAAGATTGAGGATTGTGTATTGAGGATTGAAGAATTAGGATTGAGGATCGAGGGTTGAGGATTGAGGATTGAAGGCTGAGGATTGAGGATTGAGGATTGAGGATTGAATATTGAGTATTGGGGATTGAAGATTGAGGATTGAGGATTGAGGGTTGAGGATTGAGGACGAGGACTGACGGCTGAGGATTGAGGTTTGAGGATTGAGGATTGAGGATTGAGGACTGAGGATTGAGGATTGAGGATTGAACATTGAGGATTGAAGATTGAGGACTGGGGACTGAGGATTGAAGGTTGAGGATTAAGGATTGAGGATTGGGGATTCAGGATCTAGCATTGGAGATTGATTAATGAGGATTGAAGATTGAGGATTGAGGATTGGGGATTGAGAACTGAGAACTGAGGATGAGGACTGAGGGTTGAGGATTGAGGTTTGAGGAACGAGGATTGAGGATTGAGGATTGAGGACTGAGGATTGACGATTGAGTATTGAAGGTTGAGGATTGATTACTGAGGATTGAGGATTGAGGATTGAGGATTGAGCATTGATGATTGAGGATTGAGGATTGAGTATTGAAGATTCAGTATTGTGGATTGAAGATTGAGAATTGAGGATTAAGATTTCAACATTGAGGACTGAGCGTTCAGGGTTGAGTGCTGAGCATTGATGTTTGTGGATAGAGATTTGAAGATTGCAGATTGAGTATTGCGTATTGAAAACTGTGAATTGAGGATATTCTACTGAGGATTGAGGATTGACAATTGATTTTTGAGGACTGAGGGCTGAAGGTTGAGTACTCAGGATTGAGGATTCAGGATTGAGGTTTGAGGACTGAGGATTGAGGATTGAGGATTGAGGTATTGAGGATTGAGGATTGAGGATTGATGACTGAGGATAGAAGATTGAGAATTGGGTATTGCGGATTGAACATTGAGGATTGAGGATTGAGGATTGAGGATTGTGGATTGAGGACAGAAGATTGAATATTGATGATTGAAGATTGAGGATTGAGGATTGATGGTTGTGGATTGTGGACGAGGACTGAGGGTTGAGTATTGATGTTTGAGGTCTGAGGATTGAGGATTGAGGATTGAGAACTGAGGATTGAGGATTGAGGATTGAAGATTGAGGATTGGGTATTGAGGATTGAAGCATGAGGATTGAGGATTGAAGATTGAGGATTGAGGATTGAAGACTGAGTATTGATGATTGAAGATTAAGGATTGAGGATTGAGGATTGGGGATTCAGGATCTAGGATTGGAGATCGATTAATGAGGATTGAAGATTGAGGATTGAGGATTGAGGGTTGAGAATTGAGTATTGAGGATGAGGACTGAGGGTTGTGGATTGAGGTTTGAGGAACGAGGATTGAGGATTGAGGATTGAGGACTGAGGATTGACGATTGAGTATTGAAGATTGAGGATTGATTTCTGAGGATTGAGGATTGAGGATTGACGATTGAGGATTGAGGATTGAGGATTGAGGATTGAGGATTGAGGATTGAGGATTGAGGATTGAGGATTGAGAATTGAAGATTCAGTATTGATGATTGAAGATTGAGAATTGAGGATTGAGAATTGAACATTGAGGACTGAGCGTTCAGGTTTGAGTGATGAGAATTGATGTTTGTGGGTAGAGATTTGAAGATTGCAGATTGAGTATTGCGTATTGAAAACTGTGAATGGAGGGTATTCTACTGAGGATTGAGGATTGACAACTGATTGTTTTGGACTTAGGGCTGAAGATTGAGGATTCAGGATTGAGGATTCAGGATTGAGGTTTGAGGACTGAGGATTGAGGGTTGAGGATTGAGGATTGAGGATTGAGGATTGAGGATTGAGGGTTGAAGATTGATGATTGGGTATTGCGGATTGAACATTGAGGATTGAGGAATGAGGATTGAGGATTGAGGAATGAGGACAGAAGATTGAATATTGATGATTGAAGATTGAGGATTGAGGATTGATTGTTGTGGATTGAGGACGAGGACTGAGGGTTGAGTATTGATGTTTGAGGTCTGAAGATTGAGGATTGAGGATTGAGAATTGGGGATTGAGGATTGAGGATTGAAGATTGAGGATTGTGTATTGAGCATTGAAGAATGAGGATTGAGGATTGAGGATTGAGGATTGAGGATTAAAGACTGAGTATTGAGGATTGGAGATTGAGGATTGGGTATTGAGGATTGAGGATTGAGGATTGAAGATTGCGGATTGAGGATTGAGGATTGAGGATTGAATATTGAGTATTGAGGATTGAAGATTGAGGATTGGGTATTGAGGGTTGAGGATTGAGGACGCGGACTGACGGTTGAGGATTGAGGTTTGAGGATTGAGGATTGAGGACTGAGGACTGAGGATTGAGGATTGAGGATTGAACATTGAGGATTGAAGATTGAAGACTGGGGATTGAGGATTGAAGATTGAGGATTAAGGATTGAGGGTTGGGTATTCAGGATCTAGGATTGGAGATTGATTAATGAGGATTGAAGATTGAGGTTTGAGGATTGAGGATTGAGAATTGAGAATTGAGGTTGAGGACTGAGTGTTGAGGATTGAGGTTTGAGGAACGAGGATTGAGGATTGAGGATTGAGGACTGAGGATTGACGATTGAGTATTGAAGATTGAGGATTGATTACTGAGGATTGAGGATTGAGGATTGAGGATTGAGGATTGAGGATTGAGGATTGAGGATTGAGGATTGAGGATTGGGTATTGCGGATTGAACATTGAGGATTGAGGATTGAGAATTGAGGATTGGGGATTGAGGACAGAAGATTGAATATTGATGATTGAAGATTGAGGATTGAGGATTGATGGTTGTGGATTGAGGACGAGGACTGAGGGTTGAGTATTGATGTCTGAGGTGTGAGGATTGAGGATTGAGGATTGAGAATTCAGGATTGAGGATTGAGGATTGAAGATTGAGGATTGGGTATTGAGGATTGAAGCATGAGGATTGAGGATTGAGGATTGAGGATTGAGGATTGAAGACTGAGTATTGATGATTGAAGATTGAGGATTGAGGATTGACGATTGGGGATTCAGGATCTAGGATTGGAGATCGATTAATGAGGATTGAAGATTGAGGATTGAGGATTGAGGTTTGAGAATTGAGAATTGAGGATGAGGACTGAGGGTTGAGGATTGAGGTTTGAGGAATGAGGATTGAGGATTGAGGATTGAGGATTGAGGTTTGAGGATTGAGGATTGAGTATTGAAGATTGAGTATTGATGACTGAGGATTGAGGATTGAGGATTGAGGATTGAGGATTGAGGATTGAAGATTGAGTATTGGGGATTGAGGATTGAGGATTGAGGATTGAGAATTGAGGATTGAGGATGAGGTCTGAGGGTTGAGGGTTGAGATTTGAGGGCTGTGGACTGAGGATTGACGATTGAGGATTGAGGATGAGGGCTGAGGGTTGAGGATTGAGGTTTGAGGACTGAGGACTGAGGATTGAGGATTGAGAATTGAGGATCGAGGATTGATGATTGATGATTGAGGATTCGGAATTGAGGATTGTAGAATGAGGATTGTGGATTGAGGATTGAGGATTGAGGATTGAAGATTGAGTATTGGGGATTGAGGTTTGAGAATTGAGGATTGAGGATTGAGGATTGAAGATTGAGGATTGGGTGTTGAGGATTGAAGAATGAGGATTGAGGATTGAGGATTGAGGATTGAGGATTGAAGATTGAGAATTGAGGATTGAGGATTGAGTATTGAAGATTGAGGATTGTGTATTGAGGATTGAAGAATTAGGATTGAGGATCGGGGGTTGAGGATTGAGGATTGAAGATTGAGGATTGAGGATTGAGGATTGAGGATTGAATATTGAGTATTGGGGATTGAAGATTGAGGATTGAGGATTGAGGGTTGAGGATTGAGGACGAGGACTGACGGCTGAGGATTGAGGTTTGAGGATTGAGGATTGAGGATTGAGGACTGAGGATTGAGGATTGAGGATTGAACATTGAGGATTGAAGATTGAGGACTGGGGACTGAGGATTGAAGGTTGAGGATTAAGGATTGAGGATTGGGGATTCAGGATCTAGCATTGGAGATTGATTAACGAGGATTGAAGATTGAGGATTGAGGATTGGGGATTGCGAACTGAGAACTGAGGATGAGGACTGAGGGTTGAGGATTGAGGTTTGAGGAACGAGGATTGAGGATTGAGGATTGAGGACTGAGGATTGACGATTGAGTATTGAAGGTTGATGATTGATTACTGAGGATTGAGGATTGAGGATTGAGGATTGAGCATTGAGGATTGAGGATTGAGGATTGAGTATTGAAGATTCAGTATTGTGGATTGAAGATTGAGAATTGAGGATTAAGATTTCAACATTGAGGACTGAGCGTTCAGGGTTGAGTGATGAGAATTGATGTTTGTGGATAGAGATTTGACGATTGCAGATTGAGTATTGCGTATTGAAAACTGTGAATTGAGGATATTCTACTGAGGATTGAGGATTGACAATTGATTTTTGAGGACTGAGGGCTGAAGGTTGAGTATTCAGGATTGAGGATTCAGGATTGAGGTTTGAGGACTGAGGATTGAGGATTGAGGATTGAGGATTGAGGATTGAGGATTGAGGATTGATGACTGAGGATAGAAGATTGAGAATTGGGTATTGCGGATTGAACATTGAGGATTGAGGATTGAGGATTGAGGATTGTGGATTGAGGACAGAAGATTGAATATTGATGATTGAAGATTGAGGATTGAGGATTGATAATTGTGGATTGAGGACGAGGACTGAGGGTTGAGTATTGATGTTTGAGGTCTGAGGATTGAGGATTGAGGATTGAGAACTGAGGATTGAGGATTGAGGATTGAAGATTGAGGATTGGGTATTGAGGATTGAAGCATGAGGATTGAGGATTGGAGATTGAGGATTGAGGATTGAAGACTGAGTATTGATGATTGAAGATTAAGGATTGAGGATTGAGGATTGGGGATTCAGGATCTAGGATTGGAGATCGATTAATGAGGATTGAAGATTGAGGATTGAGGATTGAGGGTTGAGAATTGAGTATTGAGGATGAGGACTGAGGGTTGTGGATTGAGGTTTGAGGAACGAGGATTGAGGATTGAGGATTGAGGACTGAGGATTGACGATTGAGTATTGAAGATTGAGGATTGATTACTGAGGATTGAGGATTGAGGATTGAGGATTGAGGATTGAGGATTGAGGATTGAGGATTGAGGATTGAGGATTGAGAATTGAAGATTCAGTATTGAGGATTGAAGATTGAGAATTGAGGATTGAGAATTGAACATTGAGGACTGAGCGTTCAGGTTTGAGTGATGAGAATTGATGTTTGTGGGTAGAGATTTGAAGATTGCAGATTGAGTATTGCGTATTGAAAACTGTGAATGGAGGGTATTCTACTGAGGATTGAGGATTGACAACTGATTGTTGTGGACTGAGGGCTGAAGATTGAGGATTCAGGATTGAGGATTCAGGATTGAGGTTTGAGGACTGAGGATTGAGGGTTCAGGATTGAGGATTGAGGATTGAGGATTGAGGATTGAGGATTGAAGATTGGGGATTGGGTATTGCGGATTGAACATTGAGGATTGAGGAATGAGGATTGAGGATTGAGGAATGAGGACAGAAGATTGAATATTGATGATTGAAGATTGAGGATTGAGGATTGATTGTTGTGGATTGAGGACGAGGACTGAGGGTTGAGTATTGATGTTTGAGGTCTGAGGATTGAGGATTGAGGATTGAGAATTGGGGATTGAGGATTGAGGATTGAAGATTGAGGATTGTGTATTGAGCATTGAAGAATGAGGATTGAGGATTGAGGATTGAGGATTGAGGATTAAAGACTGAGTATTGAGGATTGGAGATTGAGGATTGGGTATTGAGGATTGAGGATTGAAGATTGCGGATTGAGGATTGAGGATTGAGGATTGAATATTTAGTATTGAGGATTGAAGATTGAGGATTGGGTATTGAGGGTTGAGGATTGAGGACGCGGACTGACGGTTGAGGATTGAGGTTTGAGGATTGAGGATTGAGGACTGAGGACTGAGGATTGAGGATTGAGGATTGAACATTGAGGATTGACGATTGAAGACTGGGGATTGAGGATTGAAGATTGAGGATTAAGGATTGAGGGTTGGGTATTCAGGATCTAGGATTGGAGATTGATTAATGAGGATTGAAGATTGAGGTTTGAGGATTGAGGATTGAGAATTGAGAATTGAGGATGAGGACTGAGTGTTGAGGATTGAGGTTTGAGGAACGAGGATTGAGGATTGAGGATTGAGGACTGAGGATTGACGATTGAGTATTGAAGATTGAGGATTGATTACTGAGGATTGAGGATTGAGGATTGAGGATTGAGGATTGAGGATTGAGGATTGAGGATTGAGGATTGAGGATTGAGGATTGAGGATTGAGGATTGAGGATTGAAGATTCAGTATTGAGGATTGAAGATTGAGAATTGAGGATTGAGAATTGAACATTGAGGACTGAGCGTTCAGGGTTGAGTGATGAGAATTGATGTTTGTGGATAGAGATTTGAAGATACCAGATTGAGTATTGTGTATTGAAAACTGTGAATTGAGGATATTCTACTGAGGATTGAGTATTGACAACTGATTGTTGAGCACTGAGGTCTGAAAATTGGGGATTCAGGATTGAGGATTCAGGATTGAGGTTTGAGGACTGAGGATTGAGGATTGAGGATTGAGGATTGTGGATTGAGGATTGAGGATTGAAGATTGAGGATTGGGTATTGCGGATTGAACATTGAGGATTGAGGATTGAGGATTGAGGATTGAGGATTGAATACTGAGTATTGAGGATTGAAGATTGAGGATTGAGGATTGAGGATTGGGGATTCAGGATCTTGGATTGGAGATTGATTAATGAGGATTGAAGATTGAGGATTGAGGATTGAGGATTGAGGATTGAGGATTGAGGATTGAGGATTGAGAATTGAGGATGAGGACTGAGGGTTGAGGAATGAGGTTTGGGGAACGAAGATTGAGGATTGAGGATTGAGGACTGAGGATTGACGACTGAGTATTGAAGATTGAGGATTGATTACTGAGGATTGAGGATTGAGGATTGAGTATTGAGGATTGAGCATTGAGGATTGAGGATTGAGGATTGAGGATTGAGAATTGAACATTGAGGACTGAGCGTTCAGGGTTGAGTGATGAGAATTGATGTTTGTGGATAGAGATTTGAAGATTGCAGATTGAGTATTGCGTATTGAAAACTGTGAATTGAGGATATTCTACTGAGGATTGAGTATTGACAACTGATTGTTGAGCACTGAGGGATGAAGATTGAGGATTCAGGATTGAGGATTCAGGATTGAGGTTTGAAGAATGAGGATTGGGGATTGAGGATTGTGGATTGAGGATTGAGGATTGAGGATTGAGAATTGAGGACGAGGACTGAGGGTTGAGTATTGATGTTTGAGGTGTGAGGATTGAGGATTGAGGATTGAGCATTCAGGATTGAGGATTGAGG
Source organism: Calliopsis andreniformis (assembly GCF_051401765.1). Lineage (NCBI taxonomy): Eukaryota > Metazoa > Arthropoda > Insecta > Hymenoptera > Andrenidae > Calliopsis > Calliopsis andreniformis. The sequence continues at coordinate 292,761 of NW_027480731.1, read as the reverse complement.
ATTGAAGATTGAGGATTGGGTATTGAGGATTGAAGCATGAGGATTGAGGATTGAGGATTGAGGATTGAGGATTGAAGCCTGAGTATTGATGATTGAAGATTGAGGATTGAGGATTGACGATTGGGGATTCAGGATCTAGGATTGGAGATCGATTAATGAGGATTGAAGATTGAGGTTTGAGGATTGAGGATTGAGAATTGAGAATTGAGTATGAGGACTGAGGGTTGAGGATTGAGGTTTGAGGAACGAGGATTGAGGATTGAGGATTGAGGACTGAGGATTGACGATTGAGTATTGAAGATTGAGGATTGATTACTGAGGATTGAGGATTGAGGATTGAGGATTGAGGACTGAGGATTGAGGATTGAGGATTAAGAATTGAACATTGAGGACTGAGCGTTCAGGTTTGAGTGATGAGAATTGATGTTTGTGGATAGAGATTTGAAGATTGCAGATTGAGTATTGCGTATTGAAAACTGTGAATGGAGGATATTCTACTGAGGATTGAGGATTGACAAATGATTGTTGAGGACTGAGGGCTGAAGATTGAGGATTCAGGATTGAGGATTCAGGATTGAGGTTTGAGGACTGAGGATTGAGGATTGAGGATTGAGGATTGAGGATTGAGGATTGAGGATTGAGGATTGAGGATTGAAGATTGAGGATTGGGTATTGCGGATTGAACATTGAGGATTGAGGATTGAGGATTGAGGATTGAGGATAGCGGACAGAAGATTGAATATTGATGATTGAAGATTGAGAATTGAGGATTGATTGTTGTGGATTGAGGAGGTGGACTGAGGGTTGAGTATTGATGTTTGAGGTCTGAGGAATGAGGATTGCGGATTGAGAATTGAGGATTGAGTATTGAGGATTGAAAATTGAGGATTGGGTATTGAGGATTGAAGAATGAGGATTGAGGATTGAGGATTGAGGATTGAGGATTGAAGACTGAGTACTGAGGATTGAAGGTTGAGGATTGAGGATTGAGGATTGAGGATTGAGGATTGAGGACTGAGTATTGAGGATTGAAGATTGAGTATTGAGGATTGAATATTGAGGATTGAGGATTGAGTATTGAGGATTGAGTATTGAAGATTGAGGATTGGGGATTGAGGATTGAGGATTGAGGATTCAGGATGAGGGCTGAGGGTTGAGGATTGAGGTTTGAGGACTGAGGGCTGAGGATTCACGATTGATAATTGAGGATTGAGGATTGAGGATTCAAGATTGAGGATTGGGTATTGAGGATTGAAGAATGAGGATTGACGATTGAGGATTGAGCATTGAGGATTGAAGATTGAGAATTGAGGATTGAGGATTGAGGATTGAAGATTGAGGAATCGGTATTGAGGATTGAAGAATGAGGATTGAGGATTGAGGATTGAGGATTGAGAGTTGAAGATTGAGGATTGAGGATTGAGGATTGAGGATTGAGAGTTGAAGATTGAGGATTGAGGATTGAGGATTGAGGATTGTAGATTGAGTATTGGGGATTGAGGATTGAGGATTGAAGATTGAGTATTGGGGATTGAGGATTGAGAATTGAGGATTGAGGATTGAGGATTGTAGATTGAGTATTGATGATTGAAGATTGAGCAATGAGGATTGAGGGTTGAGGATTGAGGATGAGGTCTGAGGGTTGAGGGTTGAGATTTGAGGGCTGTGGACTGAGGATTGACGATTGAGGATTGAGGATGAGGGCTGAGGGTTGAGGATTGAGGTTTGAGGACTGAGGACTCAGGATTGAGGATTGGGAATTGAGGATCGAGGATTGATGATTGATGATTGAGGATTCGGTATTGAGGATTGTAGAATGAGGATTGTGGATTGAGGATTGAGGATTGAGGATTGAAGATTGAGTATTGGGGATTGAGGATTGAGAATTGAGGATTGAGGATTGAGGATTGAGGATTGAAGATTGAGAATTGAGGATTGAGGATTGAGTATTGAAGATTGAGGATTGTGTATTGAGGATTGAAGAATTAGGATTGAGGATCGAGGGTTGAGGATTGAGGATTGAAGATTGAGGATTGAGGATTGAGGATTGAGGATTGAATATTGAGTATTGGGGATTGAAGATTGAGGATTGAGGATTGAGGGTTGAGGATTGAGGACGAGGACTGACGGCTGAGGATTGAGGTTTGAGGATTGAGGATTGAGGATTGAGGACTGAGGATTGAGGATTGAGGTTTGAACATTGAGGATTGAAGATTGAGGACTGGGGACTGAGGATTGAAGGTTGAGGATTAAGGATTGAGGATTGGGGATTCAGGATCTAGCATTGGAGATTGATTAATGAGGATTGAAGATTGAGGATTGAGGATTGGGGATTGAGAACTGAGAACTGAGAACTGAGGATGAGGACTGAGGGTTGAGGATTGAGGTTTGAGGAACGAGGATTGAGGATTGAGGATTGAGGACTGAGGATTGACGATTGAGTATTGAAGGTTGAGGATTGATTACTGAGGATTGAGGATTGAGGATTGAGGATTGAGCATTGAGGATTGAGGATTGAGGATTGAGTATTGAAGATTCAGTATTGTGGATTGAAGATTGAGAATTGAGGATTAAGATTTCAACATTGAGGACTGAGCGTTCAGGGTTGAGTGATGAGAATTGATGTTTGTGGATAGAGATTTGAAGATTGCAGATTGAGTATTGCGTATTGAAAACTGTGAATTAAGGATATTCTACTGAGGATTGAGGATTGACAATTGATTTTTGAGGACTGAGGGCTGAAGGTTGAGTATTCAGGATTGAGGATTCAGGATTGAGGTTTGAGGACTGAGGATTGAGGATTGAGGATTGAGGATTGAGGATTGAGGATTGAGGATTGATGACTGAGGATAGAAGATTGAGAATTGGGTATTGCGGATTGAACATTGAGGATTGAGGATTGAGGATTGAGGATTGTGGATTGAGGACAGAAGATTGAATATTGATGATTGAAGATTGAGCAATGAGGATTGAGGGTTGAGGATTGAGGATGAGGGCTGTCGGTTGAGGACTGAAGTTTGAGGATTGAGGATTGAGGATTGCGGACTGAGGATTGAGGATTGAGGATGGAGCATTGAGGATTGAAGATTGAGGACTGGGGATTGAGGATTGAAGATTGAGGATTAAGGATTGACCATTGGGGATTGAGGATCTAGGATTGGAGATTGACTATTGAGGATTGAAGATTGAGGATTGAGGATTGAGGATTGAGAATTGAGAATTGAGGATGAGGACTGAGGGTTGAGGATTGAGGTTTGAGGAATGAGGATTGAGGATTGAGGATTGAGGATTGAGGTTTGAGGATTGAGGATTGAGTATTGAAGATTGAGTATTGATGACTGAGGATTGAGGATTGAGGATTGAGGATTGAAGATTGAGTATTGGGGATTGAGGATTGAGGATTGAGGATTGAGAATTGAGGATTGAGGATGAGGTCTGAGGGTTGAGGGTTGAGATTTGAGGGCTGTGGGCTGAGGATTGACGATTGAGGATTGAGGATGAGGGCTGAGGGTTGAGGATTGAGGTTTGAGGACTGAGGACTCAGGATTGAGGATTGAGAATTGAGGATCGAGGATTGATGATTGATGATTGAGGATTCGGTATTGAGGATTGTAGAATGAGGATTGTGGATTGAGGATTGAGGATTGAGGATTGAAGATTGAGTATTGGGGATTGAGGATTGAGAATTGAGGATTGAGGATTGAGGATTGAGGATTGAAGATTGAGAATTGAGGATTGAGGATTGAGTATTGAAGATTGAGGATTGTGTATTGAGGATTGAAGAATTAGGATTGAGGATCGAGGGTTGAGGATTGAGGATTGAAGATTGAGGATTGAGGATAGAGGATTGAGGATTGAATATTGAGTATTGGGGATTGAAGATTGAGGATTGAGGATTGAGGGTTGAGGATTGAGGACGAGGACTGACGGTTGAGGATTGAGGTTTGAGGATTGAGGATTGAGGATTGAGGACTGAGGATTGAGGATTGAGGTTTGAACATTGATGATTGAAGATTGAGGACTGGGGACTGAGGACTGAAGGTTGAGGATTAAGGATTGAGGATTGGGGATTCAGGATCTAGCATTGGAGATTGATTAATGAGGATTGAAGATTGAGGATTGAGGATTGGGGATTGAGAACTGAGAACTGAGGATGAGGACTGAGGGTTGAGGATTGAGGTTTGAGGAACGAGGATGGAGGATTGAGGATTGAGGACTGAGGATTGACGATTGAGTATTGAAGGTTGAGGATTGATTACTGAGGATCGAGGATTGAGGATTGAGGATTGAGCATTGAGGATTGAGGATTGAGGATTGAGTATTGAAGATTCAGTATTGTGGATTGAAGATTGAGAATTGAGGATTAAGATTTCAACATTGAGGACTGAGCGTTCAGGGTTGAGTGATGAGAATTGAAGTTTGTGGATAGAGATTTGAAGATTGCAGATTGAGTATTGTGTATTGAAAACTGTGAATTGAGGATATTCTACTGAGGATTGAGTATTGACAACTGATTGTTGAGCACTGAGGTCTGAAAATTGGGGATTCAGGATTGAGGATTCAGGATTGAGGTTTGAGGACTGAGGATTGAGGATTGAGGATTGAGGATTGTGGATTGAGGATTGAGGATTGAAGATTGAGGATTGGGTATTGCGGATTGAACATTGAGGATTGAGGATTGAGGATTGAGGATTGAGGATTGAATACTGAGTATTGAGGATTGAAGATTGAGGATTGAGGATTGAGGATTGGGGATTCAGGATCTTGGATTGGAGATTGATTAATGAGGATTGAAGATTGAGGATTGAGGATTGAGGATTGAGGATTGAGGATTGAGGATTGAGGATTGAGAATTGAGGATGAGGACTGAGGGTTGAGGAATGAGGTTTGGGGAACGAAGATTGAGGATTGAGGATTGAGGACTGAGGATTGACGACTGAGTATTGAAGATTGAGGATTGATTACTGAGGATTGAGGATTGAGGATTGAGTATTGAGGATTGAGCATTGAGGATTGAGGATTGAGGATTGAGGATTGAGAATTGAACATTGAGGACTGAGCGTTCAGGGTTGAGTGATGAGAATTGATGTTTGTGGATAGAGATTTGAAGATTGCAGATTGAGTATTGCGTATTGAAAACTGTGAATTGAGGATATTCTACTGAGGATTGAGTATTGACAACTGATTGTTGAGCACTGAGGGATGAAGATTGAGGATTCAGGATTGAGGATTCAGGATTGAGGTTTGAAGAATGAGGATTGGGGATTGAGGATTGTGGATTGAGGATTGAGGATTGAGGATTGAGAATTGAGGACGAGGACTGAGGGTTGAGTATTGATGTTTGAGGTGTGAGGATTGAGGATTGAGGATTGAGCATTCAGGATTGAGGATTGAGGATTGAAGATTGAGGATTGGGTATTGAGGATTGAAGCATGAGGATTGAGGATTGAGGATTGAGGATTGAGGATTGAAGCCTGAGTATTGATGATTGAAGATTGAGGATTGAGGATTGACGATTGGGGATTCAGGATCTAGGATTGGAGATCGATTAATGAGGATTGAAGATTGAGGTTTGAGGATTGAGGATTGAGAATTGAGAATTGAGTATGAGGACTGAGGGTTGAGGATTGAGGTTTGAGGAACGAGGATTGAGGATTGAGGATTGAGGACTGAGGATTGACGATTGAGTATTGAAGATTGAGGATTGATTACTGAGGATTGAGGATTGAGGATTGAGGATTGAGGACTGAGGATTGAGGATTGAGGATTAAGAATTGAACATTGAGGACTGAGCGTTCAGGTTTGAGTGATGAGAATTGATGTTTGTGGATAGAGATTTGAAGATTGCAGATTGAGTATTGCGTATTGAAAACTGTGAATGGAGGATATTCTACTGAGGATTGAGGATTGACAAATGATTGTTGAGGACTGAGGGCTGAAGATTGAGGATTCAGGATTGAGGATTCAGGATTGAGGTTTGAGGACTGAGGATTGAGGATTGAGGATTGAGGATTGAGGATTGAGGATTGAGGATTGAGGATTGAGGATTGAAGATTGAGGATTGGGTATTGCGGATTGAACATTGAGGATTGAGGATTGAGGATTGAGGATTGAGGATAGCGGACAGAAGATTGAATATTGATGATTGAAGATTGAGAATTGAGGATTGATTGTTGTGGATTGAGGAGGTGGACTGAGGGTTGAGTATTGATGTTTGAGGTCTGAGGAATGAGGATTGCGGATTGAGAATTGAGGATTGAGTATTGAGGATTGAAAATTGAGGATTGGGTATTGAGGATTGAAGAATGAGGATTGAGGATTGAGGATTGAGGATTGAGGATTGAAGACTGAGTACTGAGGATTGAAGGTTGAGGATTGAGGATTGAGGATTGAGGATTGAGGATTGAGGACTGAGTATTGAGGATTGAAGATTGAGTATTGAGGATTGAATATTGAGGATTGAGGATTGAGTATTGAGGATTGAGTATTGAAGATTGAGGATTGGGGATTGAGGATTGAGGATTGAGGATTCAGGATGAGGGCTGAGGGTTGAGGATTGAGGTTTGAGGACTGAGGGCTGAGGATTCACGATTGATAATTGAGGATTGAGGATTGAGGATTCAAGATTGAGGATTGGGTATTGAGGATTGAAGAATGAGGATTGACGATTGAGGATTGAGCATTGAGGATTGAAGATTGAGAATTGAGGATTGAGGATTGAGGATTGAAGATTGAGGAATCGGTATTGAGGATTGAAGAATGAGGATTGAGGATTGAGGATTGAGGATTGAGAGTTGAAGATTGAGGATTGAGGATTGAGGATTGAGGATTGAGAGTTGAAGATTGAGGATTGAGGATTGAGGATTGAGGATTGTAGATTGAGTATTGGGGATTGAGGATTGAGGATTGAAGATTGAGTATTGGGGATTGAGGATTGAGAATTGAGGATTGAGGATTGAGGATTGTAGATTGAGTATTGATGATTGAAGATTGAGCAATGAGGATTGAGGGTTGAGGATTGAGGATGAGGTCTGAGGGTTGAGGGTTGAGATTTGAGGGCTGTGGACTGAGGATTGACGATTGAGGATTGAGGATGAGGGCTGAGGGTTGAGGATTGAGGTTTGAGGACTGAGGACTCAGGATTGAGGATTGGGAATTGAGGATCGAGGATTGATGATTGATGATTGAGGATTCGGTATTGAGGATTGTAGAATGAGGATTGTGGATTGAGGATTGAGGATTGAGGATTGAAGATTGAGTATTGGGGATTGAGGATTGAGAATTGAGGATTGAGGATTGAGGATTGAGGATTGAAGATTGAGAATTGAGGATTGAGGATTGAGTATTGAAGATTGAGGATTGTGTATTGAGGATTGAAGAATTAGGATTGAGGATCGAGGGTTGAGGATTGAGGATTGAAGATTGAGGATTGAGGATTGAGGATTGAGGATTGAATATTGAGTATTGGGGATTGAAGATTGAGGATTGAGGATTGAGGGTTGAGGATTGAGGACGAGGACTGACGGCTGAGGATTGAGGTTTGAGGATTGAGGATTGAGGATTGAGGACTGAGGATTGAGGATTGAGGTTTGAACATTGAGGATTGAAGATTGAGGACTGGGGACTGAGGATTGAAGGTTGAGGATTAAGGATTGAGGATTGGGGATTCAGGATCTAGCATTGGAGATTGATTAATGAGGATTGAAGATTGAGGATTGAGGATTGGGGATTGAGAACTGAGAACTGAGAACTGAGGATGAGGACTGAGGGTTGAGGATTGAGGTTTGAGGAACGAGGATTGAGGATTGAGGATTGAGGACTGAGGATTGACGATTGAGTATTGAAGGTTGAGGATTGATTACTGAGGATTGAGGATTGAGGATTGAGGATTGAGCATTGAGGATTGAGGATTGAGGATTGAGTATTGAAGATTCAGTATTGTGGATTGAAGATTGAGAATTGAGGATTAAGATTTCAACATTGAGGACTGAGCGTTCAGGGTTGAGTGATGAGAATTGATGTTTGTGGATAGAGATTTGAAGATTGCAGATTGAGTATTGCGTATTGAAAACTGTGAATTAAGGATATTCTACTGAGGATTGAGGATTGACAATTGATTTTTGAGGACTGAGGGCTGAAGGTTGAGTATTCAGGATTGAGGATTCAGGATTGAGGTTTGAGGACTGAGGATTGAGGATTGAGGATTGAGGATTGAGGATTGAGGATTGAGGATTGATGACTGAGGATAGAAGATTGAGAATTGGGTATTGCGGATTGAACATTGAGGATTGAGGATTGAGGATTGAGGATTGTGGATTGAGGACAGAAGATTGAATATTGATGATTGAAGATTGAGCAATGAGGATTGAGGGTTGAGGATTGAGGATGAGGGCTGTCGGTTGAGGACTGAAGTTTGAGGATTGAGGATTGAGGATTGCGGACTGAGGATTGAGGATTGAGGATGGAGCATTGAGGATTGAAGATTGAGGACTGGGGATTGAGGATTGAAGATTGAGGATTAAGGATTGACCATTGGGGATTGAGGATCTAGGATTGGAGATTGACTATTGAGGATTGAAGATTGAGGATTGAGGATTGAGGATTGAGAATTGAGAATTGAGGATGAGGACTGAGGGTTGAGGATTGAGGTTTGAGGAATGAGGATTGAGGATTGAGGATTGAGGATTGAGGTTTGAGGATTGAGGATTGAGTATTGAAGATTGAGTATTGATGACTGAGGATTGAGGATTGAGGATTGAGGATTGAAGATTGAGTATTGGGGATTGAGGATTGAGGATTGAGGATTGAGAATTGAGGATTGAGGATGAGGTCTGAGGGTTGAGGGTTGAGATTTGAGGGCTGTGGGCTGAGGATTGACGATTGAGGATTGAGGATGAGGGCTGAGGGTTGAGGATTGAGGTTTGAGGACTGAGGACTCAGGATTGAGGATTGAGAATTGAGGATCGAGGATTGATGATTGATGATTGAGGATTCGGTATTGAGGATTGTAGAATGAGGATTGTGGATTGAGGATTGAGGATTGAGGATTGAAGATTGAGTATTGGGGATTGAGGATTGAGAATTGAGGATTGAGGATTGAGGATTGAGGATTGAAGATTGAGAATTGAGGATTGAGGATTGAGTATTGAAGATTGAGGATTGTGTATTGAGGATTGAAGAATTAGGATTGAGGATCGAGGGTTGAGGATTGAGGATTGAAGATTGAGGATTGAGGATAGAGGATTGAGGATTGAATATTGAGTATTGGGGATTGAAGATTGAGGATTGAGGATTGAGGGTTGAGGATTGAGGACGAGGACTGACGGTTGAGGATTGAGGTTTGAGGATTGAGGATTGAGGATTGAGGACTGAGGATTGAGGATTGAGGTTTGAACATTGATGATTGAAGATTGAGGACTGGGGACTGAGGACTGAAGGTTGAGGATTAAGGATTGAGGATTGGGGATTCAGGATCTAGCATTGGAGATTGATTAATGAGGATTGAAGATTGAGGATTGAGGATTGGGGATTGAGAACTGAGAACTGAGGATGAGGACTGAGGGTTGAGGATTGAGGTTTGAGGAACGAGGATGGAGGATTGAGGATTGAGGACTGAGGATTGACGATTGAGTATTGAAGGTTGAGGATTGATTACTGAGGATCGAGGATTGAGGATTGAGGATTGAGCATTGAGGATTGAGGATTGAGGATTGAGTATTGAAGATTCAGTATTGTGGATTGAAGATTGAGAATTGAGGATTAAGATTTCAACATTGAGGACTGAGCGTTCAGGGTTGAGTGATGAGAATTGAAGTTTGTGGATAGAGATTTGAAGATTGCAGATTGAGTATTGCGTATTGAAAACTGTGAATTAAGGATATTCTACTGAGGATTGAGGATTGACAATTGATTTTTGAGGACTGAGGGCTGAAGGTTGAGTATTCAGGATTGAGGATTCAGGATTGAGGTTTGAGGACTGAGGATTGAGGATTGAGGATTGAGGATTGAGGATTGAGGATTGAGGATTGATGACTGAGGATAGAAGATTGAGAATTGGGTATTGCGGATTGAACATTGAGGATTGAGGATTGAGGATTGAGGATTGTGGATTGAGGACAGAAGGTTGAATATTGATGATTGAAGATTGAGGATTGAGGATTGATGGTTGTGGATTGTGGACGAGGACTGAGGGTTGAGTATTGATGTTTGAGGTCTGAGGATTGAGGATTGAGGATTGAGAACTGAGGATTGAGGATTGAGGATTGAAGATTGAGGATTGGGTATTGAGGCTTGAAGCATGAGGATTGAGGATTGAAGATTGAGGATTGAGGATTGAAGACTGAGTATTGATGATTGAAGATTAAGGATTGAGGATTGAGGATTGGGGATTCAGGATCTAGGATTGGAGATCGATTAATGAGGATTGAAGATTGAGGATTGAGGATTGAGGGTTGAGAATTGAGTATTGAGGATGAGGATTGATTGTTGTGGATTGAGGAGGAGGACTGAGGGTTGAGTATTGATGTTTGAGGTCTGAGGAATGAGGATTGAGGATTGAGAATTGAGGATTGAGTATTGAGGATTGAAAATTGAGGATTGGGTATTGAGGATTGAAGAATGAGGATTGAGGATTGAGGATTGAGGATTGAGGATTGAAGACTGAGTATTGAGGATTGAAGGTTGAGGATTGAGGATTGAGGATTGAGGATTGAGGATTGAGGATTGAGTATTGAGGATTGAAGACTGAGTATTGAGGATTGAATATTGAGGATTGAGGATTGAGTATTGAGGATTGAGTATTGAAGATTGAGGATTGGGGATTGAGGATTGAGGATTGAGGATACAGGATGAGGGCTGAGGGTTGAGGATTGAGGTTTGAGGACTGAGGGCTGAGGATTCACGATTGAGAATTGAGGATTGAGGATTGAGGATTGAAGATTGAGGATTGGGTATTGAGGATTGAACAATGAGGATTGAGAATTGAGGATTGAGGATTGAGGATTGTAGATTGAGTATTGATGATTGAAGATTGAGCAATGAGGATTGAGGGTTGAGGATTGAGGATGAGGACTGTCGGTTGAGGACTGAAGTTTGAGGATTGAGGATTGAGGATTGCGGACTGAGGATTGAGGATTGAGGATGGAGCATTGAGGATTGAAGATTGAGGACTGGGGATTGAGGATTGAAGATTGAAGATTAAGGATTGACCATTGGGGATTGAGGATCTAGGATTGGAGATTGACTATTGAGGATTGAAGATTGAGGATTGAGGATTGAGGATTGAGAATTGAGGATTGAGTATTGAGGATTGAAAATTGAGGATCGGGTATTGAGGATTGAAGAATGAGGATTGAGGATTGAGGATTGAGGATTGAGGATTGAAGACTGAGTATTGAGGATTGAAGATTGAGGATTGGGTATTGAGGGTTGAGGATTGAGGACGCGGACTGACGGTTGAGGATTGAGGTTTGAGGATTGAGGATTGAGGACTGAGGACTGAGGATTGAGGATTGAGGATTGAACATTGAGGATTGAAGGTTGAAGACTGGGGATTGAGGATTGAAGATTGAGGATTAAGGATTGAGGGTTGGGTATTCAGGATCTAGGATTGGAGATTGATTAATGAGGGTTGAAGATTGAGGTTTGAGGATTGAGGATTGAGAATTGAGAATTGAGGATGAGGACTGAGTGTTGAGGATTGAGGTTCGAGGAACGAGGATTGAGGATTGAGGATTGAGGATTGAGGACTGAGGATTGACGATTGAGTATTGAAGATTGAGGATTGATTACTGAGGATTGAGGATTGAGGATTGAGGATTGAGGATTGAGGATTGAGGATTGAGGATTGAGGATTGAGGATTGAGGATTGAGGATTGAGGATTGAGGATTGAAGATTCAGTATTGAGGATTGAAGATTGAGAATTAAGGATTGAGAATTGAACATTGAGGACTGAGCGTTCAGGTTTGAGTGATGAGAATTGATGTTTGTGGATAGAGATTTGAAGATTGCAGATTGAGTATTGCGTATTGAAAACTGTGAATGGAGGATATTCTACTGAGGATTGAGGATTGACAAATGATTGTTGAGGACTGAGGGCTGAAGATTGAGGATTCAGGATTGAGGATTCAGGATTGAGGTTTGAGGACTGAGGATTGAGGATTGAGGATTGAGGATTGAGGATTGAGGATTGAGGATTGAGGATTGAAGATTGAGGATTGGTTATTGCGGATTGAACATTGAGGATTGAGGATTGAGGATTGAGGATTGAGGATAGCGGACAGAAGATTGAATATTGATGATTGAAGATTAAGAATTGAGGGTTGATTGTTGTGGATTGAGGAGGAGGACTGAGGGTTGAGTATTGATGTTTGAGGTCTGAGGAATGAGGAATGCGGATTGAGAATTGAGGCTTGAGTATTGAGGATTGAAAATTGAGGATTGGGTATTGAGGATTGAAGAATGAGGATTGAGGATTGAGGATTGAGGATTGAGGATTGAAGACTGAGTATTGAGGATTGAAGGTTGAGGATTGAGTATTGAGGATTGAGGATTGAGGATTGAGGACTGAGTATTGAGGATTGAAGATTGAAGATTGAGTATTGAGGATTGAATATTGAGGATTGGGGATTGAGGATTGAGGATTGAGGATTCAGGATGAGGGCTGAGGGTTGAGGATTGAGGTTTGAGGACTGAGGGCTGAGGATTCACGATTGAGAATTGAGGATTGAGGATTGAGGATTCAAGATTGAGGATTGGGTATTGAGGATTGAAGAATGAGGATTGACGATTGAGGATTGAGCATTGAGGATTGAAGATTGAGAATTGAGGATTGAGGATTGAGGATTGAAGATTGAGGAATCGGTATTGAGGATTGAAGAATGAGGATTGAGGATTGAGGATTGAGGATTGAGAGTTGAGGATTGAGGATTGAGGATTGAGGATTGAGGATTGTAGATTGAGTATTGGGGATTGAGGATTGAGGATTGAAGATTGAGTATTGGGGATTGAGGATTGAGAATTGAGGATTGAGGATTGAGGATTGTAGATTGAGTATTGATGATTGAAGATTGAGCAATGAGGATTGAGGGTTGAGGATTGAGGATGAGGGCTGTCGGTTGAGGACTGAAGTTTGAGGATTGAAGATTGAGGATTGCGGACTGAGGATTGAGGATTGAGGATGGAGCATTGAGGATTGAAGATTGAGGACTGGGGATTGAGGATTGAAGATTGAGGATTAAGGATTGACCATTGGGGATTGAGGATCTAGGATTGGAGATTGACTATTGAGGATTGAAGATTGAGGATTGAGGATTGAGGATTGAGAATTGAGAATTGAGGATGAGGACTGAGGGTTGAGGATTGAGGTTTGAGGAATGAGGATTGAGGATTGAGGATTGAGGATTGAGGTTTGAGGATTGAGGATTGAGTATTGAAGATTGAGTATTGATGACTGAGGGTTGAGGATTGAGGATTGAGGATTGAGGATTGAGGATTGAAGATTGAGTATTGGGGATTGAGGATTGAGGATTGAGGATTGAGAATTGAGGATTGAGGATGAGGTCTGAGGGTTGAGGGTTGAGATTTGAGGGCTGTGGACTGAGGATTGACGATTGAGGATTGAGGATGAGGGCTGAGGGTTGAGGATTGAGGTTTGAGGACTGAGGACTGAGGACTGAGGATTGAGGATTGAGAATTGAGGATCGAGGATTGATGATTGATGATTGAGGATTCGGTATTGAGGATTGTAGAATGAGGATTGTGGATTGAGGATTGAGGATTGAGGATTGAAGATTGAGTATTGGGGATTGAGGATTGAGAATTGAGGATTGAGGATTGAGGATTGAGGATTGAAGATTGAGAATTGAGGATTGAGGATTGAGTATTGAAGATTGAGGATTGTGTATTGAGGATTGAAGAATTAGGATTGAGGATCGAGGGTTGAGGATTGAGGATTGAAGATTGAGGATTGAGGATTGAGGATTGAGGATTGAGGATTGAGGATTGATGACTGAGGATAGAAGATTGAGAATTGGGTATTGCGGATTGAACATTGAGGATTGAGGATTGAGGATTGAGGATTGTGGATTGAGGACAGAAGGTTGAATATTGATGATTGAAGATTGAGGATTGAGGATTGATGGTTGTGGATTGTGGACGAGGACTGAGGGTTGAGTATTGATGTTTGAGGTCTGAGGATTGAGGATTGAGGATTGAGAACTGAGGATTGAGGATTGAGGATTGAAGATTGAGGATTGGGTATTGAGGATTGAAGCATGAGGATTGAGGATTGAAGATTGAGGATTGAGGATTGAAGACTGAGTATTGATGATTGAAGATTAAGGATTGAGGATTGAGGATTGGGGATTCAGGATCTAGGATTGGAGATCGATTAATGAGGATTGAAGATTGAGGATTGAGGATTGAGGGTTGAGAATTGAGTATTGAGGATGAGGACTGAGGGTTGTGGATTGAGGTTTGAGGAACGAGGATTGAGGATTGAGGATTGAGGACTGAGGATTGACGATTGAGTATTGAGGATTGAGGATTGATTACTGAGGATTGAGGATTGAGGATTGAGGATTGAGGATTGAGGATTGAGGATTGAGGATTGAGGATTGAGGATTGAGGATTGAGTATTGAGGATTGAGGATTGAGAATTGAAGATTCAGTATTGAGGATTGAAGATTGAGAATTGAGGATTGAGAATTGAACATTGAGGACTGAGCGTTCAGGTTTGAGTGATGAGAATTGATGTTTGTGAGTAGAGATTTGAAGATTGCAGATTGAGTATTGCGTATTGAAAACTGTGAATGGAGGGTATTCTACTGAGGATTGAGGATTGACAACTGATTGTTGTGGACTGAGGGCTGAAGATTGAGGATTCAGGATTGAGGCTTGAGAACTGAGAATTGAGAATAAGGACTGAGGGTTCAGGATTGAGGTTTGAGGAATGAGGATTGAGGGTTGAGGATTGAGGATTGAGAATTGAGGATTGAGGATTGAAGATTCAGGATTTGGGACTGAGGATTGAAGATTGAGGATTGAGGATTGAGGATTGAAGATTCAGTATTGAGGATTGAGGATTGAGAATTGAGGAATGAGGATTGAACATTGAGGACTGAGCGCTCAGGGTTGAGTGACGAGAATTGATGTTTGTGGATTGAGATTTGATAATTGAATTTTGTGGATTGAGTATTGAACCATGAGAATTCAGGATATTCTATTGAGTATTGAGAATTGAGGATAGATGATTGAGTATTGAGGATTGATGGTTGAGGGTTGTGTGTTGAATATTGAGGATGGAGGATTGAGGATTGAGGATTGAGGATTGAGGATTGAGGATTGAGGATTGAGGACGAGGACTGCCGGTTGAGTACTGAGATTTGAGGATTGAGGATTGAGGATTGACTGCAGAGGATTGAGGATTGTGGATAGAGCATTGAGGATTGAAGATTGAGGACTGGGGATTGAGGACTGAGGATTGAGTATCAAGGATTGACGATTGGGGATTGAGGATCTAGGATTGGAGTTTGATTATTGAGGATTGAAGATTGAGGATTGAGGATTGAGGATTGAGAATTGAGAATTGAGGATGGGGACTGAGGGTTCAGGATTGAGGTTTGAAGAAGGAGGATTTGGGATTGAGGATTGATGATTGAGGATTGAGGATTGAGTATTGATGATTGAAGATTGAGCATTCAGGATTGAGGGTTGAGGATTGAGGATTGAAGAATGAGGATTGAGGATTGAGGATTGAGGATTGAGGATTGAAGTTTGAGAATTGAGGATTGAGGATTGAGTATTGAAGATTGACGATTGGGTATTGAGGATTGAAGAATGAGGATTGAGAATTGAGGGTTGAGGATTGAGGTTTGAAGATTGAGGATTGAGGATTGAGGATTGAGTATTGAATATTGAGTATTGAGGATTGAAGATTGTGGATTGAGGATTGAGGGTTGAGGATTGAGGACGGGAACTGACGGTTGAGGATTGAGGTTTGAGAATTGAGGATTGAGGATTGAGGACTGAGGATTGAGGATTGAGGATTGAACATTGAGGATTGAAGATTGAGGACTGGGGATTGAGGACTGAAGATTGAGGATTAAGGATTGAGGATTGGGGATTCAGGATCTAGGATTGGAGATTGATTAATGAGGATTGAAGGTTGAGTATTGAGTGTTGAGGATTGAGAATTGAGAATTGAGAATTGAGAACTGAGGATGAGGACTGAGGGTTGAGGATTGAGGTTTGAGGAACGAGGATTGGGGATTGAGGATTGAGGACTGAGGATTGACGAACGAGTATTGAAGATTGAGGATTGATGACTTAGTATTGAGGATTGAGGATTGAAGATTGAGTATTGAGGATTGAGGATTGAGGATTGAATAGTGAGTGTTGAGGATTGAAGATTGTGGATTGAGGATTGAGGGTTGAGGATTGAGGACGGGAACTGACGGTTGAGGATTGAGAATTGAGAATTGAGAATTGAGAACTGAGGATGAGGACTGAGGGTTGAGGATTGAGGTTTGAGGAACGAGGATTGGGGATTGAGGATTGAGGACTGAGGATTGACGATTGAGTATTGAAGATTGAGGATTGATGATTGAGGATTGAGGATTGAGAATTGAGGATTGAGGATTGAGGATTGAGGATTGAGGATTGAGGATTGAGGATTGAGGATTGAGGATTGAGGATTGAGGATTGAAGATTCAGTATTGAGGATTGAAGATTGAGAATTGAGGATTGAGAATTGAACATTGAGGACTGAGCGTTCAGGGTTGAGTGATGAGAATTGATGTTTGTGGATAGAGATTTGAAGATACCAGATTGAGTATTGTGTATTGAAAACTGTGAATTGAGGATATTCTACTGAGGATTGAGTATTGACAACTGATTGTTGAGCACTGAGGTCTGAAGATTGAGGATTCAGGATTGAGGATTCAGGATTGAGGTTTGAGGACTGAGGATTGAGGATTGAGGATTGAGGATTGTGGATTGAGGATTGAGGATTGAAGATTGAGGATTGGGTATTGCGGATTGAACATTGAGGATTGAGGATTGAGGATTGAGGATTGAGGATTGAATACTGAGTATTGAGGATTGAAGATTGAGGATTGAGGATTGAGGATTGGGGATTCAGGATCTTGGATTGGAGATTGATTAATGAGGATTGAAGATTGAGGATTGAGGATTGAGGATTGAGGATTGAGGATTGAGTATTGAGGATTGAGGATTGAGAATTGAGGATGAGGACTGAGGGTTGAGGATTGAGGTTTGGGGAACGAAGATTGAGGATTGAGGATTGAGGACTGAGGATTGACGACTGAGTATTGAAGATTGAGGATTGATTACTGAGGATTGAGGATTGAGGATTGAGTATTGAGGATTGAGGGTTGAGTATTGATGTTTGAGGTCTGAGGAATGAGGATTGAGGATTGAGAATTGAAGATTGAGTATTGAGGATTGAAAATTGAGGATTGGGTATTGAGGATTGAAGAATGAGGATTGAGGATTGAGGATTGAGGATTGAGGATTGAAGACTGAGGATTGAGGATTGAGTATTGAGGATTGAAGATTGAGTATTGAGGATTGAATATTGAGGATTGAGGATTGAGTATTGAGGATTGAGTATTGAAGATTGAGGATTGGGGATTGAGGATTGAGGATTGAGGATTCAGGATGAGGGCTGAGGGTTGAGGATTGAGGTTTGAGGACTGAGGGCTGAGGATTCACGATTGAGAATTGAGGATTGAGGTTTGAGGATTGAAGATTGAGGATTGGGTATTGAGGATTGAAGAATGAGGATTGACGATTGAGGATTGAGCATTGAGGATTGAAGATTGAGAATTGAGGATTGAGGATTGAGGATTGAAGATTGAGGAATCGGTATTGACGATTGAAGAATGAGGATGAGGATTGAGGATTGAGGATTGAGAGTTGAAGATTGAGGATTGAAGATTGAGAATTGAGGATTAAGATTTCAACATTGAGGACTGAGCGTTCAGGGTTGAGTGATGAGAATTGATGTTTGTGGATAGAGATTTGAAGATTGCAGGTTGAGTATTGCGTATTGAAAACTGTGAATTGAGGATATTCTACTGAGGATTGAGGATTGACAATTGATTTTTGAGAACTGAGGGCTGAAGGTTGAGTATTCAGGATTGAGGATTCAGGATTGAGGTTCGAGGACTGAGGATTGAGGATTGAGGATTGAGGATTGAGGATTGAGGATTGATGACTGAGTATTGATGATTGAAGATTAAGGATTGAGGATTGAGGATTGGGGATTCAGGATCTAGGATTGGAGATCGATTAATGAGGATTGAAGATTGAGGATTGAGGATTGAGGGTAGAGAATTGAGTATTGAGGATGAGGACTGAGGGTTGTGGATTGAGGTTTGAGGAACGAGGATTGAGGATTGAGGATTGAGGACTGAGGATTGACGATTGAGTATTGAAGATTGAGGATTGATTACTGAGGATTGAGGATTGAGGATTGAGGATTGAGGATTGAGGATTGAGGATTGAATACTGAGTATTGAGGATTGAAGATTGAGGATTGAGGATTGAGGATTGGGGATTCAGGATCTTGGATTGGAGATTGATTAATGAGGATTGAAGATTGAGGATTGAGGATTGAGGATTGAGGATTGAGGATTGAGTATTGAGGATTGAGGATTGAGAATTGAGGATGAGGACTGAGGGTTGAGGATTGAGGTTTGGGGAACGAAGATTGAGGATTGAGGATTGAGGACTGAGGATTGACGACTGAGTATTGAAGATTGAGGATTGATTACTGAGGATTGAGGATTGAGGATTGAGTATTGAGGATTGAGGGTTGAGTATTGATGTTTGAGGTCTGAGGAATGAGGATTGAGGATTGAGAATTGAGGATTGAGTATTGAGGATTGAAAATTGAGGATTGGGTATTGAGGATTGAAGAATGAGGATTGAGGATTGAGGATTGAGGATTGAGGATTGAAGACTGAGGATTGAGGATTGAGTATTGAGGATTGAAGATTGAGTATTGAGGATTGAATATTGAGGATTGAGGATTGAGTATTGAGGATTGAGTATTGAAGATTGAGGATTGGGGATTGAGGATTGAGGATTGAGGATTCAGGATGAGGGCTGAGGGTTGAGGATTGAGGTTTGAGGACTGAGGGCTGAGGATTCACGATTGAGAATTGAGGATTGAGGTTTGAGGATTGAAGATTGAGGATTGGGTATTGAGGATTGAAGAATGAGGATTGACGATTGAGGATTGAGCATTGAGGATTGAAGATTGAGAATTGAGGATTGAGGATTGAGGATTGAAGATTGAGGAATCGGTATTGACGATTGAAGAATGAGGATGAGGATTGAGGATTGAGGATTGAGAGTTGAAGATTGAGGATTGAAGATTGAGAATTGAGGATTAAGATTTCAACATTGAGGACTGAGCGTTCAGGATTGAGTGATGAGAATTGATGTTTGTGGATAGAGATTTGAAGATTGCAGATTGAGTATTGCGTATTGAAAACTGTGAATTGAGGATATTCTACTGAGGATTGAGGATTGACAATTGATTTTTGAGAACTGAGGGCTGAAGGTTGAGTATTCAGGATTGAGGATTCAGGATTGAGGTTCGAGGACTGAGGATTGAGGATTGAGGATTGAGGATTGAGGATTGAGGATTGATGACTGAGGATAGAAGATTGAGAATTGGGTATTGCGGATTGAACATTGAGGATTGAGGATTGAGGATTGAGGATTGTGGATTGAGGACAGAAGATTGAATATTGATGATTGAAGATTGAGGATTGAGGATTGATGGTTGTGGATTGAGGACGAGGACTGAGGGTTGAGTATTGATGTTTGAGGTCTGAGGATTGAGGATTGAGGATTGAGGATTGAGAACTGAGGATTGAGGATTGAGGATTGAAGATTGAGGATTGGGTATTGAGGATTGAAGCATGAGGATTGAGGATTGAAGATTGAGGATTGAGGATTGAAGACTGAGTATTGATGATTGAAGATTAAGGATTGAGGATTGAGGATTGGGGATTCAGGATCTAGGATTGGAGATCGATTAATGAGGATTGAAGATTGAGGATTGAGGATTGAGGGTAGAGAATTGAGTATTGAGGATGAGGACTGAGGGTTGTGGATTGAGGTTTGAGGAACGAGGATTGAGGATTGAGGATTGAGGACTGAGGATTGACGATTGAGTATTGAAGATTGAGGATTGATTACTGAGGATTGAGGATTGAGGATTGAGGATTGAGGATTGAGGATTGAGGATTGAGGATTGAGGATTGAGGATTGAGAATTGAAGATTCAGTATTGAGGATTGAAGATTCAGAATTGAGGATTGAGAATTGAACATTGAGGACTGAGTGTTCAGGTTTGAGTGATGAGAATTGATGTTTGTGGGTAGAGATTTGAAGATTGCAGATTGAGTATTGCGTATTGAAAACTGTGAATGGAGGGTATTCTACTGAGGATTGAGGATTGACAACTGATTGTTGTGGACTGAGGGCTGAAGATTGAGGATTCTGGATTGAGGATTCAGGATTGAGGTTTGAGGACTGAGGATTGAGGGTTGAGGATTGATGATTGAGGATTGAGGATTGAGGATTGAGGATTGAAGATTGATGATTGGGTATTGCGGATTGAACATTGAGGATTGAGGAATGAGGATTGAGGATTGAGGAATGAGGACAGAAGATTGAATATTGATGATTGAAGATTGAGGATTGAGGATTGATTGTTGTGGATTGAGGACGAGGACTGAGGGTTGAGTATTGATGTTTGAGGTCTGAGGATTGAGGATTGAGGATTGAGAATTGGGGATTGAGGATTGAGGATTGAAGATTGAGGATTGTGTATTGAGCATTGAAGAATGAGGATTGAGGATTGAGGATTGAGGATTGAGGATTAAAGACTGAGTATTGAGGATTGGAGATTGACGATTGGGTATTGGGGATTGAGGATTGAGGATTGAAGATTGCGGATTGAGGATTGAGGATTGAGGATTGAATATTGAGTATTGAGGATTGAAGATTGAGGATTGGGTATTGAGGGTTGAGGATTGAGGACGCGGACTGACGGTTGAGGATTGAGGTTTGAGGATTGAGGATTGAGGACTGAGGACTGAGGATTGAGGATTGAGGATTGAACATTGAGGATTGAAGATTGAAGACTGGGGATTGAGGATTGAAGATTGAGGATTAAGGATTGAGGGTTGGGTATTCAGGATCTAGGATTGGAGATTGATTAATGAGGATTGAAGATTGAGGTTTGAGGATTGAGGATTGAGAATTGAGAATTGAGGATGAGGACTGAGTGTTGAGGATTGAGGTTTGAGGAACGAGGATTGAGGATTGAGGATTGAGGACTGAGGATTGACGATTGAGTATTGAAGATTGAGGATTGATTACTGAGGATTGAGGATTGAGGATTGAGGATTGAGGATTGAGGATTGAGGATTGAGGATTGAGGATTGAGGATTGAGGATTGAGGATTGAGGATTGAGGATTGAAGATTCAGTATTGAGGATTGAAGATTGAGAATTGAGGATTGAGAATTGAACATTGAGGACTGAGCGTTCAGGGTTGAGTGATGAGAATTGATGTTTGTGGATAGAGATTTGAAGATACCAGATTGAGTATTGTGTATTGAAAACTGTGAATTGAGGATATTCTACTGAGGATTGAGTATTCACAACTGATTGTTGAGCACTGAGGTCTGAAGATTGTGGATTCAGGATTGAGGATTCAGGATTGAGGTTTGAGGACTGAGGATTGAGGATTGAGGATTGAGGATTGTGGATTGAGGATTGAGGATTGAAGATTGAGGATTGGGTATTGCGGATTGAACATTGAGGATTGAGTATTGAGGATTGAGGGTCGAGGATTGAGGACAGAAGATTGAATATCGATGATTGAAGTTTGAGTACTGAGGATTTAAGATTGAGGATTGAGGATTGAGGATTGAGGATTGAGGATTGGAGATTGAGGATTGGGGATTGGGGATTGACGATTGACGATTGAGTGTTGAGGATTGAGGGTTGAGGATTGATTATTGAAGATTGAGTATTGAGGATTGAGGATTGAGGATTGCGGATTGAGAATTGAGAATTGAGGATGAGGACTGAGGATTGGGGATTGAGGATTGACGATTGACGATTGAGTATTGAGGATTGAGGGTTGAGGATTGATTATTGAAGATTGAGGATTGATAACTGAGGATTGAGGATTGAGAATTGAGGATTGAGGATTGAGGATTGAGGATTGAAGATTGAGGACTGTGTGTTGAGGGTTGAGTGATGAGAATTGATGTTTGTGGATTGAGATATGAAGATTGAAGAATGGGGATTGAGTATTGGAAACTGTGAATTGAGGATATTCTATTGAGGATTGAGGATTGACAATTGATTGTTGAGGACTGGGGGCTGAAGGTTGAGGATTCAGGATTGAGAATTCAGAATTGAGGTTTGAGGACTGAGGATTGAGGATTGAAGGTTGAGTATTGAGGATTGAAGATTGAGGATTGAGGATTGAGGATTGAGGATTGAGGATGAGGGCTGAGGGTTGAGGATTGAGGTTTGAGGGCTGAGGACTGAGGATTGAAGGTTGAGTATTGAGGATTGAAGATTGAGGATTGAGGATTGAGGATTGAGGATTGAGGATTGAGGATGAGTTCTGAGAGTTGAGGGTTGAGGTTTGAGGGCCAAGGACTGTGGACTGACGATTGAGGATTGAGGATTGAGGATTGAGGATTGAAGATTCAGGATTTGGGACTGAGGATTGAAGATTGAGGATTGAGGATTGAGGATTGAAGATTCAGTATTGAGGATTGAGGATTGAGAATTGAGGAATGAGGATTGAACATTGAGGACTGAGCGCTCAGGGTTGAGTGACGAGAATTGATGTTTGTGGATTGAGATTTGATTATTGAATTTTGTGGATTGAGTATTGAACCATGAGAATTCAGGATATTCTATTGAGTATTGAGAATTGAGGATAGATGATTGAGTATTGAGGATTGATGGTTGAGGGTTGTGTGTTGAATATTGAGGATGGAGGATTGAGGATTGAGGATTGAGGATTGAGGATTGAGGACGAGGACTGCCGGTTGAGTACTGAGATTTGAGGATTGAGGATTGAGGATTGACTGCAGAGGATTGAGGATTGTGGATAGAGCATTGAGGATTGAAGATTGAGGACTGGGGATTGAGGACTGAGGATTGAGTATCAAGGATTGACGATTGGGGATTGAGGATCTAGGATTGGAGTTTGATTATTGAGGATTGAAGATTGAGGATTGAGGATTGAGGATTGAGAATTGAGAATTGAGGATGGGGACTGAGGGTTCAGGATTGAGGTTTGAAGAATGAGGATTTGGGATTGAGGATTGATGATTGAGGATTGAGGATTGAGTATTGATGATTGAAGATTGAGCATTCAGGATTGAGGGTTGAGGATTGAGGACGAGGACTGCCGGTTGAGTACTGAGATTTGAGGATTGAGGATTGAGGATTGACGGCTGAGGATTGAGGATTGTGGATGGAGCATTGAGGATTGAAGATTGAGGACTGGGGATTGAGGACTGAGGATTGAGTATCAAGGATTGACGATTGGGGATTGAGGATCTAGGATTGGAGTTTGATTATTGAGGATTGAAGATTGAGGATTGAGGATTGAGGATTGAGAATTGAGAATTGAGGATGGGGACTGAGGGTTCAGGATTGAGGTTTGAAGAATGAGGATTTGGGAATGAGGATTGATGATTGAGGATTGAGGATTGAGAATTGAGGATTGAGGATTGAGGATTGAAGATTGAGGATTGGGTATTGAGGATTGAAGAATGAGGATTGAGGATTGAGGATTGAGGATTGAGGATTGAAGTTTGAGAATTGAGGATTGAGGATTGAGTATTGAAGATTGAGGATTGGGTATTGAGGATTGAAGAATGAGGATTGAGAATTGAGGGTTGAGGATTGAGGTTTGAAGATTGAGGATTGAGGATTGAGGATTGCGTATTGAATATTGGGTATTGAGGATTGAAGATTGTGGATTGAGGATTGAGGGTTGAGGATTGAGGACGGGAACTGACGGTTGAGGATTGAGGTTTGAGAATTGAGGATTGAGGATTGAGGACTGAGGATTGAGGATTGAGGATTGAACATTGAGGATTGAAGATTGAGGACTGGGAATTGAGGACTGAAGATTGAGGATTAAGGATTGAGGATTGGGGATTCAGGATCTAGGATTGGAGATTGATTAATGAGGATTGAAGGTTGAGTATTGAGTGTTGAGGATTGAGAATTGAGAATTGAGAATTGAGAACTGAGGATGAGGACTGAGGGTTGAGGATTGAGGTTTGAGGAACGAGGATTGGGGATTGAGGATTGAGGACTGAGGATTGACGATTGAGTATTGAAGATTGAGGATTGATGATTGAGGATTGAGGATTGAGAATTGAGGATTGAGGATTGAGGATTGAAGATTGAGGATTGGGTATTGAGGATTGAAGAATGAGGATTGAGGATTGAGGATTGAGGATTGAGGATTGAAGATTCAGTATTGAGGATTGAAGATTGAGAATTGAGGAATGAGGATTGATCATTGAGGACTGAGCGCTCAGGGTTGAGTGATGAGAATTGATGTTTGTGGATTGAGATTTGATTATTGAATTTTGTGGATTGAGTATTGAACCATGAGAATTCAGGATATTCTATTGAGTATTGAGAATTGAGGATAGATGATTGAGTATTGAGGATTGATGGTTGGGGGTTGTGTGTTGAATATTGAGGATGGAGGATTGAGGATTGAGGATTGAGGATTGAGGATTGAGGATTGAAGATTGAGTATTGATGATTGAAGATTGAGCATTCAGGATTGAGGGTTCAGGATTGAGGACGAGGACTGACGGTTGAGTACTGAGGTTTGAGGATTGAGGATTGAGGATTGACGGCTGAGGATTGAGGATTGAGGATGGAGCATTGAGGATTGAAGATTGAAGACTGGGGATTGAGGATTGAGGATTGAGTATAAAGGATTGACGATTGGGGATTGAGGATTGAGGGTTGAGGATTGAGGACGGGAACTGACGGTTGAGGATTGAGGTTTGAGAATTGAGGATTGAGGATTGAGGACTGAGGATTGAGGATTGAGGGTTGAACATTGAGGATTGAAGATTGAGGATTAAGGATTGAGGATTGGGGATTCAGGATCTAGGATTGGAGATTGATTAATGAGGATTGAAGGTTGAGTATTGAGTGTTGAGGATTGAGAATTGAGAATTGAGAATTGAGAACTGAGGATGAGGACTGAGGGTTGATGATTGAGGTTTGAGGAACGAGGATTGGGGATTGAGGACTGAGGACTGAGGATTGACGAATGAGTATTGAAGATTGAGGATTGATGACTGAGTATTGAGGATTGAGGATTGAAGATTGAGTATTGAGGATTGAGGATTGAGGATTGAATATTGAGTATTGAGGATTGAAGATTGTGGATTGAGGATTGAGGGTTGAGGATTGAGGACGGGAACTGACGGTTGAGGATTGAGAATTGAGAATTGAGAATTGAGAACTGAGGATGAGGACTGAGGGTTGAGGATTGAGGTTTGAGGAACGAGGATTGGGGATTGAGGATTGAGGACTGAGGATTGACGATTGAGTATTGAAGATTGAGGATTGATGATTGAGGATTGAGGATTGAGAATTGAGGATTGAGGATTGAGGATTGAAGATTGAGGATTGGGTATTGAGGATTGAAGAATGAGGATTGAGGATTGAGGATTGAGGATTGAGGATTGAAGATTCAGTATTGAGGATTGAAGATTGAGAATTGAGGAATGAGGATTGATCATTGAGGACTGAGCGCTCAGGGTTGAGTGATGAGAATTGATGTTTGTGGATTGAGATTTGATTATTGAATTTTGTGGATTGAGTATTGAACCATGAGAATTCAGGATATTCTATTGAGTATTGAGAATTGAGGATAGATGATTGAGTATTGAGGATTGATGGTTGGGGGTTGTGTGTTGAATATTGAGGATGTAGGATTGAGGATTGAGGATTGAGGATTGAGGATTGAGGATTGAAGATCGAGTATTGATGATTGAAGATTGAGCATTCAGGATTGAGGGTTGAGGATTGAGGACGAGGACTGACGGTTGAGTACTGAGGTTTGAGGATTGAGGATTGAGGATTGACGGCTGAGGATTGAGGATTGAGGATGGAGCATTGAGGATTGAAGATTGAGGACTGGGGATTGAGGATTGATGATTGAGTATAAAGGATTGACGATTGGGGATTGAGTATCTAGGATTGGAGTTTGATTATTGAGTATTGAAGATTGAGGATTGAGGATTGAGGATTGAGAATTGAGAATTGAGGATGGGGACTGAGTGTTGATGATTGAGGTTTGAAGTATGAGGATTTGGGATTGAGGATTGAGGATTGAGGATTGAGGATTGAGAATTGAGGATTGAGGATTGATGATTGAGGATTGAGGATTGAGAATTGAGGATTGAGGATTGAGGATTGAAGATTGAGGATTGGGTATTGAGGATTGAAGAATGAGGATTGAGGATTGAGGATTGAGGATTGAGGATTGAGGATTGAAGATTCAGTATTGAGGATTGAAGATTGAGAATTGAGGAATGAGGATTGATCATTGAGGACTGAGCGCTCAGGGTTGAGTGATGAGAATTGATGTTTGTGGATTGAGATTTGATTATTGAATTTTGTGGATTGAGTATTGAACCATGAGAATTCAGGATATTCTATTGAGTATTGAGAATTGAGGATAGATGATTGAATATTGAGGATTGATGGTTGGGGGTTGTGTGTTGAATATTGAGGATGGAGGATTGAGGATTGAGGATTGAGGATTGAGGATTGAGGATTGAAGATTGAGTATTGATGATTGAAGATTGAGCATTCAGGATTGAGGGTTCAGGATTGAGGACGAGGACTGACGGTTGAGTACTGAGGTTTGAGGATTGAGGATTGAGGATTGACGGCTGAGGATTGAGGATTGAGGATGGAGCATTGAGGATTGAAGATTGAAGACTGGGGATTGAGGATTGAGGATTGAGTATAAAGGATTGACGATTGGGGATTGAGGATTGAGGGTTGAGGATTGAGGACGGGAACTGACGGTTGAGGATTGAGGTTTGAGAATTGAGGATTGAGGATTGAGGACTGAGGATTGAGGATTGAGGGTTGAACATTGAGGATTGAAGATTGAGGATTAAGGATTGAGGATTGGGGATTCAGGATCTAGGATTGGAGATTGATTAATGAGGATTGAAGGTTGAGTATTGAGTGTTGAGGATTGAGAATTGAGAATTGAGAATTGAGAACTGAGGATGAGGACTGAGGGTTGATGATTGAGGTTTGAGGAACGAGGATTGGGGATTGAGGATTGAGGACTGAGGATTGACGAATGAGTATTGAAGATTGAGGATTGATGACTGAGTATTGAGGATTGAGGATTGAAGATTGAGTATTGATGATTGAGGATTGAGGATTGAATATTGAGTATTGAGGATCGAAGATTGTGGATTGAGGATTGAGGGTTGAGGATTGAGGACGGGAACTGACGGTTGAGGATTGAGAATTGAGAATTGAGAATTGAGAACTGAGGATGAGGACTGAGGGTTGAGGATTGAGGTTTGAGGAACGAGGATTGGGGATTGAGGATTGAGGACTGAGGATTGACGATTGAGTATTGAAGATTGAGGATTGATGATTGAGGATTGAGGATTGAGAATTGAGGATTGAGGATTGAGGATTGAAGATTGAGGATTGGGTATTGAGGATTGAAGAATGAGGATTGAGGATTGAGGATTGAGGATTGAGGATTGAGGATTGAAGATTCAGTATTGAGGATTGAAGATTGAGAATTGAGGAATGAGGATTGATCATTGAGGACTGAGCGCTCAGGGTTGAGTGATGAGAATTGATGTTTGTGGATTGAGATTTGATTATTGAATTTTGTGGATTGAGTATTGAACCATGAGAATTCAGGATATTCTATTGAGTATTGAGAATTGAGGATAGATGATTGCGTATTGAGGATTGATGGTTGGGGGTTGTGTGTTGAATATTGAGGATGTAGGATTGAGGATTGAGGATTGAGGATTGAGGATTGAGGATTGAAGATCGAGTATTGATGATTGAAGATTGAGCATTCAGGATTGAGGGTTGAGGATTGAGGACGAGGACTGACGGTTGAGTACTGAGGTTTGAGGATTGAGGATTGAGGATTGACGGCTGAGGATTGAGGATTGAGGATGGAGCATTGAGGATTGAAGATTGAGGACTGGGGATTGAGGATTGATGATTGAGTATAAAGGATTGACGATTGGGGATTGAGTATCTAGGATTGGAGTTTGATTATTGAGTATTGAAGATTGAGGATTGAGGATTGAGGATTGAGAATTGAGGATTGAGGACGAGGACTGCCGGTTGAGTACTGAGATTTGAGGATTGAGGATTGAGGATTGACTGCAGAGGATTGAGGATTGTGGATAGAGCATTGAGGATTGAAGATTGAGGACTGGGGATTGAGGACTGAGGATTGAGTATCAAGGATTGTCGATTGGGGATTGAGGATCTAGGATTGGAGTTTGATTATTGAGGATTGAAGATTGAGGATTGAGGATTGAGGATTGAGAATTGAGAATTGAGGATGGGGACTGAGGGTTCAGGATTGAGGTTTGAAGAATGAGGATTTGGGATTGAGGATTGATGATTGAGGATTGAGGATTGAGTATTGATGACTGAAGATTGAGCATTCAGGATTGAGGGTTGAGGATTGAGGACGAGGACTGCCGGTTGAGTACTGAGATTTGAGGATTGAGGATTGAGGATTGACGGCTGAGGATTGAGGATTGTGGATGGAGCATTGAGGATTGAAGATTGAGGACTGGGGATTGAGGACTGAGGATTGAGTATCAAGGATTGACGATTGGGGATTGAGGATCTAGGATTGGAGTTTGATTATTGAGGATTGAAGATTGAGGATTGAGGATTGAGGATTGAGAATTGAGAATTGAGGATGGGGACTGAGGGTTCAGGATTGAGGTTTGAAGAATGAGGATTTGGGAATGAGGATTGATGATTGAGGATTGAGGATTGAGAATTGAGGATTGAGGATTGAGGATTGAAGATTGAGGATTGGGTATTGAGGATTGAAGAATGAGGATTGAGGATTGAGGATTGAGGATTGAGGATTGAAGTTTGAGAATTGAGGATTGAGGATTGAGTATTGAAGATTGAGGATTGGGTATTGAGGATTGAAGAATGAGGATTGAGAATTGAGGGTTGAGGATTGAGGTTTGAAGATTGAGGATTGAGGATTGAGGATTGCGTATTGAATATTGGGTATTGAGGATTGAAGATTGTGGATTGAGGATTGAGGGTTGAGGATTGAGGACGGGAACTGACGGTTGAGGATTGAGGTTTGAGAATTGAGGATTGAGGATTGAGGACTGAGGATTGAGGATTGAGGATTGAACATTGAGGATTGAAGATTGAGGACTGGGAATTGAGGACTGAAGATTGAGGATTAAGGATTGAGGATTGGGGATTCAGGATCTAGGATTGGAGATTGATTAATGAGGATTGAAGGTTGAGTATTGAGTGTTGAGGATTGAGAATTGAGAATTGAGAATTGAGAACTGAGGATGAGGACTGAGGGTTGAGGATTGAGGTTTGAGGAACGAGGATTGGGGATTGAGGATTGAGGACTGAGGATTGACGATTGAGTATTGAAGATTGAGGATTGATGATTGAGGATTGAGGATTGAGAATTGAGGATTGAGGATTGAGGATTGAAGATTGAGGATTGGGTATTGAGGATTGAAGAATGAGGATTGAGGATTGAGGATTGAGGATTGAGGATTGAAGATTCAGTATTGAGGATTGAAGATTGAGAATTGAGGAATGAGGATTGATCATTGAGGACTGAGCGCTCAGGGTTGAGTGATGAGAATTGATGTTTGTGGATTGAGATTTGATTATTGAATTTTGTGGATTGAGTATTGAACCATGAGAATTCAGGATATTCTATTGAGTATTGAGAATTGAGGATAGATGATTGAGTATTGAGGATTGATGGTTGGGGGTTGTGTGTTGAATATTGAGGATGGAGGATTGAGGATTGAGGATTGAGGATTGAGGATTGAGGATTGAAGATTGAGTATTGATGATTGAAGATTGAGCATTCAGGATTGAGGGTTCAGGATTGAGGACGAGGACTGACGGTTGAGTACTGAGGTTTGAGGATTGAGGATTGAGGATTGACGGCTGAGGATTGAGGATTGAGGATGTAGCATTGAGGATTGAAGATTGAAGACTGGGGATTGAGGATTGAGGATTGAGTATAAAGGATTGACGATTGGGGATTGAGGATTGAGGGTTGAGGATTGAGGACGGGAACTGACGGTTGAGGATTGAGGTTTGAGAATTGAGGATTGAGGATTGAGGACTGAGGATTGAGGATTGAGGGTTGAACATTGAGGATTGAAGATTGAGGATTAAGGATTGAGGATTGGGGATTCAGGATCTAGGAATGGAGATTGATTAATGAGGATTGAAGGTTGAGTATTGAGTGTTGAGGATTGAGAATTGAGAATTGAGAATTGAGAACTGAGGATGAGGACTGAGGGTTGATGATTGAGGTTTGAGGAACGAGGATTGGGGATTGAGGACTGAGGACTGAGGATTGACGAATGAGTATTGAAGATTGAGGATTGATGACTGAGTATTGAGGATTGAGGATTGAAGATTGAGTATTGAGGATTGAGGATTGAGGATTGAATATTGAGTATTGAGGATTGAAGATTGTGGATTGAGGATTGAGGGTTGAGGATTGAGGACGGGAACTGACGGTTGAGGATTGAGAATTGAGAATTGAGAATTGAGAACTGAGGATGAGGACTGAGGGTTGAGGATTGAGGTTTGAGGAACGAGGATTGGGGATTGAGGATTGAGGACTGAGGATTGACGATTGAGTATTGAAGATTGAGGATTGATGATTGAGGATTGAGGATTGAGAATTGAGGATTGAGGATTGAGGATTGAAGATTGAGGATTGGGTATTGAGGATTGAAGAATGAGGATTGAGGATTGAGGATTGAGGATTGAGGATTGAAGATTCAGTATTGAGGATTGAAGATTGAGAATTGAGGAATGAGGATTGATCATTGAGGACTGAGCGCTCAGGGTTGAGTGATGAGAATTGATGTTTGTGGATTGAGATTTGATTATTGAATTTTGTGGATTGAGTATTGAACCATGAGAATTCAGGATATTCTATTGAGTATTGAGAATTGAGGATAGATGATTGAGTATTGAGGATTGATGGTTGGGGGTTGTGTGTTGAATATTGAGGATGTAGGATTGAGGATTGAGGATTGAGGATTGAGGATTGAGGATTGAAGATCGAGTATTGATGATTGAAGATTGAGCATTCAGGATTGAGGGTTGAGGATTGAGGACGAGGACTGACGGTTGAGTACTGAGGTTTGAGGATTGAGGATTGAGGATTGACGGCTGAGGATTGAGGATTGAGGATGGAGCATTGAGGATTGAAGATTGAGGACTGGGGATTGAGGATTGATGATTGAGTATAAAGGATTGACGATTGGGGATTGAGTATCTAGGATTGGAGTTTGATTATTGAGTATTGAAGATTGAGGATTGAGGATTGAGGATTGAGAATTGAGAATTGAGGATGGGGACTGAGTGTTGATGATTGAGGTTTGAAGTATGAGGATTTGGGATTGAGGATTGAGGATTGAGGATTGAGGATTGAGAATTGAGGATTGAGGATTGATGATTGAGGATTGAGGATTGAGAATTGAGGATTGAGGATTGAGGATTGAAGATTGAGGATTGGGTATTGAGGATTGAAGAATGAGGATTGAGGATTGAGGATTGAGGATTGAGGATTGAGGATTGAAGATTCAGTATTGAGGATTGAAGATTGAGAATTGAGGAATGAGGATTGATCATTGAGGACTGAGCGCTCAGGGTTGAGTGATGAGAATTGATGTTTGTGGATTGAGATTTGATTATTGAATTTTGTGGATTGAGTATTGAACCATGAGAATTCAGGATATTCTATTGAGTATTGAGAATTGAGGATAGATGATTGAGTATTGAGGATTGATGGTTGGGGGTTGTGTGTTGAATATTGAGGATGGAGGATTGAGGATTGAGGATTGAGGATTGAGGATTGAGGATTGAAGATTGAGTATTGATGATTGAAGATTGAGCATTCAGGATTGAGGGTTCAGGATTGAGGACGAGGACTGACGGTTGAGTACTGAGGTTTGAGGATTGAGGATTGAGGATTGACGGCTGAGGATTGAGGATTGAGGATGGAGCATTGAGGATTGAAGATTGAAGACTGGGGATTGAGGATTGAGGATTGAGTATAAAGGATTGACGATTGGGGATTGAGGATTGAGGGTTGAGGATTGAGGACGGGAACTGACGGTTGAGGATTGAGGTTTGAGAATTGAGGATTGAGGATTGAGGACTGAGGATTGAGGATTGAGGGTTGAACATTGAGGATTGAAGATTGAGGATTAAGGATTGAGGATTGGGGATTCAGGATCTAGGATTGGAGATTGATTAATGAGGATTGAAGGTTGAGTATTGAGTGTTGAGGATTGAGAATTGAGAATTGAGAATTGAGAACTGAGGATGAGGACTGAGGGTTGATGATTGAGGTTTGAGGAACGAGGATTGGGGATTGAGGATTGAGGACTGAGGATTGACGAATGAGTATTGAAGATTGAGGATTGATGACTGAGTATTGAGGATTGAGGATTGAAGATTGAGTATTGAGGATTGAGGATTGAGGATTGAATATTGAGTATTGAGGATCGAAGATTGTGGATTGAGGATTGAGGGTTGAGGATTGAGGACGGGAACTGACGGTTGAGGATTGAGAATTGAGAATTGAGAATTGAGAACTGAGGATGAGGACTGAGGGTTGAGGATTGAGGTTTGAGGAACGAGGATTGGGGATTGAGGATTGAGGACTGAGGATTGACGATTGAGTATTGAAGATTGAGGATTGATGATTGAGGATTGAGGATTGAGAATTGAGGATTGAGGATTGAGGATTGAAGATTGAGGATTGGGTATTGAGGATTGAAGAATGAGGATTGAGGATTGAGGATTGAGGATTGAGGATTGAGGATTGAAGATTCAGTATTGAGGATTGAAGATTGAGAATTGAGGAATGAGGATTGATCATTGAGGACTGAGCGCTCAGGGTTGAGTGATGAGAATTGATGTTTGTGGATTGAGATTTGATTATTGAATTTTGTGGATTGAGTATTGAACCATGAGAATTCAGGATATTCTATTGAGTATTGAGAATTGAGGATAGATGATTGCGTATTGAGGATTGATGGTTGGGGGTTGTGTGTTGAATATTGAGGATGTAGGATTGAGGATTGAGGATTGAGGATTGAGGATTGAGGATTGAAGATCGAGTATTGATGATTGAAGATTGAGCATTCAGGATTGAGGGTTGAGGATTGAGGACGAGGACTGACGGTTGAGTACTGAGGTTTGAGGATTGAGGATTGAGGATTGACGGCTGAGGATTGAGGATTGAGGATGGAGCATTGAGGATTGAAGATTGAGGACTGGGGATTGAGGATTGATGATTGAGTATAAAGGATTGACGATTGGGGATTGAGTATCTAGGATTGGAGTTTGATTATTGAGTATTGAAGATTGAGGATTGAGGATTGAGGATTGAGAATTGAGAATTGAGGATGGGGACTGAGGGTTGAGGATTGAGGTTTGAAGAATGAGGATTTGGGATTGAGGATTGAGGATTGAGGATTGAGGATTGAGAATTGAGGATTGAGGATTGAGGATTGAAGATTGAGGATTGGGTATTGAGGATTGAAGAATGAGGATTGAGGATTGAGGTTTGAGGATTGAGGATTGAAGGTTGAGAATTGAGGATTGAGGATTGAGTATTGAAGATTGAGGATTGGGTATTGAGGATTGAAGATTGTGGATTGAGGATTGAGGGTTGAGGATTGAGGACGGGAACTGACGGTTGAGGATTGAGGTTTGAGAATTGAGGATTGAGGATTGAGGACTGAGGATTGAGGATTGAGGATTGAACATTGAGGATTGAAGATTGAGGACTGGGGATTGAGGACTGAATATTGAGGATTAAGGATTGAGGATTGGGGATTCAGGATCTAGGATTGGAGATTGATTAATGAGGATTGAAGGTTCAGTATTGAGTGTTGAGGATTGAGAATTGAGGATGAGTTCTGAGGTTTGAGGATTGAGGATTGAGGATTGACGGCTGAGGATTGAGGATTGAGGATGGAGCATTGAGGATTGAAGATTGAGGACTGGGGATTGAGGATTGACGATTGAGTATAAAGGATTGACGATTGGGGATTGAGTATCTAGGATTGGAGTTTGATTATTGACTATTGAAGATTGAGGATTGAGGATTGAGGATTGAGAATTGAGAATTGAGGATGGGGAATGAGGGTTGAGGATTGAGGTTTGAAGATTGAGGATTGAGGATTGAGGATTGAGGATTGAATATTGAGTATTGAGGATTGAAGATTGTGGATTGAGGATTGAGGGTTGAGGATTGAGGACGGGAACTGACGGTTGAGGATTGAGGTTTGAGAATTGAGGATTGAGGATTGAGGACTGAGGATTGAGGATTGAGGATTGAACATTGAGGATTGAAGATTGAGGACTGGGGATTGAGGACTGAAGATTGAGGATTAATGATTGAGGATTGGGGATTCAGGATCTAGGATTGGATATTGATTAATGAGGATTGAAGGTTCAGTATTGAGTGTTGAGGATTGAGAATTGAGGATGAGTTCTGAGAGTTGAGGGTTGAGGTTTGAGGGCCAAGGACTGTGGATTGAGGATTGAGGATTGAGGATTGAGGATTGTGGATTGAAGATTGAGGATTGGGAACTGAGGATTGAAGATTGAGGATTGAGGATTGAGGATTGAAGATTCAGTATTGAGGATTGAAGATTGAGAATTGAGGAATGAGGATTGATCATTGAGGACTGAGCGCTCAGGGTTGAGTGATGAGAATTGATGATTGTGGATTGAGATTTGATTATTGAATTTTGTGGATTGAGTATTGAACCATGAGAATTCAGGATATTCTATTGAGTATTGAGAATTGAGGATAGATGATTGAGTATTGAGGATTGATGGTTGAGGGTTGTGTGTTGAATATTGAGGATGGAGGATTGAGGATTGAGGATTGAGGATTGAGGATTGAGGATTGAAGATTGAGTATTGATGATTGAAGATTGAGCATTCAGGATTGAGGGTTCAGGATTGAGGACGAGGACTGACGGTTGAGTACTGAGGTTTGAGGATTGAGGATTGAGGATTGACGGCTGAGGATTGAGGATTGAGGATGGAGCATTGAGGATTGAAGATTGAAGACTGGGGATTGAGGATTGAGGATTGAGTATAAAGGATTGACGATTGGGGATTGAGGATTGAGGGTTGAGGATTGAGGACGGGAACTGACGGTTGAGGATTGAGGTTTGAGAATTGAGGATTGAGGATTGAGGACTGAGGATTGAGGATTGAGGGTTGAACATTGAGGATTGAAGATTGAGGATTAAGGATTGAGGATTGGGGATTCAGGATCTAGGAATGGAGATTGATTAATGAGGATTGAAGGTTGAGTATTGAGTGTTGAGGATTGAGAATTGAGAATTGAGAATTGAGAACTGAGGATGAGGACTGAGGGTTGATGATTGAGGTTTGAGGAACGAGGATTGGGGATTGAGGACTGAGGACTGAGGATTGACGAATGAGTATTGAAGATTGAGGATTGATGACTGAGTATTGAGGATTGAGGATTGAAGATTGAGTATTGAGGATTGAGGATTGAGGATTGAATATTGAGTATTGAGGATTGAAGATTGTGGATTGAGGATTGAGGGTTGAGGATTGAGGACGGGAACTGACGGTTGAGGATTGAGAATTGAGAATTGAGAATTGAGAACTGAGGATGAGGACTGAGGGTTGAGGATTGAGGTTTGAGGAACGAGGATTGGGGATTGAGGATTGAGGACTGAGGATTGACGATTGAGTATTGAAGATTGAGGATTGATGATTGAGGATTGAGGATTGAGAATTGAGGATTGAGGATTGAGGATTGAAGATTGAGGATTGGGTATTGAGGATTGAAGAATGAGGATTGAGGATTGAGGATTGAGGATTGAGGATTGAAGATTCAGTATTGAGGATTGAAGATTGAGAATTGAGGAATGAGGATTGATCATTGAGGACTGAGCGCTCAGGGTTGAGTGATGAGAATTGATGTTTGTGGATTGAGATTTGATTATTGAATTTTGTGGATTGAGTATTGAACCATGAGAATTCAGGATATTCTATTGAGTATTGAGAATTGAGGATAGATGATTGAGTATTGAGGATTGATGGTTGGGGGTTGTGTGTTGAATATTGAGGATGTAGGATTGAGGATTGAGGATTGAGGATTGAGGATTGAGGATTGAAGATCGAGTATTGATGATTGAAGATTGAGCATTCAGGATTGAGGGTTGAGGATTGAGGACGAGGACTGACGGTTGAGTACTGAGGTTTGAGGATTGAGGATTGAGGATTGACGGCTGAGGATTGAGGATTGAGGATGGAGCATTGAGGATTGAAGATTGAGGACTGGGGATTGAGGATTGATGATTGAGTATAAAGGATTGACGATTGGGGATTGAGTATCTAGGATTGGAGTTTGATTATTGAGTATTGAAGATTGAGGATTGAGGATTGAGGATTGAGAATTGAGAATTGAGGATGGGGACTGAGTGTTGATGATTGAGGTTTGAAGTATGAGGATTTGGGATTGAGGATTGAGGATTGAGGATTGAGGATTGAGAATTGAGGATTGAGGATTGATGATTGAGGATTGAGGATTGAGAATTGAGGATTGAGGATTGAGGATTGAAGATTGAGGATTGGGTATTGAGGATTGAAGAATGAGGATTGAGGATTGAGGATTGAGGATTGAGGATTGAGGATTGAAGATTCAGTATTGAGGATTGAAGATTGAGAATTGAGGAATGAGGATTGATCATTGAGGACTGAGCGCTCAGGGTTGAGTGATGAGAATTGATGTTTGTGGATTGAGATTTGATTATTGAATTTTGTGGATTGAGTATTGAACCATGAGAATTCAGGATATTCTATTGAGTATTGAGAATTGAGGATAGATGATTGAGTATTGAGGATTGATGGTTGGGGGTTGTGTGTTGAATATTGAGGATGGAGGATTGAGGATTGAGGATTGAGGATTGAGGATTGAGGATTGAAGATTGAGTATTGATGATTGAAGATTGAGCATTCAGGATTGAGGGTTCAGGATTGAGGACGAGGACTGACGGTTGAGTACTGAGGTTTGAGGATTGAGGATTGAGGATTGACGGCTGAGGATTGAGGATTGAGGATGGAGCATTGAGGATTGAAGATTGAAGACTGGGGATTGAGGATTGAGGATTGAGTATAAAGGATTGACGATTGGGGATTGAGGATTGAGGGTTGAGGATTGAGGACGGGAACTGACGGTTGAGGATTGAGGTTTGAGAATTGAGGATTGAGGATTGAGGACTGAGGATTGAGGATTGAGGGTTGAACATTGAGGATTGAAGATTGAGGATTAAGGATTGAGGATTGGGGATTCAGGATCTAGGATTGGAGATTGATTAATGAGGATTGAAGGTTGAGTATTGAGTGTTGAGGATTGAGAATTGAGAATTGAGAATTGAGAACTGAGGATGAGGACTGAGGGTTGATGATTGAGGTTTGAGGAACGAGGATTGGGGATTGAGGATTGAGGACTGAGGATTGACGAATGAGTATTGAAGATTGAGGATTGATGACTGAGTATTGAGGATTGAGGATTGAAGATTGAGTATTGAGGATTGAGGATTGAGGATTGAATATTGAGTATTGAGGATCGAAGATTGTGGATTGAGGATTGAGGGTTGAGGATTGAGGACGGGAACTGACGGTTGAGGATTGAGAATTGAGAATTGAGAATTGAGAACTGAGGATGAGGACTGAGGGTTGAGGATTGAGGTTTGAGGAACGAGGATTGGGGATTGAGGATTGAGGACTGAGGATTGACGATTGAGTATTGAAGATTGAGGATTGATGATTGAGGATTGAGGATTGAGAATTGAGGATTGAGGATTGAGGATTGAAGATTGAGGATTGGGTATTGAGGATTGAAGAATGAGGATTGAGGATTGAGGATTGAGGATTGAGGATTGAGGATTGAAGATTCAGTATTGAGGATTGAAGATTGAGAATTGAGGAATGAGGATTGATCATTGAGGACTGAGCGCTCAGGGTTGAGTGATGAGAATTGATGTTTGTGGATTGAGATTTGATTATTGAATTTTGTGGATTGAGTATTGAACCATGAGAATTCAGGATATTCTATTGAGTATTGAGAATTGAGGATAGATGATTGCGTATTGAGGATTGATGGTTGGGGGTTGTGTGTTGAATATTGAGGATGTAGGATTGAGGATTGAGGATTGAGGATTGAGGATTGAGGATTGAAGATCGAGTATTGATGATTGAAGATTGAGCATTCAGGATTGAGGGTTGAGGATTGAGGACGAGGACTGACGGTTGAGTACTGAGGTTTGAGGATTGAGGATTGAGGATTGACGGCTGAGGATTGAGGATTGAGGATGGAGCATTGAGGATTGAAGATTGAGGACTGGGGATTGAGGATTGATGATTGAGTATAAAGGATTGACGATTGGGGATTGAGTATCTAGGATTGGAGTTTGATTATTGAGTATTGAAGATTGAGGATTGAGGATTGAGGATTGAGAATTGAGAATTGAGGATGGGGACTGAGGGTTGAGGATTGAGGTTTGAAGAATGAGGATTTGGGATTGAGGATTGAGGATTGAGGATTGAGGATTGAGAATTGAGGATTGAGGATTGAGGATTGAAGATTGAGGATTGGGTATTGAGGATTGAAGAATGAGGATTGAGGATTGAGGTTTGAGGATTGAGGATTGAAGGTTGAGAATTGAGGATTGAGGATTGAGTATTGAAGATTGAGGATTGGGTATTGAGGATTGAAGATTGTGGATTGAGGATTGAGGGTTGAGGATTGAGGACGGGAACTGACGGTTGAGGATTGAGGTTTGAGAATTGAGGATTGAGGATTGAGGACTGAGGATTGAGGATTGAGGATTGAACATTGAGGATTGAAGATTGAGGACTGGGGATTGAGGACTGAATATTGAGGATTAAGGATTGAGGATTGGGGATTCAGGATCTAGGATTGGAGATTGATTAATGAGGATTGAAGGTTCAGTATTGAGTGTTGAGGATTGAGAATTGAGGATGAGTTCTGAGGTTTGAGGATTGAGGATTGAGGATTGACGGCTGAGGATTGAGGATTGAGGATGGAGCATTGAGGATTGAAGATTGAGGACTGGGGATTGAGGATTGACGATTGAGTATAAAGGATTGACGATTGGGGATTGAGTATCTAGGATTGGAGTTTGATTATTGACTATTGAAGATTGAGGATTGAGGATTGAGGATTGAGAATTGAGAATTGAGGATGGGGAATGAGGGTTGAGGATTGAGGTTTGAAGATTGAGGATTGAGGATTGAGGATTGAGGATTGAATATTGAGTATTGAGGATTGAAGATTGTGGATTGAGGATTGAGGGTTGAGGATTGAGGACGGGAACTGACGGTTGAGGATTGAGGTTTGAGAATTGAGGATTGAGGATTGAGGACTGAGGATTGAGGATTGAGGATTGAACATTGAGGATTGAAGATTGAGGACTGGGGATTGAGGACTGAAGATTGAGGATTAATGATTGAGGATTGGGGATTCAGGATCTAGGATTGGATATTGATTAATGAGGATTGAAGGTTCAGTATTGAGTGTTGAGGATTGAGAATTGAGGATGAGTTCTGAGAGTTGAGGGTTGAGGTTTGAGGGCCAAGGACTGTGGATTGAGGATTGAGGATTGAGGATTGAGGATTGTGGATTGAAGATTGAGGATTGGGAACTGAGGATTGAAGATTGAGGATTGAGGATTGAGGATTGAAGATTCAGTATTGAGGATTGAAGATTGAGAATTGAGGAATGAGGATTGATCATTGAGGACTGAGCGCTCAGGGTTGAGTGATGAGAATTGATGATTGTGGATTGAGATTTGATTATTGAATTTTGTGGATTGAGTATTGAACCATGAGAATTCAGGATATTCTATTGAGTATTGAGAATTGAGGATAGATGATTGAGTATTGAGGATTGATGGTTGAGGGTTGTGTGTTGAATATTGAGGATGGAGGATTGAGGATTGAGGATTGAGGATTGAGGATTGAGGATTGAAGATTGAGTATTGATGATTGAAGATTGAGCATTCAGGATTGAGGGTTGGGGATTGAGGACGTGGACTGACGGTTGAGTACTGAGGTTTGAGGATTGAGGATTGAGGATTGACGGCTGAGGATTGAGGATTGAGGATTGAGTAATGAAGATTGAGGATTGATGACTGAGGATTGAGGATTGAGGATTGAAGTTTGAGTATTGAGGATTGAAGATTGAGGATTGAGGATTGAGGATTGAGGATTGAGGATGAGTTCTGAGAGCTGAGGGTTGAGGTTTGAGGGCCAAGGTCGGTGGATTGAGGATTGAGGATTGAGGATTGAGGATTGGAGATACAGTATTGAGGATTGAAGATTGAGAATTGAGGATTGAGAATTGTTCATTGAGGACTGAGCGTTCAGGGTTGAGTGATGAGAATTGATGTTTGTGGATAGAGATTTGACAATTGAATATTGTGGATTGAGTATTGAACCATGAGAATTCAGGATATTCTATTGAGTATTGAGAATTGAGGATTGATGATTGAGTATAAAGGATTGACGATTGGGGATTGAGTATCTAGGATTGGAGTTTGATTATTGAGTATTGAAGATTGAGGATTGAGGATTGAGGATTGAGAATTGAGAATTGAGGATGGGGAATGAGGGTTGAGGATTGAGGTTTGAAGATTGAGGATTGAGGATTGAGGATTGAATATTGAGGATTGAAGATTGAGGACTGGGGATTGAGGACTGAAGATTGAGGATTAAGGATTGAGGATTGGGGATTCAGGATCTAGGATTGGAGATTGATTAATGAGGATTGAAGGTTCAGTATTGAGTGTTGAGGATTGAGAATTGAGGATGAGTTCTGAGAGTTGAGGGTTGAGGTTTGAGGGCCAAGGACTGTGGATTGAGGATTGAGGATTGAGGATTGAGGATTGTGGATTGAAGATTGAGGACTGGGAACTGAGGATTGAAGATTGAGGATTGAGGATTGAGGATTGAAGATTCAGTATTGAGGATTGAAGATTGAGCATTGAGGAATGAGGATTGATCATTGAGGACTGAGCGCTCAGGGTTGAGTGATGAGAATTGATGATTGTGGATTGAGATTTGATTATTGAATTTTGTGGATTGAGTATTGAACCATGAGAATTCAGGATATTCTATTGAGTATTGAGAATTGAGGATAGATGATTGAGTATTGAGGATTGATGGTTGAGGGTTGTGTGTTGAATATTGAGGATGGAGGATTGAGGATTGAGGATTGAGGATTGAGGATTGAGGATTGAAGATTGAGTATTGATGATTGAAGATTGAGCATTCAGGATTGAGGGTTGAGGATTGAGGACGTGGACTGACGGTTGAGTACTGAGGTTTGAGGATTGAGGATTGAGGATTGACGGCTGAGGATTGAGGATTGAGGATTGAGTAATGAAGATTGAGGATTGATGACTGAGGATTGAGGATTGAGGATTGAAGTTTGAGTATTGAGGATTGAAGATTGAGGATTGAGGATTGAGGATTGAGGATTGAGGATGAGTTCTGAGAGCTGAGGGTTGAGGTTTGAGGGCCAAGGTCGGTGGATTGAGGATTGAGGATTGAGGATTGAGGATTGGAGATACAGTATTGAGGATTGAAGATTGAGAATTGAGGATTGAGAATTGATCATTGAGGACTGAGCGTTCAGGGTTGAGTGATGAGAATTGATGTTTGTGGATAGAGATTTGACAATTGAATATTGTGGATTGAGTATTGAACCATGAGAATTCAGGATATTCTATTGAGTATTGAGAATTGAGGATTGATGATTGAGTATTGAGGATTGATGGTTGAGGGTTGTGTGTTGAATATTGAGGACTGGGGACTGAGGATTGAAGGTTGAGGATTAAGGATTGAGGATTGGGGATTCAGGATCTAGGATTGGAGATTGATTAATGAGGATTGAAGATTGAGGATTGAGGATTGAGGATTGAGAATTGAGAATTGAGGATGAGGACTGAGGGTTGAGGATTGAGGTTTGAGGAACGAGGATTGAGGATTGAGGATTAAGGACTGAGGATTGACGATTGAGTATTGAAGATTGAGGATTGATTACTGAGGATTGAGGATTGAGGATTGAGGATTGAGGATTGAGGATTGAGGATTGAGTATTGAGGAATGAATATTGAGGATTGAGGATTGAGGTTTGAGGATTGAGGTTTGAGGATGAGGGCTGAGTGTTGAGGGTTGTTGTTTGAGTATTGAATCCTGAAAATTCAGGATATTCTATTGAGTATTGAGAATTGAGGATTGATGGTTGAGTATTGAGGATTGAGGATTGAGGATTGAAGGTTGAGTATTGAGGATTGAAAATTGAGGATTGAGGATTGAGGATTGAGGATTGAGGATGGAGGATTGAAGATTGAGGATTGGGGACTGAGGACTGAAGATTGAGTATTGAGGATTGAGGATTGAAGATTCAGCATTGACGATTGAAGATTGAGAATTGAGGAATGAGGATTGAACATTGAGGACTGAGCGTTCAGGGTTGAGTGATGAGAAATGATGTTTGTGGATTGAGACTTGATTATTGAATATTGTGGATTGAGTATTCAACCATGAGAGTTCAGGATATTCTATTGAGTATTGAGAATTGAGGATTGATGATTGAGTATTGAGGATTGATGGTTGAGGGTTGTGTGTTGAATATTGAGGATGGAGGATTGAGGATTGAGGATTGAGGATTGAGGATTGAAGATTGAGTATTGATGATTGAAGATTGAGCATTGAGGATTGAGGGTTGAGGATTGAGGACGAGGACTGACGGTTGAGGACTGATGTTTGAGGATTGAGGATTGGGGATTGAGGACTGAGGATTGAGGATTGAGGATGGAGCATTGAGGATTGAAGATTGTGGACTGGGGATCGAGCATTGAGGATTGAGGATTAAGGATTGACGATTGGGGATTGAGGATCTAGGCTTGGAGATTGATTATTGAGGATTGAAGATTGAGGATTGAGGATTGAGGTCTGAGGTTTGAGGATTGAGGTTTGAGGACTGAGGGCTGAGGGTTGAGTGTTTAGAATTGAGGATTGAGGATTGAGGATTGCAGATTGAGCATTGAGTATTGAAAACTCTGAATTGAGGGTGTTCTATTGGGGATTGAGGATTGACATCTGATTGTTGAGGACTGAGGGCTGAAGATTGAGGATCCAGGAATGCGGATTCAGAATTGAGGTTTGTGGACTGAGGATTGAGGATTGAAGATTGAGTATTGAGGATTGAAGATTGAGGATTGAGGATTGAGGATTTAGGATTGTGGATGAGGGCTGAGGTTTGAGTATAGAGGCTTGAGGACTGAGGACTGAAGGTTGAGGGTTGAGAATTGAGGATTGAGGATTGAGGATTGAAGATTGAGGATTGGGTATTGAGGATTGAAGAATGAGGGTTGAGGATTTTGGATTGAGGATTGAGGATTGAGGATTGAAGATTGATTATTCAGGATTGGAGATTGACGATTGAGTATTGAGGACCGAGGATTGAAGATTGAGTATTGAGGATTGAAGATTGACGATTGAGGATTGAGGATTGAGGACTGGGTATTGAGGATTGAACATTGAGGATTGAGGATTGAGTATTGAGGATTGAAGATTGGAAATTGAATATTGATGATTGAAGATTGAGGATCGAGGATTGAGTGTTGTGGATTGAACACGAGGACTGAGGGTTGAGGATTGAGGATTGAGGATTGAAGATTGAGTATTGATAATTGAAGATTGAGGATTGAGGATTGAGGGTTGAGGATTGAGGACGAGGACTGACGGTTGAGGATTGAGGTTTGAGGATTGAGGATTGAGGATTGAGGACTGACGACTGATGATTGAGGATTGAGCATTGAGGATTGAAGCTTGAGGACTGGGGATTGAGGAT
Source organism: Calliopsis andreniformis (assembly GCF_051401765.1). Lineage (NCBI taxonomy): Eukaryota > Metazoa > Arthropoda > Insecta > Hymenoptera > Andrenidae > Calliopsis > Calliopsis andreniformis. The sequence continues at coordinate 248,421 of NW_027480731.1, read as the reverse complement.
TCAAGATTGAGGACTGAGTGTTGAGGATAGAGTGTTGAGGATTGATGTTTGGGAACTAAGATTTGAAGACTGTAGATTGAGGATTGAGTGTTGAAAACTGAGAATTGAGGATTTTCTATTGAGGGCTGAGAATTGAGGATTGAGTATTGAGGATTGGGGATTGAGGATTGAGGATTGAGGATTGTAGGTTGAGGATTGAGGATTGACGATTGAGGTTTGAGGATTGAAGGTTAAGTGTCGTGGACTGAGGATTGAGGATTGAGGGTTGTAGATTGAGGATTGAGGACTGACGACTGAAGATTGAGGACTGTGTATTGAAAACAGAGGATTGAGGTTATTCTATTGAGGATTGAAAATTGAGGATTGAGGATTGAGGATTCAGGATTAAGGGTTGAGCATTGAAGGTTTAGGTTTGAGGATTGACGATTGAGGATTGAGGATTGGGGATCAAGGATTGAGGATTGATGGTTGAGGATTGAGGATTGACGATTGGGGACTGTGGTTTGAGGATTGAGGATTGAGGATTGAAGATTGAGGATTGAGAACTGATGATTGAGGACTGAGGACTGAGGATTGAGGGTTGAGGGTTGATTACTGAAGGTTGAGGATTGAGGATTGTGAACTGAGGATGGAGGATTGAGGATTGAGGATTGAGGATTGGGTATTGAGGATTGAAGAATGAGAATTGACGATTGAGGATTGAGTACTGAGGATTGAAGATTGAGTATTGAGGATTGAAGGTTGATGATTGAGGATTGAGGATTGATGATTGAGGATTGAGGATTGAGGTTTGAGGATTGAGGATTGATGATTGAAGACTGAGTATTGAGGATTGAAGATTGAGGATTGAGGATTCAAGATTGTGGATTGAGAATGAGGGCTGAGGGTTGATGATTGAGGTTTGAGGACTGAGGACTGAGGACTGAGGATTGAGAATTGAGGATGGAGGATTGAGGATTGAGGATTGACGATTGGGTATTGAGGATTGAAGAATGAGGATTGACGATTGAGGATTGAGTATTGAGGATTGATGATTGAGTATTGAGGATTGAAGGTTGATGATTGAGGATTGAGGATTGTGGATTGAGGATTGAGGGTTGAGGATTCAAAGTTGAGGTTTGAGGATTGAACATTGAGTATTGATGATTGAGGATTGAGGATTGAGGATTGAAGATTGAGGATTGGGAATTGAGGGTTGGCGATTGAGGATTGAGGACTGAGGATTGAGAATTGAGGATTGAGGATTGAAGATTGAGTATTGAGGATAGAAGATTGAGGATTGGGGATTGAGGACTGAAGATTGGCGACTAAGTGTTGAGTGTTGAGTGATGCGAATTGATGTTTGTAGACTGAGGCTTGAAGATTGAAGATTGGGGATTGAGTATTAAAAACTGTGAATTGAGGAAATTCTAATGAAGACTGAGGATTGAAAATTGATAGTTGAGGACTGTGGGCTGAAGATTGACGATTCAGGATTGAGGATTCGGGATTGAGGATTGAGGACGAGGACTGACGGTTGAGGATTGAGATTTGAGGATTGAGGATTGAGGACTGATGACTGAGGATTGAGGATTGAGGATTGATAATTGATGATTGAAGGTTGAGGACTGGGGATTGAGGATTGAAGATTGAGGATTAAGGATTGAGGATTGGGGATTGAGGATCTAGGATTGGAGATGGATTATTGAGTATTGAAGATTCAGGATTGAGGATTGAGGATTGTGAATTGAGAATTGAGGATTGAGGGTAGAGGATTGAGGACGAAGTCTGACGGTTGATGATTGAGGTGTGAGGTTTGATGATTGAGGATTGAGGTCTGAGGATTGAGGATCGAGGATTGAGGATTGAGCATTGAGGATTGAAGATAGAGGACTGGGGATTGAGGATTGAAGATTGAGGATTAAGGATTGAGGATTGGGGACTGAGGATTGAGGATTGAAGATTGAGTATTGATGATTGAGTATTGAAGACTGAGTATTGAGGATTGAAGACTGAGGATTGAGTATTCAGGATTGATGATTGAGGATGAGGGCTGAGGGTTGAGGATTGAGGTTTGAGGACTGAGGACTGAGGATTGAGGATTGAGAATTGAGGATGGAAGATTGAGGATTGAGGTTTGAGGATTGGGTATTGAGGATTGAAGAATGAGGATTGACGAATGAGGATTGATTATTGAGGATTGAAGATTGAGTATTGAGGATTGAAGGTTGATTATTGAGCATTGAGGATTGTGGATTGAGGATTGAGGGTTGAGGATTGAAGGTTGAGTATCGAGGATTGAACATTGAGTATTGATGATTGAGGATTGAGGATTGAGGATTGAAGATTGTGCATTGGGGTTTGAGGAGTGACAATTGAGGATTGAGGATAGAAGATTGAGGATTGTGGATTGAGGATTGAGGATTGAGGATTGAGAATCGAAGATTTTGTATTGAGGATTGAAGATTGAGGTTTGAGGATTGAGGATTGAGGATGGAGGATGAGGGCTGTGGGTTGAGGATTGATGTTTGAGTATTGAATACTGAGAATTCAGGATATTCTATTGAGTATTGAGAATTGAGGATTGATGGTTGAGTACTGAGGATTGAGGATTCAGGATTGCGAATTGAGAATTGAGGATGAGGACTGAGGTTTGAGGGTAGAGGTTTGAGCATTGAGGATTGAGAACTGATGACTGAGGGTTGAGGATTGAGGATTGAGCATTGAGGATTGAAGATTGAGGACTGTTTATTGGGGACTGAAGATTGAGGATTAAGGATTGAGGATTGGGGATTGAGGATCTAGCATTGGAGATTGATTATTGAGGATTGAAGATTGTGGATTGAGGATTGAGGATTGAGGATTGAGGATGGAGGATGAGGATTGAGGATTGAGGATTGAGTGTTGAAGATTGAGGATTGATGATTGATGATTGAGGATTGAGGATCGAGGACTGAGGATTGAGGATTGAAAAATTGACGATTGAGTATTGAAGATTGAGGATTGATGACTGAGGATTGAGGATTGAGGATTGAGGATTGAGGATGGAGGGTGAGGGCTGAGGGTTGAGGATTGAGGTTTGAGTATTGAATCCTGAGTATTCAGGATATTCTATTGAGCATTGAGGTTTGAGGATTGATGGTTGAGTATTGAGGATTGAGGATTGAGGACTGAGTATTGAAGATTGAAGCTTGATGATTGAGGATTGGGGATTGAGGATTGAGGATTGAGGATTGAGGACTGAGGATTGAGTATTGAAGATTGAGGATTGATGATTGAGGAATGAGGATTGATTATTGAGGATTGAGGATTAAGGATTGAAGATTGAGTATTGAGGATTGAAGATTGAGGATTGAGGATTGAGAATTGAGGATTGGGGACTGAGTGTTGTGGGTTGAGTGATGAGAATTGATGTTTGTGGATAGAGATTTGAAGATTGCAGATTGAGTATTGAGTATTGAAAACAGTGAATTGAGGATATTCTATTGAGGATTGAGGATTGACAACTGATTGTTGAGGACCCAGGGCTGAAGATTGAGGATTAAGGATTGAGAATTCAGGATAGAGGTTTGAGGACTGGGAATTGAGGACTGAGGATAGAGGATTGAGGATTGAGGATTGAAGACTGAGGATTGGGTATTGAGGATTGAAGAATGAGGATTGAGGATTGAGGATTGAGGTTTGAGGATTGAGGATTGAAGATTGAATATTGAGGATTGAAGATTGAGAATTGAGGAATGAGGATTGATCATTGAGGACTGAGCGCTCAGGGTTGAGTGATGAGAATTGATGTTTGTGGATTGAGATTTGATTATTGAATTTTGTGGATTGAGTATTGAACCATGAGAATTCAGGATATTCTATTGAGTATTGAGAATTGAGGATAGATGATTGCGTATTGAGGATTGATGGTTGGGGGTTGTGTGTTGAATATTGAGGATGTAGGATTGAGGATTGAGGATTGAGGATTGAGGATTGAGGATTGAAGATCGAGTATTGATGATTGAAGATTGAGCATTCAGGATTGAGGGTTGAGGATTGAGGACGAGGACTGACGGTTGAGTACTGAGGTTTGAGGATTGAGGATTGAGGATTGACGGCTGAGGATTGAGGATTGAGGATGGAGCATTGAGGATTGAAGATTGAGGACTGGGGATTGAGGATTGATGATTGAGTATAAAGGATTGACGATTGGGGATTGAGTATCTAGGATTGGAGTTTGATTATTGAGTATTGAAGATTGAGGATTGAGGATTGAGGATTGAGAATTGAGAATTGAGGATGGGGACTGAGGGTTGAGGATTGAGGTTTGAAGAATGAGGATTTGGGATTGAGGATTGAGGATTGAGGATTGAGGATTGAGAATTGAGGATTGAGGATTGAGGATTGAAGATTGAGGATTGGGTATTGAGGATTGAAGAATGAGGATTGAGGATTGAGGTTTGAGGATTGAGGATTGAAGGTTGAGAATTGAGGATTGAGGATTGAGTATTGAAGATTGAGGATTGGGTATTGAGGATTGAAGATTGTGGATTGAGGATTGAGGGTTGAGGATTGAGGACGGGAACTGACGGTTGAGGATTGAGGTTTGAGAATTGAGGATTGAGGATTGAGGACTGAGGATTGAGGATTGAGGATTGAACATTGAGGATTGAAGATTGAGGACTGGGGATTGAGGACTGAATATTGAGGATTAAGGATTGAGGATTGGGGATTCAGGATCTAGGATTGGAGATTGATTAATGAGGATTGAAGGTTCAGTATTGAGTGTTGAGGATTGAGAATTGAGGATGAGTTCTGAGGTTTGAGGATTGAGGATTGAGGATTGACGCCTGAGGATTGAGGATTGAGGATGGAGCATTGAGGATTGAAGATTGAGGACTGGGGATTGAGGATTGACGATTGAGTATAAAGGATTGACGATTGGGGATTGAGTATCTAGGATTGGAGTTTGATTATTGACTATTGAAGATTGAGGATTGAGGATTGAGGATTGAGAATTGAGAATTGAGGATGGGGAATGAGGGTTGAGGATTGAGGTTTGAAGATTGAGGATTGAGGATTGAGGATTGAGGATTGAATATTGAGTATTGAGGATTGAAGATTGTGGATTGAGGATTGAGGGTTGAGGATTGAGGACGGGAACTGACGGTTGAGGATTGAGGTTTGAGAATTGAGGATTGAGGATTGAGGACTGAGGATTGAGGATTGAGGATTGAACATTGAGGATTGAAGATTGAGGACTGGGGATTGAGGACTGAAGATTGAGGATTAATGATTGAGGATTGGGGATTCAGGATCTAGGATTGGATATTGATTAATGAGGATTGAAGGTTCAGTATTGAGTGTTGAGGATTGAGAATTGAGGATGAGTTCTGAGAGTTGAGGGTTGAGGTTTGAGGGCCAAGGACTGTGGATTGAGGATTGAGGATTGAGGATTGAGGATTGTGGATTGAAGATTGAGGATTGGGAACTGAGGATTGAAGATTGAGGATTGAGGATTGAGGATTGAAGATTCAGTATTGAGGATTGAAGATTGAGAATTGAGGAATGAGGATTGATCATTGAGGACTGAGCGCTCAGGGTTGAGTGATGAGAATTGATGATTGTGGATTGAGATTTGATTATTGAATTTTGTGGATTGAGTATTGAACCATGAGAATTCAGGATATTCTATTGAGTATTGAGAATTGAGGATAGATGATTGAGTATTGAGGATTGATGGTTGAGGGTTGTGTGTTGAATATTGAGGATGGAGGATTGAGGATTGAGGATTGAGGATTGAGGATTGAGGATTGAAGATTGAGTATTGATGATTGAAGATTGAGCATTCAGGATTGAGGGTTGGGGATTGAGGACGTGGACTGACGGTTGAGTACTGAGGTTTGAGGATTGAGGATTGAGGATTGACGGCTGAGGATTGAGGATTGAGGATTGAGTAATGAAGATTGAGGATTGATGACTGAGGATTGAGGATTGAGGATTGAAGTTTGAGTATTGAGGATTGAAGATTGAGGATTGAGGATTGAGGATTGAGGATTGAGGATGAGTTCTGAGAGCTGAGGGTTGAGGTTTGAGGGCCAAGGTCGGTGGATTGAGGATTGAGGATTGAGGATTGAGGATTGGAGATACAGTATTGAGGATTGAAGATTGAGAATTGAGGATTGAGAATTGTTCATTGAGGACTGAGCGTTCAGGGTTGAGTGATGAGAATTGATGTTTGTGGATAGAGATTTGACAATTGAATATTGTGGATTGAGTATTGAACCATGAGAATTCAGGATATTCTATTGAGTATTGAGAATTGAGGATTGATGATTGAGTATAAGGGATTGACGATTGGGGATTGAGTATCTAGGATTGGAGTTTGATTATTGAGTATTGAAGATTGAGGATTGAGGATTGAGGATTGAGAATTGAGAATTGAGGATGGGGAATGAGGGTTGAGGATTGAGGTTTGAAGATTGAGGATTGAGGATTGAGGATTGAATATTGAGGATTGAAGATTGAGGACTGGGGATTGAGGACTGAAGATTGAGGATTAAGGATTGAGGATTGGGGATTCAGGATCTAGGATTGGAGATTGATTAATGAGGATTGAAGGTTCAGTATTGAGTGTTGAGGATTGAGAATTGAGGATGAGTTCTGAGAGTTGAGGGTTGAGGTTTGAGGGCCAAGGACTGTGGATTGAGGATTGAGGATTGAGGATTGAGGATTGTGGATTGAAGATTGAGGACTGGGAACTGAGGATTGAAGATTGAGGATTGAGGATTGAGGATTGAAGATTCAGTATTGAGGATTGAAGATTGAGAATTGAGGAATGAGGATTGATCATTGAGGACTGAGCGCTCAGGGTTGAGTGATGAGAATTGATGATTGTGGATTGAGATTTGATTATTGAATTTTGTGGATTGAGTATTGAACCATGAGAATTCAGGATATTCTATTGAGTATTGAGAATTGAGGATAGATGATTGAGTATTGAGGATTGATGGTTGAGGGTTGTGTGTTGAATATTGAGGATGGAGGATTGAGGATTGAGGATTGAGGATTGAGGATTGAGGATTGAAGATTGAGTATTGATGATTGAAGATTGAGCATTCAGGATTGAGGGTTGAGGATTGAGGACGTGGACTGACGGTTGAGTACTGAGGTTTGAGGATTGAGGATTGAGGATTGACGGCTGAGGATTGAGGATTGAGGATTGAGTAATGAAGATTGAGGATTGATGACTGAGGATTGAGGATTGAGGATTGAAGTTTGAGTATTGAGGATTGAAGATTGAGGATTGAGGATTGAGGATTGAGGATTGAGGATGAGTTCTGAGAGCTGAGGGTTGAGGTTTGAGGGCCAAGGTCGGTGGATTGAGGATTGAGGATTGAGGATTGAGGATTGGAGATACAGTATTGAGGATTGAAGATTGAGAATTGAGGATTGAGAATTGATCATTGAGGACTGAGCGTTCAGGGTTGAGTGATGAGAATTGATGTTTGTGGATAGAGATTTGACAATTGAATATTGTGGATTGAGTATTGAACCATGAGAATTCAGGATATTCTATTGAGTATTGAGAATTGAGGATTGATGATTGAGTATTGAGGATTGATGGTTGAGGGTTGTGTGTTGAATATTGAGGACTGGGGACTGAGGATTGAAGGTTGAGGATTAAGGATTGAGGATTGGGGATTCAGGATCTAGGATTGGAGATTGATTAATGAGGATTGAAGATTGAGGATTGAGGATTGAGGATTGAGAATTGAGAATTGAGGATGAGGACTGAGGGTTGAGGATTGAGGTTTGAGGAACGAGGATTGAGGATTGAGGATTAAGGACTGAGGATTGACGATTGAGTATTGAAGATTGAGGATTGATTACTGAGGATTGAGGATTGAGGATTGAGGATTGAGGATTGAGGATTGAGGATTGAGTATTGAGGATTGAATATTGAGGATTGAGGATTGAGGTTTGAGGATTGAGGTTTGAGGATGAGGGCTGAGTGTTGAGGGTTGTTGTTTGAGTATTGAATCCTGAAAATTCAGGATATTCTATTGAGTATTGAGAATTGAGGATTGATGGTTGAGTATTGAGGATTGAGGATTGAGGATTGAAGGTTGAGTATTGAGGATTGAAAATTGAGGATTGAGGATTGAGGATTGAGGATTGAGGATGGAGGATTGAAGATTGAGGATTGGGGACTGAGGACTGAAGATTGAGTATTGAGGATTGAGGATTGAAGATTCAGCATTGACGATTGAAGATTGAGAATTGAGGAATGAGGATTGAACATTGAGGACTGAGCGTTCAGGGTTGAGTGATGAGAAATGATGTTTGTGGATTGAGACTTGATTATTGAATATTGTGGATTGAGTATTCAACCATGAGAGTTCAGGATATTCTATTGAGTATTGAGAATTGAGGATTGATGATTGAGTATTGAGGATTGATGGTTGAGGGTTGTGTGTTGAATATTGAGGATGGAGGATTGAGGATTGAGGATTGAGGATTGAGGATTGAAGATTGAGTATTGATGATTGAAGATTGAGCATTGAGGATTGAGGGTTGAGGATTGAGGACGAGGACTGACGGTTGAGGACTGATGTTTGAGGATTGAGGATTGGGGATTGAGGACTGAGGATTGAGGATTGAGGATGGAGCATTGAGGATTGAAGATTGAGGACTGGGGATCGAGCATTGAGGATTGAGGATTAAGGATTGACGATTGGGGATTGAGGATCTAGGCTTGGAGATTGATTATTGAGGATTGAAGATTGAGGATTGAGGATTGAGGTCTGAGGTTTGAGGATTGAGGTTTGAGGACTGAGGGCTGAGGGTTGAGTGTTTAGAATTGAGGATTGAGGATTGAGGATTGCAGATTGAGCATTGAGTATTGAAAACTCTGAATTGAGGGTGTTCTATTGGGGATTGAGGATTGACATCTGATTGTTGAGGACTGAGGGCTGAAGATTGAGGATCCAGGAATGCGGATTCAGAATTGAGGTTTGTGGACTGAGGATTGAGGATTGAAGATTGAGTATTGAGGATTGAAGATTGAGGATTGAGGATTGAGGATTTAGGATTGTGGATGAGGGCTGAGGTTTGAGTATAGAGGCTTGAGGACTGAGGACTGAAGGTTGAGGGTTGAGAATTGAGGATTGAGGATTGAGGATTGAAGATTGAGGATTGGGTATTGAGGATTGAAGAATGAGGGTTGAGGATTTTGGATTGAGGATTGAGGATTGAGGATTGAACATTGATTATTCAGGATTGGAGATTGACGATTGAGTATTGAGGACCGAGGATTGAAGATTGAGTATTGAGGATTGAAGATTGACGATTGAGGATTGAGGATTGAGGACTGGGTATTGAGGATTGAACATTGAGGATTGAGGATTGAGTATTGAGGATTGAAGATTGGAAATTGAATATTGATGATTGAAGATTGAGGATCGAGGATTGAGTGTTGTGGATTGAACACGAGGACTGAGGGTTGAGGATTGAGGATTGAGGATTGAAGATTGAGTATTGATAATTGAAGATTGAGGATTGAGGATTGAGGGTTGAGGATTGAGGACGAGGACTGACGGTTGAGGATTGAGGTTTGAGGATTGAGGATTGAGGATTGAGGACTGACGACTGATGATTGAGGATTGAGCATTGAGGATTGAAGCTTGAGGACTGGGGATTGAGGATTCAAGATTGAGGACTGAGTGTTGAGGATAGAGTGTTGAGGATTGATGTTTGGGAACTAAGATTTGAAGACTGTAGATTGAGGATTGAGTGTTGAAAACTGAGAATTGAGGATTTTCTATTGAGGGCTGAGAATTGAGGATTGAGTATTGAGGATTGGGGATTGAGGATTGAGGATTGAGGATTGTAGGTTGAGGATTGAGGATTGACGATTGAGGTTTGAGGATTGAAGGTTGAGTGTCGTGGACTGAGGATTGAGGATTGAGGGTTGTAGATTGAGGATTGAGGACTGACGACTGAAGATTGAGGACTGTGTATTGAAAACAGAGGATTGAGGTTATTCTATTGAGGATTGAAAATTGAGGATTGAGGATTGAGGATTCAGGATTAAGGGTTGAGCATTGAAGGTTTAGGTTTGAGGATTGACGATTGAGGATTGAGGATTGGGGATCAAGGATTGAGGATTGATGGTTGAGGATTGAGGATTGACGATTGGGGACTGTGGTTTGAGGATTGAGGATTGAGGATTGAAGATTGAGGATTGAGAACTGATGATTGAGGACTGAGGACTGAGGATTGAGGGTTGAGGGTTGATTACTGAAGGTTGAGGATTGAGGATTGTGAACTGAGGATGGAGGATTGAGGATTGAGGATTGAGGATTGGGTATTGAGGATTGAAGAATGAGAATTGACGATTGAGGATTGAGTACTGAGGATTGAAGATTGAGTATTGAGGATTGAAGGTTGATGATTGAGGATTGAGGATTGATGATTGAGGATTGAGGATTGAGGTTTGAGGATTGAGGATTGATGATTGAAGACTGAGTATTGAGGATTGAAGATTGAGGATTGAGGATTCAAGATTGTGGATTGAGAATGAGGGCTGAGGGTTGATGATTGAGGTTTGAGGACTGAGGACTGAGGACTGAGGATTGAGAATTGAGGATGGAAGATTGAGGATTGAGGTTTGAGGATTGGGTATTGAGGATTGAAGAATGAGGATTGACGAATGAGGATTGATTATTGAGGATTGAAGATTGAGTATTGAGGATTGAAGGTTGATTATTGAGGATTGAGGATTGTGGATTGAGGATTGAGGGTTGAGGATTGAAGGTTGAGTATCGAGGATTGAACATTGAGTATTGATGATTGAGGATTGAGGATTGAGGATTGAAGATTGTGCATTGGGGTTTGAGGAGTGACAATTGAGGATTGAGGATAGAAGATTGAGGATTGTGGATTGAGGATTGAGGATTGAGGATTGAGAATCGAAGATTTTGTATTGAGGATTGAAGATTGAGGTTTGAGGATTGAGGATTGAGGATGGAGGATGAGGGCTGTGGGTTGAGGATTGATGTTTGAGTATTGAATACTGAGAATTCAGGATATTCTATTGAGTATTGAGAATTGAGGATTGATGGTTGAGTACTGAGGATTGAGGATTCAGGATTGCGAATTGAGAATTGAGGATGAGGACTGAGGTTTGAGGGTAGAGGTTTGAGCATTGAGGATTGAGAACTGATGACTGAGGGTTGAGGATTGAGGATTGAGCATTGAGGATTGAAGATTGAGGACTGTTTATTGGGGACTGAAGATTGAGGATTAAGGATTGAGGATTGGGGATTGAGGATCTAGCATTGGAGATTGATTATTGAGGATTGAAGATTGTGGATTGAGGATTGAGGATTGAGGATTGAGGATGGAGGATGAGGATTGAGGATTGAGGATTGAGTGTTGAAGATTGAGGATTGATGATTGATGATTGAGGATTGAGGATCGAGGACTGAGGATTGAGGATTGAAAAATTGACGATTGAGTATTGAAGATTGAGGATTGATGACTGAGGATTGAGGATTGAGGATTGAGGATTGAGGATGGAGGGTGAGGGCTGAGGGTTGAGGATTGAGGTTTGAGTATTGAATCCTGAGTATTCAGGATATTCTATTGAGCATTGAGGTTTGAGGATTGATGGTTGAGTATTGAGGATTGAGGATTGAGGACTGAGTATTGAAGATTGAAGCTTGATGATTGAGGATTGGGGATTGAGGATTGAGGATTGAGGATTGAGGACTGAGGATTGAGTATTGAAGATTGAGGATTGATGATTGAGGAATGAGGATTGATTATTGAGGATTGAGGATTAAGGATTGAAGATTGAGTATTGAGGATTGAAGATTGAGGATTGAGGATTGAGAATTGAGGATTGGGGACTGAGTGTTGTGGGTTGAGTGATGAGAATTGATGTTTGTGGATAGAGATTTGAAGATTGCAGATTGAGTATTGAGTATTGAAAACAGTGAATTGAGGATATTCTATTGAGGATTGAGGATTGACAACTGATTGTTGAGGACCCAGGGCTGAAGATTGAGGATTAAGGATTGAGAATTCAGGATAGAGGTTTGAGGACTGGGAATTGAGGACTGAGGATAGAGGATTGAGGATTGAGGATTGAAGACTGAGGATTGGGTATTGAGGATTGAACATTGAGGATTGAGGATTGTGGATTGAGGTTTGAGGATTGAGGATTGAAGATTGAATATTGATGATTGAAGATTGAGGATTGAGGATTGAGGGTTGTGGATTGAGGACGAGGACTGAGGGTTAACTATTGATGCTTGAGGTTTGAGGATTGAGGATTGAGGATTGAGGATTGAGGATTGAGGATGGAGGATGAGGGCTGAGGGCTGAGGATTGAGGTTTGAGTATTGAATACTGAGCATTCAGGATATTCTATTGAGTATTGGGAATTGAGGATTGATGGTTGAGTATTGAGGATTGAGGATTGAGGATTGAGGATTGAGGTTTGAGGATTGAGTATTGAGTGTTGAAGATTGAGGATTGATGATTGAGGATTGAGGATTGAGGATTGAGGATCGAGGATTGAGGATTGAGGACTGAAGATTGAGGATTGAGGATTGAGGATTGAGTGTTGAAGATTGAGAATTGATGATTGAGGATTGAGGATTGGGGATTGAGGATTGAGGATTGAAGATAGAAGATTGAGGATTGTGGATTGAGGATTGAGGATTGAGGATTGAGAATCGAAGATTTTGTATTGAGGATTGAAGATTGAGGTTTGAGGATTGAGGATTGAGGATGGAGGATGAGGGCTGCCGGTTGAGGATTGATGTTTGAGTATTGAATACTGAGAATTCAGGATATTCTATTGAGTATTGAGAATTGAGGATTGATGGTTGAGTACTGAGGATTGAGGATTGAGGATTGCGAATTGAGAATTGAGGATGAGGACTGAGGTTTGAGGGTAGAGGTTTGAGCATTGAGGATTGAGGACTGATGACTGAGGGTTGAGGATTGAGGATTGAGCATTGAGGATTGAAGATTGAGGACTGTTTATTGAGGACTGAAGATTGAGGATTAAGGATTGAGGATTGGGGATTGAGGATCTAGCATTGGAGATTGATTATTGAGGATTGAAGATTGATGATTGAGGATTGAGGATTGAGGATTGAGGATGGAGGATGAGGATTGAGGATTGAGGATTGAGTGTTGAAGATTGAGGATCGATGATTGAGGATTGAGGATTGAGGATCGAGGACTGAGGATTGAGGATTGAAGATTGACGATTGAGTATTGAAGATTGAGGATTGATGACTGAGGATTGTGGATTGAGGATTGAGGATTGAGGATGGAGGGTGAGGGCTGAGGGTTGAGGATTGAGGTTTGAGTATTGAATCCTGAGTATTCAGGATATTCTATTGAGCATTGAGGTATGAGGATTGATGGTTGAGTATTGAGGATTGAGGATTGAGGACTGAGTATTGAAGATTGAAGATTGATGATTGAGGATTGGGGATTGAGGATTGAGGATTGAGGATTGAGGACTGAGGATTGAATATTGATGATTGAAGATTGAGGATTGAGGATTGAGGGTTGTCGATTGAGGACGAGGACTGAGGGTTAACTATTGATGCTTGAGGTTTGAGGATTGAGGATTGAGGATTGAGGATTGAGGATTGAGGATGGAGGATGAGGGCTGAGGGCTGAGGATTGAGGTTTGAGTATTGAATACTGAGCATTCAGGATATTCTATTGAGTATTGGGAATTGAGGATTGATGGTTGAGTATTGAGGATTGAGGATTGAGGATTGAGGATTGAGTATTGTAGATTGAGGATTGATTATTGAGGATTGAGGATTGAGGATTGAGGATTGAGGATTAAGGATTGAAGATTGAGTATTGAGGATTGAGGATTAAGGATTGAGGATTGGGGATTGAGGATCTAGGATTGGAGGTTGATTATTGAGAATTGAAGATTGAGGATTGAAGATTGAGGATTGAGGATTGAGGTTGGAGGATGAGGGCTGAGGGCTGAGGATTGAGGTTTGAGTATTGAATCCTGAGAATTCAGAATATTCTATTGAGTATTGAGAATTGAGGATTGATGGTTGAGTATTGAGGATTGAGGATTGAGGATTGAGGATTGGGTATTGAAGATTGAGGATTGATGATTGAGGATTGAGGATTGAGGATTGAGGATTGAGGATTGAGTATTGAAGATTGTGGATTGATGATTGACGATTGAGGACTGAGGATTGAGGATTGATTATTGAGCTTTGGGGATTGAAGATTGTGGACTGGGGATAGAGGATTGAATATTGAGGATTAAGGATAGAGTATTGGCGATTGAGGATCTAGGATAGGAGATTGATTATTGAGGATTGAAGGTTGAGGATTGAGGATTGAGGATTCAGGATTGAGGATTGTGGATGTGGGCTGAGGGTTGAGGGTTGAGGTTTGCGGACTGAGGACAGATGATTGAGGATTGTGAACTGAGGATGGAAGATTGAGGATTGAGGATTGAGGATTGGGTATTGAGGATTGAAGAATGAGAATTGACGATTGAGGATTGAGTATTGAGGATTGAAGATTGAGTATTGAGGATTGAAGGTTGATGATTGAGGATTGAGGATTGATGATTGAGGATTGAGGATTGAGGATTGAGGATTGATGATTGAAGACTGAGTATTGAGGATTGAAGATTGAGGATTGAGGATTCAAGATTGTGGATTGAGAATGAGGGCTGAGGGTTGAGGATTGAGGTTTGAGGACTGAGGACTGAGGACTGAGGACTGAGGATTGAGAGTTGAGGATGGAGGATTGAGGATTGAGGATTGACGATTGGGTATTGAGGATTGAAGAATGAGGATTGACGATTGAGGATTGAGTATTGAGGATTGAAGATTGATTATTGAGGATTGAAGGTTGATGATTGAGGATTGAGGATTGTGGATTGAGGATTGAGTGTTGAGGATTCAAAGTTGAGTATTGAGGATTGAACATTGAGTATTGAGGATAGAAGATTGAGGATTGGGGATTGAGGACTGAAGATTGGGGACTAAGTGTTGAGTGTTGAGTGATGCGAATTGATGTTTGTAGACTGAGGTTTGAAGATTGAAGATTGGGGATTGAGTATTAAAAACTGTGAATTGAGGAAATTCTAATGAGGACTGAGGATTGAAAATTGATTGTTGAGGACTGTGGGCTGAAGATTGACGATTCAGGATTGAGGATTCGGGATTGAGGATTGAGGACCAGGTCTGACGGTTGAGGATTGAGGTTTGAGGATTGAGGATTGAGGACTGATGACTGAGGATTGAGGATTGAGGAATGATCATTGAGGATTGAAGATTGAGGACTGGGGATTGAGGATTGAGGATTGAGGATTGAAGATTGAGGATTTGGGATTGAGGATTGAGGATTGAGAATTGAGAATCGAAGGATGAGTATTGAGGATTGAAGGTTGAGGTTTGAGGATTGAGGGTTGAGGATGGAGGTTGAGGGCTGAGGGTTGAGGATTGAGGTTTGAGTATTGAATACTGAGAATTCAGGATATTCTATTGAGTATTGACAATTGAGGATTGATGGTTGAGTATTGAGGATTGAGTATTGAGGATTGAAGGTTGAGGTTTGAGGATTGAGGATTGAGAATTGAGGATGAGGACTGAGGGCTGAGGATTGAGGTTTGAGTATTGAATCCTGAGAATTCAGAATATTCTATTGAGTATTGAGAATTGAGGATTGGTGGTTGAGTATTGAGGATTGAGGATTGAGGATTGAGGATTGAGTATTGAAGATTGAGGACTGATGATTGAGGATTGGGGATTGAGTATTGAAGATTGTGGATTGATGATTGACGATTGAGGACTGAGGATTGAGGATTGATTATTGAGCTTTGGGGATTGAAGATTGTTGACTGGGGATAGAGGATTGAATATTGAGGATTAAGGATAGAGTATTGGGGATTGAGGATCTAGGATAGGAGATTGATTATTGAAGATTGAAGGTTGAGGATTGAGGATTGAGGATTCAGGATTGAGGATTGAGGATGTGGGCTGAGGGTTGAGGGTTGAGGTTTGCGGACTGAGGACAGATGATTGAGGATTGTGAACTGATGATGGAGGTTTGAGGATTGAGGATTGAGGATTGACGATTGAGGATTGGGTATAGAGGATTGAAGAATGAGAATTGGCGATTGAGGATTGAGTATTGAGGATTGAAGACTGAGTATTGAGGATTGAAGGTTGATGATTGAGGATTGAGGATTGATGATTGAGGATTGAGGATTGAGGATTGAGGATTGAGGATTGATGATTGAAGACTGTGTATTGAGGATTGAAGATTGAGGAATGAGGATTCAAGATTGTGGATTGAGGATGAGGGCTGAGGGTTGAGGATTGAGGTTTGAGGACTGAGGTCTGAGGACTGAGGACTGAGGATTGAGAATTGAGGATGGAGGATTGAGGATTGAGGATTGAGGATTGGGTATTGAGGATTGAAGAATGAGGATTGACGATTGAGGATTGAGTATTGAGGATTGAAGATTGAGTATTGAGGATTGAAGGTTGATGATTGAGGATTGAGGATTGTGGATTGAGGATTGAGGATTGAGGATTGAAGATTGAGGATTGGGAATTGAGGGTTGGCGATTGAGGATTGAGGACTGAGGATTGAGAATTGAGGATTGAGGATTGAAGATTGAGTATTGAGGATAGAAGATTGAGGATTGGGGATTGAGGACTGAAGGTTGGGGACTAAGTGTTGAGTGTTGAGTGATGCGAATTGATGTTTGTAGACTGAGGTTTGAAGATTGAAGATTGGGGATTGAGTATTAAAAACTGTGAATTGAGGAAATTCTAATGAGGACTGAGGATTGAAAATTGATTGTTGAGGACTGTGGGCTGAAGATTGACGATTCAGGATTGAGGATTCGGGATTGAGGATTGAGGACGAGGACTGACGATTGAGGATTGAGGTTTGAGGATTGAGGATTGAGGACTGATGACTGAGGATTGAGGATTGAGGATTGATAATTGAGGATTGAAGATTGAGTATTAAGGATTGGGGATTGGGGATTGAGGATCTAGGATTGGAGATTGATTATTGAGTATTGAAGATTGAGGATTGAGGATTGAGGATTGAGGATTGTGAATTGAGAATTGAGGATTGAGGGAAGAGGATTGAGGACGAGGACTGACGGCTGATGATTGAGGTTTGAGGTTTGATGATTGAGGATTGAGGTCTGAGGATTGAGGATTGAGGATTGAGCATTGAGGATTGAAGATAGAGGACTGGGGATTGAGGATAGAAGATTGAGGATTAAGGATTGAGGATTGGGAATTGAGGATTGAGGATTGAAGATTGAGTATTGATGATTGAGGATTGAGGATTGAGGATTGAGGATTGAGGATTGAGGATTGAAGATTGAGGATTCAGGATTGAGGACCGAGGGTTGACGACTGAGGTTTGAGGGTTGTGGATAGATAATTGAATATTGAGGATTGAGGCTTGTGGACTGAGGATTGAGGATTCAGCGTTGAGGACTGAGGATTGAGGATTGAGGGTTGAGGATTGAGGGTTGATGATTGAGGATTGAGGATTGATGTCTCAGGCTTGATTACTGAGGGTTGAGGAATGATGACTGAGGATTGAGGATTGAGGATTGAGGAAAGAGGATTGAAGATTGAGTAATGAGGATTGAAGATTGTGTATTGAGGATTGAGGATTGAAGATTGAGGACTGAGTCTTGAGGGTTGAGTGACGAGAATTGATGTTTGTGGATGGAGACATGAAGGTTGAAGGTTGAGGATTGAGTATTGAAAACTGGGAATTCAGGATATTCTATTGAGTATTGAGAATTGAGGATTGATGGTTGAGTATTGAGGATTGAGGATTGAGGTTTGAGGATTGAGTATTGAGTGTTGAAGATTGAGGATTGATGATTGAGGATTGAGGATTGAGTATTGAGGATCGAGGATTGAGGATTGAGGACTGAAGATTGAGGATTGAGGATTGAGGATTGAGTGTTGAAGATTGAGAATTGATGATTGAGGATTGAGGATTGGGGATTGAGGATTGAGGTTTGAAGATAGAAGATTGAGGATTGTGGATTGAGGATTGAGGATTGAGGATTGAGAATCGAAGATTTTGTATTGAGGATTGAAGATTGAGGTTTGAGGATTGAGGATTGAGGATGGAGGATGAGGGCTGCCGGTTGAGGATTGATGTTTGAGTATTGAATACTGAGAATTCAGGATATTCTATTGAGTATTGAGAATTGAGAATTGATGGTTGAGTACTGAGGATTGAGGATTGAGGATTGCGAATTGAGAATTGAGGATGAGGACTGAGGTTTGAGGGTAGAGGTTTGAGCATTGAGGATTGAGGACTGATGACTGAGGGTTGAGGATTGAGGATTGAGCATTGAGGATTGAAGATTGAGGACTGTTTATTGAGGACTGAAGATTGAGGATTAAGGATTGAGGATTGGGGATTGAGGATCTAGCATTGGAGATTGATTATTGAGGATTGAAGATTGATGATTGAGGATTGAGGATTGAGGATTGAGGATGGAGGATGAGGATTGAGGATTGAGGATTGAGTGTTGAAGATTGAGGATTGATGATTGAGGATTGAGGATTGAGGATCGAGGACTGAGGATTGAGGATTGAAGATTGACGATTGAGTATTGAAGATTGAGGATTGATGACTGAGGATTGTGGATTGAGGATTGAGGATTGAGGATGGAGGGTGAGGGCTGAGGGTTGAGGATTGAGGTTTGAGTATTGAATCCTGAGTATTCAGGATATTCTATTGAGCATTGAGGTTTGAGGATTGATGGTTGAGTATTGAGGATTGAGGATTGAGGACTGAGTATTGAAGATTGAAGATTGATGATTGAGGATTGGGGATTGAGGATTGAGGATTGAGGATTGAGGACTGAGGATTGAATATTGATGATTGAAGATTGAGGATTGAGGATTGAGGGTTGTCGATTGAGGACGAGGACTGAGGGTTAACTATTGATGCTTGAGGTTTGAGGATTGAGGATTGAGGATTGAGGATTGAGGATTGAGGATGGAGGATGAGGGCTGAGGGCTGAGGATTGAGGTTTGAGTATTGAATACTGAGCATTCAGGATATTCTATTGAGTATTGGGAATTGAGGATTGATGGTTGAGTATTGAGGATTGAGGATTGAGGATTGAGGATTGAGTATTGTAGATTGAGGATTGATTATTGAGGATTGAGGATTGAGGATTGAGGATTGAGGATTAAGGATTGAAGATTGAGTATTGAGGATTGAGGATTAAGGATTGAGGATTGGGGATTGAGGATCTAGGATTGGAGGTTGATTATTGAGAATTGAAGATTGAGGATTGAAGATTGAGGATTGAGGATTGAGGTTGGAGGATGAGGGCTGAGGGCTGAGGATTGAGGTTTGAGTATTGAATCCTGAGAATTCAGAATATTCTATTGAGTATTGAGAATTGAGGATTGATGGTTGAGTATTGAGGATTGAGGATTGAGGATTGAGGATTGGGTATTGAAGATTGAGGATTGATGATTGAGGATTGAGGATTGAGGATTGAGGATTGAGGATTGAGTATTGAAGATTGTGGATTGATGATTGACGATTGAGGACTGAGGATTGAGGATTGATTATTGAGCTTTGGGGATTGAAGATTGTGGACTGGGGATAGAGGATTGAATATTGAGGATTAAGGATAGAGTATTGGGGATTGAGGATCTAGGATAGGAGATTGATTATTGAGGATTGAAGGTTGAGGATTGAGGATTGAGGATTCAGGATTGAGGATTGAGGATGTGGGCTGAGGGTTGAGGGTTGAGGTTTGCGGACTGAGGACAGATGATTGAGGATTGTGAACTGAGGATGGAAGATTGAGGATTGAGGATTGAGGATTGGGTATTGAGGATTGAAGAATGAGAATTGACGATTGAGGATTGAGTATTGAGGATTGAAGATTGAGTATTGAGGATTGAAGGTTGATGATTGAGGATTGAGGATTGATGATTGAGGATTGAGGATTGAGGATTGAGGATTGATGATTGAAGACTGAGTATTGAGGATTGAAGATTGAGGATTGAGGATTCAAGATTGTGGATTGAGAATGAGGGCTGAGGGTTGAGGATTGAGGTTTGAGGACTGAGGACTGAGGACTGAGGATTGAGAATTGAGGATGGAGGATTGAGGATTGAGGATTGACGATTGGGTATTGAGGATTGAAGAATGAGGATTGACGATTGAGGATTGAGTATTGAGGATTGAAGATTGATTATTGAGGATTGAAGGTTGATGATTGAGGATTGAGGATTGTGGATTGAGGATTGAGTGTTGAGGATTCAAAGTTGAGTATTGAGGATTGAACATTGAGTATTGAGGATAGAAGATTGAGGATTGGGGATTGAGGACTGAAGATTGGGGACTAAGTGTTGAGTGTTGAGTGATGCGAATTGATGTTTGTAGACTGAGGTTTGAAGATTGAAGATTGGGGATTGAGTATTAAAAACTGTGAATTGAGGAAATTCTAATGAGGACTGAGGATTGAAAATTGATTGTTGAGGACTGTGGGCTGAAGATTGACGATTCAGGATTGAGGATTCGGGATTGAGGATTGAGGACCAGGTCTGACGGTTGAGGATTGAGGTTTGAGGATTGAGGATTGAGGACTGATGACTGAGGATTGAGGATTGAGGAATGATCATTGAGGATTGAAGATTGAGGACTGGGGATTGAGGATTGAGGATTGAGGATTGAAGATTGAGGATTTGGGATTGAGGATTGAGGATTGAGAATTGAGAATCGAAGGATGAGTATTGAGGATTGAAGGTTGAGGTTTGAGGATTGAGGGTTGAGGATGGAGGTTGAGGGCTGAGGGTTGAGGATTGAGGTTTGAGTATTGAATACTGAGAATTCAGGATATTCTATTGAGTATTGACAATTGAGGATTGATGGTTGAGTATTGAGGATTGAGTATTGAGGATTGAAGGTTGAGGTTTGAGGATTGAGGATTGAGAATTGAGGATAAGGACTGAGGGCTGAGGATTGAGGTTTGAGTATTGAATCCTGAGAATTCAGAATATTCTATTGAGTATTGAGAATTGAGGATTGGTGGTTGAGTATTGAGGATTGAGGATTGAGGATTGAGGATTGAGTATTGAAGATTGAGGACTAATGATTGAGGATTGGGGATTGAGTATTGAAGATTGTGGATTGATGATTGACGATTGAGGACTGAGGATTGAGGATTGATTATTGAGCTTTGGGGATTGAAGATTGTTGACTGGGGATAGAGGATTGAATATTGAGGATTAAGGATAGAGTATTGGGGATTGAGGATCTAGGATAGGAGATTGATTATTGAAGATTGAAGGTTGAGGATTGAGGATTGAGGATTCAGGATTGAGGATTGAGGATGTGGGCTGAGGGTTGAGGGTTGAGGTTTGCGGACTGAGGACAGATGATTGAGGATTGTGAACTGATGATGGAGGTTTGAGGATTGAGGATTGAGGATTGACGATTGAGGATTGGGTATAGAGGATTGAAGAATGAGAATTGGCGATTGAGGATTGAGTATTGAGGATTGAAGACTGAGTATTGAGGATTGAAGGTTGATGATTGAGGATTGAGGATTGATGATTGAGGATTGAGGATTGAGGATTGAGGATTGAGGATTGATGATTGAAGACTGTGTATTGAGGATTGAAGA
The DNA here is from genome assembly GCF_051401765.1 of Calliopsis andreniformis. NCBI lineage: Eukaryota > Metazoa > Arthropoda > Insecta > Hymenoptera > Andrenidae > Calliopsis > Calliopsis andreniformis. Next base: position 226,727 of record NW_027480731.1, on the reverse strand, counting down.
TTGAGGAATGAGGATTCAAGATTGTGGATTGAGGATGAGGGCTGAGGGTTGAGGATTGAGGTTTGAGGACTGAGGTCTGAGGACTGAGGACTGAGGATTGAGAATTGAGGATGGAGGATTGAGGATTGAGGATTGAGGATTGGGTATTGAGGATTGAAGAATGAGGATTGACGATTGAGGATTGAGTATTGAGGATTGAAGATTGAGTATTGAGGATTGAAGGTTGATGATTGAGGATTGAGGATTGTGGATTGAGGATTGAGGATTGAGGATTGAAGATTGAGGATTGGGAATTGAGGGTTGGTGATTGAGGATTGAGGACTGAGGATTGAGAATTGAGGATTGAGGATTGAAGATTGAGTATTGAAGATAGAAGATTGAGGATTGGGGATTGAGGACTGAAGGTTGGGGACTAAGTGTTGAGTGTTGAGTGATGCGAATTGATGTTTGTAGACTGAGGTTTGAAGATTGAAGATTGGGGATTGAGTATTAAAAACCATGAATTGAGGAAATTCTAATGAGGACTGAGGATTGAAAATTGATTGTTGAGGACTGTGGGCTGAAGATTGACGATTCAGGATTGAGGATTCGCGATTGAGGATTGAGGACGAGGACTGACGGTTGAGGATTGAGGTTTGAGGATTGAGGATTGAGGACTGATGACTGAGGATTGAGGATTGAGGATTGGGCATTGAGGATTGAAGATTGAGGACTGGGGATTGAGGATTGAAGATTGAGGATTAAGGATTGAGTATTGGGGATTGAGGATCTAGGATTGGAGATTGATTATTGAGTCTTGAAGATTGAGGATTGAAGATTGAGGATTGAGGATTCCGGATTGAGGATTGAGGATGTGGGCTGAGGGTTGAGCGTTGAGGTTTACGGACTGAGGACAGAGGATTGAGGATTGAGAATTGAGGATCGAGTTTTGAGGATTGAGGATTGAGGATTGGGTATTGAGGATTGAAGAATGAGTATTGAGGATTGAAGGTTGATGATTGAGGATTGAGGATTGATGATTGAGGATTGAGGATTGAGGATTGAGGATTGAGGATTGATGATTGAAGGCTGAGTATTGAGGATTGAAGATTGAGGATTGAGGATTCAAGATTGAGGATTGAGAATGTGGGCTGAGGGTTGAGGATTGAGGTTTGAGGACTGAGGACTGAGGATTGAGGATTGAGAATTGAGGATGGAGGATTGAGGATTGAGGATTGAAGGTTGAGTATTGAGGATTGAACATTGAGTATTGATGATTGAGGATTGAGTGTTGAGGATGGAGGATGAGGGCTGAGGGTTGAGGATTGAGGTTTGAGTATGGAATACTGAGAATTCAGGATATTCTATTGAGTATTGACAATTGAGGATTGATGGTTGAGTATTGAGGATTGAGTATTGAGGATTGAGGGTTTTAGGATTGAGGATTGAGGATTGAGTATTGAAGATTGTCTATTGATGATTGAAGATTGAGGATTGAGGATTGAGGGTTGAGGATTGAGGACGAGCACTGACGGTTGAGGATTGAGGTTTGAGGACTGAGGATTGAGGACTGATGACTGAGGATTGAGGATTGAGGATTGAGCATTGAGGATTGAAGATCGAGGACTGTGGATTGAGGATTGAAGATTGAGGATTAAGGATTGAGGATTGGGGATTGAGGATCTAGGATTGGAGGTTGATTATTGAGGATTGATGATTGAGGATTGAGGATTGAGGATTGAGGATGGAGGATGAGGGCTGAGGGCTGAGGATTGAGGTTTGAGTATTGAATCCTGAGAATTCAGTATATTCTATTGAGTATTGAGAATTGAGGATTGATGGTTGAGTATTGAGGATTGAGGATTGAGGATTGAGGATTGAGTATTGAAGATTCAGGATTGATGATTGAGGATTGAGGATTGAGGATTGAGGATTGAAGATTGAGTATTGAAGATTGTGGATTGATGATTGACGATTGAGGACTGAGGATTGAGGATTGATTATTGAGCTTTGAGGATTGAAGATTGTGGACTGGGGATAGAGGATTGAATATTGAGGATTAAGGATAGAGTATTGGGGATAGAGGATCTAGGATAGGAGATTGATTATTGAGGATTTAAGATTGAGGATTGGGGATTGAGGATTGAGAATTGAGAATTGAGGATGAGGACTGAGGGTTGAGGATTAAGGATTGAGGATTGAGGATTGAGGATTGAAGATTGAGTATTGAGGATTGAGGATTGAGGATTGAGGATTGAGGATTGGGTATTGAGGATTGAAGAATGAGGACTGAGGACTGAGGTTTTAGTATTGAGGATTGAGGATTGAAGATTGATGTTTGAGGATTGAGAATTGAGAATTGAGAATGAGGACTGAGGGTTGAGAATTGAGGTTTGAGGAACGAGGATTGAGGATTGAAAATTGAGGACTGAGGACCGACGATTGAGTATTGAAGATTGAGGATTGATGACTGAGGATTGAGGATTGAGGACTGAGGATTGAGGATTGAGGATTGAAGATTGAGTATTGAGGGTTGAAGAATGAGAATTGACGACTGAGAATTGAGTATTGATGATTGAAGATTGTGTATTGAGGATTGAAGGTTGATGATTGAGTGTTGAAGATTGAGGATTGAGGATTGAGGATTGAGGATTGAGTATTGAAGATTGAGGATTGATGACTGAGGATTGAGGATTGAGGATTGATGATTGAGGATTGAGGACTGAAGATTGAGGACTGAGTGTTGAGTGTTGAGTGATGCGAATTGATGTTTGTAGACTGAGATTTGAAGATTGAAGATTGGGGATTGAGTATTGAAAACTGAGGATTGAGGATATTCTAATGAGGACTGAGGATTGAAAATTGATTGTTGAGGACTGTGGGCTGAAGATTGACGATTCAGGATTGAGGATTCGGGATTGAGATTTGAGGACGAGGACTGACGGTTGAGGATTGAGGTTTGAGGTTTGAGGATTGAGGACTGATGACTGAGGACTGAGGATTGAGGATTGAGCATTGAGGATTGAAGATTGAGGACTGGGGATTGAGGATTGAAGATTGAGGATTAAGGATTGAGTATTGGGGATTGAGTATCTAGGATTGGAGATTGATTATTGAGTATTGAAGATTGAGGATTGAAGATTGAGGATTGAGGATTCCGGATTGAGGATTGAGGATAGATGTTTCAGGATTGAGGGTTGAGGATTGAGGATTGAGGATTGATGATTCAGGATTGAGGATTGAGGATTGAATACTGAGGATCGAGGCTTGAGGACGGAGGATTGAGGATTGAGGATTGAGGATTGAGAATTGAGGATTGACGATTGAGGGCTGAGTATTGAGGATTGAAGGCTGAGGATTGAGAATTGATGATTGAACATTGAGGACTGAGTGTTGAGGATAGAGTGTTGAGAATTGATGTTTGCGTACTAAGACTTGAAGATTGAAGATTGAGGATTGAGTATTGAATACCGGGAATTGGGGATTTTTCCTTGAGAATTGAGGATTGAGGATTGAGGATTGAATTTGAGGATTGAGGATTGAATTTGAGGATTGAGGATTGTGCACTGAATATTGAGGATTGAGGTTTGAGGACTGAGGATTGAGGATTGGGTATTGAGGATTGAGGATTGAGGATTGAGAGCTGAGGTTAGAGGATTGACGATTGAGGATTGAGGATTGAGGATTCAGGATTGAGGACTGAGGGTTGACGACTGAGGTTTGAGGGTTGTGGATAGATAATTGAATATTGAGGATTGAGGCTTGTGGACTGAGGATTGAGGATTCAGCGTTGAGGACTGATGATTGAGGATTGAGGAATGAGGATTGAAGATTGAGTAATGAGGATTGAAGATTGTGTATTGAGGATTGAGGATTGAAGATTGAGGACTGAGTCTTGAGGGTTGAGTGACGAGAATTGATGTTTGTGGATGGAGACATGGAGATTGAAGGTTGAGGATTGAGTATTGAAAACTGGGAATTCAGGATATTCTATTGACTATTGAGAATTGAGGATTGATGGTTGAGTATTCAGGATTGAGGATTGAGGTTTGAGGATTGGGAATTGAGGATCTAGGATTGGAGGTTGATTATTGAGAATTGAAGATTGAGGATTGAAGATTGAGGATTGAGGATTGAGGTTGGAGGATGAGGGCTGAGGGCTGAGGATTGAGGTTTGAGTATTGAATCCTGAGAATTCAGAATATTCTATTGAGCATTGAGAATTGAGGATTGATGGTTGAGTATTGAGGATTGAGGATTGAGGATTGAGGATTGAGTATTGAAGATTGAGGATTGATGATTGAGGATTGAGGTTTGAGGATTGAGTATTGAGGATTGAGTATTGAAGATTGTGGACTGATGATTGACGATTGAGGACTGAGGATTGAGGATTGATTATTGAGCTTTGGGGATTGAAGATTGTGGACTGGGGATAGAGGATTGAATATTGAGGATTAAGGATAGAGTATTGGGGATTGAGGATCTAGGATAGGAGATTGATTATTGAGGATTGAATGTTGAGGATTGAGGATTGAGGATTCAGGATTGAGGATTGAGGATGTGGTCTGAGGGTTGAGGGCTGAGGTTTGCGGACTGAGGACAGATGATTGAGGATTGTGAACTGAGGATGGAGGATTGAGGATTGAGGATTGAGGATTGGGTATTGAGGATTGAAGAATGAGAATTGACGATTGAGGATTGAGTATTGAGGATTGAAGATTGAGTATTGAGGATTGAAGGTTGATGATTGAGGATTGAGGATTGATGATTGAGGATTGAGGATTGAGGATTGAGGATTGAGGATTGATGATTGAAGACTGAGTATTGAGGATTGAAGATTGAGGATTGAGGATTCAAGATTGTGGATTGAGAATGAGGGCTGAGGGTTGAGGATTGAGGTTTGAGGACTGAGGACTGAGGACTGAGGATTGAGAATTGAGTATGGGGGATTGAGGATTGAGGATTGAGGATTGGGTATTGAGGATTGAAGAATGAGGATTGACGATTGAAGATTGAGTATTGAGGATTGAAGATTGAGTATTGAGGATTGAAGGTTGATGATTGAGGATTGAGGATTGTGGATTGAGGATTGAGGGTTGAGGTTTCAAAGTTGAGTATTGAGGATTGAGCATTGAGTATTGATGATTGGGGATTGAGGATTGAGGATTGAAGATTGAGGATTGGGAATTGAGGGTTGACGATTGAGGATTGAGGACGGAGGATTGAGAATTAAGGATTGAGGATTGAAGATTGAGTATTGAGGATAGAAGATTGAGGATTGGGTATTGAGGACTGAAGGTTTGGGACTAAGTGTTGAGTGTTGAGTGATGCGAATTGATGTTTGTAGACTGAGGTTTGAAGATTGAAGATTGGGGATTGAGTATTAAAAACTGTGACTTGAGGAAATTCTAATGAGGACTGAGGATAGAAAATTGATTGTTGAGGACTGTGGGCTGAAGATTGACGATTCAGGATTGAGGATTCGGGATTGAGGATTGAGGACGAGGTCTGACGGTTGAGGATTGAGGTTTGAGGATTGAGGATTGAGGACTGATGACTGAGGATTGAGGATTGAGGATTGATCATTGAGGATTGAAGATTGAGGACTGGGGATTGAGGATTGAGGATTGAGGATTGAAGATTGAGGATTTGGGATTGAGGATTGAGGATTGAGAATTGAGAATCGAAGGATGAGTATTGAGGATTGAAGGTTGAGGTTTGAGGATTGAGGGTTGAGGATGGAGGATGAGGGCTGAGGGTTGAGGATTGAGGTTTGAGTATTGAATACTGAGAATTCAGGATATTCTATTGAGTAGTGACAATTGAGGATTGATGGTTGAGTATTGAGGATTGAGTATTGAGGATTGAAGGTTGAGGTTTGAGGATTGAGGATTGAGAATTGAGGATGAGGACTGAGGGCTGAGGATTGAGGTTTGAGTATTGAATCCTGAGAATTCAGAATATTCTATTGAGTATTGAGAATTGAGGATTGGTGGTTGAGTATTGAGGATTGAGGATTGAGGATTGAGGATTGAGTATTGAAGATTGAGGACTGATGATTGAGGATTGGGGATTGAGTATTGAAGATTGTGGATTGATGATTGACGATTGAGGACTGAGGATTGAGGATTGATTATTGAGCTTTGGGGATTGAAGATTGTTGACTGGGGATAGAGGATTGAATATTGAGGATTAAGGATAGAGTATTGGGGATTGAGGATCTAGGATAGGAGATTGATTATTGAAGATTGAAGGTTGAGGATTGAGGATTGAGGATTCAGGATTGAGGATTGAGGATGTGGGCTGAGGGTTGAGGGTTGAGGTTTGCTTACTGAGGACAGATGATTGAGGATTGTGAACTGAGGATGGAGGTTTGAGGATTGAGGATTGAGGATTGACGATTGAGGATTGGGTATAGAGGATTGAAGAATGAGAATTGGCGATTGAGGATTGAGTATTGAGGATTGAAGACTGAGTATTGAGGATTGAAGGTTGATGATTGAGGATTGAGGATTGATGATTGAGGATTGAGGATTGAGGATTGAGGATTGAGGATTGATGATTGAAGACTGTGTATTGAGGATTGAAGATTGAGGAATGAGGATTCAAGATTGTGGATTGAGGTTGAGGGCTGAGGGTTGAGGATTGAGGTTTGAGGACTGAGGACTGAGGACTGAGGACTGAGGATTGAGAATTGAGGATGGAGGATTGAGGATTGAGGATTGAGGATTGGGTATTGAGGATTGAAGAATGAGGATTGACGATTGAGGATTGAGTATTGAGGATTGAAGATTGAGTATTGAGGATTGAAGGTTGATGATTGAGGATTGAGGATTGTGGATTGAGGATTGAGGATTGAGGATTGAAGATTGAGGATTGGGAATTGAGGGTTGGCGATTGAGGATTGAGGACTGAGGATTGAGAATTGAGGATTGAGGATTGCAGATTGAGTATTGAGGATTGAAGATTGAGTATTGAGGATTGAAGGTTGATGATTGAGGATTGGGAATTGAGGGTTGACGATTGAGGATTGAGGACGGAGGATTGAGAATTGAGGATTGAGGATTGAAGATTGAGTATTGAGGATAGAAGATTGAGGATTGGGGATTGAGGACTGAAGATTGGGGACTAAGTGTTGAGTGTTGAGTGATGCGAATTGATGTTTGTAGACTGAGGTTTGAAGATTGAAGATTGGGGATTGAGCATTAAAAACCATGAATTGAGGAAATTCTAATGAGGACTGAGGATTGAAAATTGATTGTTGAGGACTGTGGGCTGAAGATTGACGATTCAGGATTGAGGATTCGCGATTGAGGATTGAGGACGAGGACTGACGGTTGAGGATTGAGGTTTGAGGATTGAGGATTGAGGACTGATGACTGAGGATTGAGGATTGAGGATTGAGCATTGAGGATTGAAGATTGAGGACTGGGGATTGAGGATTGAAGATTGAGGATTAAGGATTGAGTATTGGGGATTGAGGATCTAGGATTGGAGATTGATTATTGAGTCTTGAAGATTGAGGATTGAAGATTGAGGATTGAGGATTCCGGATTGAGGATTGAGGATGTGGGCTGAGGGTTGAGCGTTGAGGTTTACGGACTGAGGACAGAGGATTGAGGATTGAGAATTGAGGATGGAGTTTTGAGGATTGAGGATTGAGGATTGGGTATTGAGGATTGAAGAATGAGTATTGAGGATTGAAGGTTGATGATTGAGGATTGAGGATTGAGGATTGAGGATTGGGTATTGAGGATTGAAGAATGAGTATTGAGGATTGAAGAATGAGGATTGACGATTGAGGATTGAGTATTGAGGATTGAAGATTGAGTATTGAGGATTGAAGGTTGATGATTGAGGATTGAGGATTGTGGATTGAGGATTGAGGATTGAGGATTGAAGATTGAGGATTGGGAATTGAGGGTTGGCGATTGAGGATTGAGGACTGAGGATTGAGAATTGAGGATTGAGGATTGCAGATTGAGTATTGAGGATTGAAGATTGAGTATTGAGGATTGAAGGTTGATGATTGAGGATTGGGAATTGAGGGTTGACGATTGAGGATTGAGGACGGAGGATTGAGAATTGAGGATTGAGGATTGAAGATTGAGTATTGAGGATAGAAGATTGAGGATTGGGGATTGAGGACTGAAGATTGGGGACTAAGTGTTGAGTGTTGAGTGATGCGAATTGATGTTTGTAGACTGAGGTTTGAAGATTGAAGATTGGGGATTGAGCATTAAAAACCATGAATTGAGGAAATTCTAATGAGGACTGAGGATTGAAAATTGATTGTTGAGGACTGTGGGCTGAAGATTGACGATTCAGGATTGAGGATTCGCGATTGAGGATTGAGGACGAGGACTGACGGTTGAGGATTGAGGTTTGAGGATTGAGGATTGAGGACTGATGACTGAGGATTGAGGATTGAGGATTGAGCATTGAGGATTGAAGATTGAGGACTGGGGATTGAGGATTGAAGATTGAGGATTAAGGATTGAGTATTGGGGATTGAGGATCTAGGATTGGAGATTGATTATTGAGTCTTGAAGATTGAGGATTGAAGATTGAGGATTGAGGATTCCGGATTGAGGATTGAGGATGTGGGCTGAGGGTTGAGCGTTGAGGTTTACGGACTGAGGACAGAGGATTGAGGATTGAGAATTGAGGATGGAGTTTTGAGGATTGAGGATTGAGGATTGGGTATTGAGGATTGAAGAATGAGTATTGAGGATTGAAGGTTGATGATTGTGGATTGAGGATTGATGATTGAGGATTGAGGATTGAGGATTGAGGATTGAGGATTGATGATTGAAGGCTGAGTATTGAGGATTGAAGATTGAGGATTGAGGATTCAAGATTGAGGATTGAGAATGTGGGCTGAGTGTTGAGGATTGAGGTTTGAGGACTGAGGATTGAGGATTGATGATTGAGGATTGAGGATTGAGGATTGAGGATTGAGGATTGATGATTGAAGGCTGAGTATTGAGGATTGAAGATTGAGGATTGAGGATTCAAGATTGAGGATTGAGAATGTGGGCTGAGGGTTGAGGATTGAGGTTTGAGGACTGAGGACTGAGGATTGAGGATTGAGAATTGAGGATGGAGGATTGAGGATTGAGGATTGAAGGTTAAGTATTGAGGATTGAACATTGAGTATTGATGATTGAGGAGTGAGGGTTGAGGATGGAGGATGAGGGCTGAGGGTTGAGGATTGAGGTTTGAGTATGGAATACTGAGAATTCAGGATATTCTATTGAGTATTGACAATTGAGGATTGATGGTTGAGTATTGAGGATTGAGTATTGAGGATTGAAGGTTGAGGTTTGAGGATTGAGGATTGAGAATTGAGGATGAGGACTGAGGGTTGAGGATTGAGGTTTGAGGAACGAGGGTTGAGGATTGAGAATTGAGGACTGAGGATTGACGATTGAGTATTGAGGATTGAGGATTGATGACTGAGTATTGAGGATTGAGGATTGAGGATTGAAGATTGAGTATTGAGGATTGAGGATTGAGGATTGTGGATTGAGTATTGGGTATTGAGGATTGAAGAATGAGGACTGAGGACTGAGGATTGAGTATTGAGGATTGAGGATTGAAGATTGAGGACTGAGTGTTGAGGGTTGAGTGATGAGAATTGATGTTTGTGGATGGAGACGTGAAGTTTGAAGATTGAGGATTGAGTAATGAAAACTGAGAATTCAGGATATTCTATTGAGTATTGAGAATTGAGTATAGATGGTTGAGTATTGGGGATTGATGGTTGAGGGTTGTGTGTTGAATATTGAGGATTGAGGGTTTTAGGATTGAGGATTGAGGATTGAGGATTGAAGATTGAGTATTGATGATTGAAGATTGAGGATTAAGGATTGAGTTTTGGGGATTGAGGATCTAGGATTGGAGATTGATTATTGAGTCTTGAAGATTGAGGATTGAAGATTGAGGATTGAGCATTCCGGATTGAGGATTGAGGATGTGGGCTGAGGGTTGAGCGTTGAGGTTTACGGACTGAGGACAGAGGTTTGAGGATTGAGAATTGAGGATGGAGTTTTGAGGATTGAGGATTGAGGAATGGGTATTGAGGATTGAAGAATGAGAGTTGACGATTGAGGATTGAGTATTGAGGATTGGAGAGTGAGTATTGAGGATTGAAGGTTGATGATTGAGGATTGAGGATTGATGATTGAGGATTGAGGATTGAGGATTGAGGATTGAGGATTGATGATTGAAGGCTGAGTATTGAGGATTGAAGATTGAGGATTGAGGATTCAAGATTGAGGATTGAGAATGTGGGCTGAGGGTTGAGGATTGAGGTTTGAGGACTGAGGACTGAGGATTGAGGATTGAGAATTGAGGATGGAGGATTGAGGATTGAGGATTGAAGGTTGAGTATTGAGGATTGAACATTGAGTATTGATGATTGAGGATTGAGGATTGAGGATTGAAGATTGAGGATTGACGATTGAGGATTGGCGATTGAGGATTGAGGACTGAGGATTGAGAAATGAGGATTGAGGATTGAAGATTGAGTATTGAGGATAGAAGGTTGAGGATTGAGGATTGAGGACTGAAGACTGAGGACTGAGTGTTGAGTGTTGAGTGATGCGAATTGATGTTTGTAGACTGAGATTTGAAGATTGAAGATTGGGGATTGAGTATTGAAAACTGTGAATTGAGGATATTCTAATGAGGACTAAGGATTGAAAATTGATTGTTGAGGACTGTGGGCTAAAGATTGACGATTCAGGATTGAGGATTCGGGATTGAGGATTGAGGACGAGGACTGACGGTTGAGCATTGAGGTTTGAGGTTTGATGATTGAGGATTGAGGACTGAGGATTGAGGATTGAGGATTGAGCATTGAGGATTGAAGATTGAGGACTGGGGATTGAGGATTGAAGATTGAGGATTAAGGATTGAGGATTGGGGATTGAGGATCTAGGATTGGAGATTGATTATTGAGTATTGAAGATTGAGGATTGAGGATTGAGGATTGTGAATTGAGGATTGAGGATTGAGGATTGAGTATTGGGTATTGAGGATTGAAGAATGAGGACTGAGGACTGAGGATTGAGTATTGAGGATTGAGGATTGAAGATTGAGGACTGAGTGTTGAGGGTTGAGTGATGAGAATTGATGTTTGTGGATGGAGACATGAAGATTGAAGATTGAGGATTGAGTAATGAAAACTGAGAATTCAGGGTATTCTATTGAGTATTGAGAATTGAGTATTGATGGTTGAGTATTGGAGATTGATGGTTGAGGGTTGTGTGTTGAATATTGAGGATTGAGGGTTTTAGGATTGAGGATTGAGGATTGAAGATTGAGGACTGAGTGTTGAGGGTTGAGTGATGAGAATTGATGTTTGTGGATGGAGACGTGAAGATTGAAGATTGAGGATTGAGTAATGAAAACTGAGAATTCAGGATATTCTATTGAGTATTGAGAATTGAGTATAGATGGTTGAGTATTGGGGATTGATGGTTGAGGGTTGTGTGTTGAATATTGAGGATTGAGGGTTTTAGGATTGAGGATTGAGGATTGAGGATTGAAGATTGAGTATTGATGATTGAAGATTGAGGATTGAGGATTGAGGGTTGAGGATTGAGGACGAGGACTGACGGTTGAGGATTGAGGTTTGAGGATTGAGGATTGAGGACTGATGACTGAGGATTGAGGATTGAGTATTGAGCATTGAGGATTGAAGATAGAGGGCTGTGAATTGAGGATTGAAGATTGAGGATTAAGGATTGAGGATTGGGGATTGAGGATCTAGGATTGGAGGTTGATTATTGAGGATTGAAGATTGAGGATTGAGGATTGAGGATTGAGGATTGAGGATTGAGGACTGATGACTGAGGATTGAGGATTGAGGATTGAGGATTGAGGACTGAGGACTGATGATTGAGTATTGAAGATTGAGGATTGATGACTGAGGATTGAGGATTGAGGATTGAGGATTGAGGATTGAAGATTGAGTATTGAGGATTGAGGATTGAAGATTGAGGATTAAGGATTGAGGATTGGGGAAAGAGGATCTAGCATTGGAGATTGATTATTGAGGATTGAAGATTGAGGATTAAGGATTGAGCATTGAGGATGGAGGATGAGGATTGAGGATTAAGGATTGAGGTTTGAGTGTTGAAGATTGAGGATTGATGATTGAGGATTGAGGATTGAGGATCGAGGATTGAGGATTGAGGATTGAATATTGACGACTGGGTATTGAAGATTGAGGATTGATGACTGAGGATTGAGGATTGAGGATTGAGGATTGAGGATGGAGGGTGAGGGCTGAGGGTTTAGGATTGAGGTTTGAGTATTGAATCCTGAGTATTCAGGATATTCTATTGAGCATTGAAATTTGAGGATTGATGGTTGAGTATTGAGGATTGAGGATTGAGGACTGAGTATTGAAGATTGAGGATTGATGATTGAGGATTGAGGATTGAGAATTGAGGATTGAGGACTGAGGATTGAGTATTGAAGATTGAGGTTTGATGATTGTGGATTGAGGATTGATTATTGAGGACTGAGTGTTGAGGGTTGATTATTGAGCTTTGAGGATTGAAGATTGTGGACTGGGGATAGAGGATTGAATATTGAGGATTAAGGATAGAGTATTGGGGATAGAGGATCTAGGATAGGAGATTGATTATTGAGGATTTAAGATTGAGGATTGGGGATTGAGGATTGAGAATTGAGAATTGAGGATGAGGACTGAGGGTTGAGGATTAAGGATTGAGGATTGAGGATTGAGGATTGAAGATTGAGTATTGAGGATTGAGGATTGAGGATTGAGGATTGAGGATTGAGGATTGGGTATTGAGGATTGAAGAATGAGGACTGAGGACTGAGGTTTTAGTATTGAGGATTGAGGATTGAAGATTGATGTTTGAGGATTGAGAATTGAGGATTGAGAATGAGGACTGAGGGTTGAGAATTGAGGATTGAGGAACGAGGATTGAGGATTGAAAATTGAGGACTGAGGACCGACGATTGAGTATTGAAGATTGAGGATTGATGACTGAGGATTGAGGATTGAGGATTGAGGATTGAAGATTGAGTATTGAGGGTTGAAGAATGAGAATTGACGACTGAGAATTGAGTATTGATGATTGAAGATTGAGTATTGAGGATTGAAGGTTGATGATTGAGTGTTGAAGATTGAGGATTGAGGATTGAGGATTGAGGATTGAGTATTGAAGATTGAGGATTGATGACTGAGGATTGAGGATTGAGGATTGATGATTGAGGATTGAGGACTGAAGATTGAGGACTGGGGATTGAGGATTGAAGATTGAGGATTAAGGATTGAGTATTGGGGATTGAGTATCTAGGATTGGAGATTGATTATTGAGTATTGAAGATTGAGGATTGAAGATTGAGGATTGAGGATTCCGGATTGAGGATTGAGGATAGATGTTTCAGGATTGAGGGTTGAGGATTGAGGATTGAGGATTGATGATTCAGGATTGAGGATTGAGGATTGAATATTGAGGATCGAGGCTTGAGGACGGAGGATTGAGGATTGAGGATTGAGGATTGAGAATTGAGGATTGAGGATTGAGGGCTGAGTATTGAGGATTGAAGGCTGAGGATTGAGAATTGATGATTGAACATTGAGGACTGAGTGTTGAGGATAGAGTGTTGAGAATTGATGTTTGCGTACTAAGACTTGAAGATTGAAGATTGAGGATTGACTATTGAATACCGGGAATTGGGGATTTTTCCTTGAGAATTGAGGATTGAGGATTGAGGATTGAATTTGAGGATTGAGGATTGAATTTGAGGATTGAGGATTGTGCACTGAATATTGAGGATTGAGGTTTGAGGACTGAGGATTGAGGATTGAGTATTGAGGATTGAGGATTGAGGATTGAGAGCTGAGGTTAGAGGACTGACGATTGAGGATTGAGGATTGAGGATTCAGGATTGAGGACTGAGGGTTGACGACTGAGGTTTGAGGGTTGTCGATAGATAATTGAATATTGAGGATTGAGGCTTGTGGACTGAGGATTGAGGATTCAGCGTTGAGGACTGATGATTGAGGATTGAGGGTTGAGGATTGAGGGTTGATGATTGAGGATTCAGGATTGATGTCTCAGGCTTGATTACTGAGGGTTGAGGAATGATGACTGAGGATTGAGGATTGAGGATTGAGGAATGACGATTGAAGATTGAGTAATGAGGATTGAAGATTGTGTATTGAGGATTGAGGATTGAAGATTGAGGACTGAGTCTTGAGGGTTGAGTGACGAGAATTGATGTTTGTGGATGGAGACATGAAGATTGAAGGTTGAGGATTGAGTATTGAAAACTGGGAATTCAGGATATTCTATTGAGTATTGAGAATTGAGGATTGATGGTTGAGTATTGAGGATTGAGGATTGAGGTTTGAGGATTGGGGATTGAGGATCTAGGATTGGAGGTTGATTATTGAGAATTGAAGATTGAGGATTGAAGATTGAGGATTGAGGATCGAGGTTGGAGGATGAGGGCTGAGGGCTGAGGATTGAGGTTTGAGTATTGAATCCTGAGAATTCAGAATATTCTATTGAGTATTGAGAATTGAGGACTGATGGTTGAGTATTGAGGATTGATGATTGAGGATTGAGGATTGAGTATTGAAGATTGAGGATTGATGATTGAGGATTGAGGATTGAGGATTGAGTATTGAGGATTGAGTATAGAAGATTGTGGACTGATGATTGACGATTGACGACTGAGGATTGAGGATTGATTATTGAGCTTTGGGGATTGAAGATTGTGGACTGGGGATAGAGGATTGAATATTCAGGATTAAGGATAGAGTATTGGGGATTGAGGATCTAGGATAGGAGATTGATTATTGAGGATTGAATGTTGAGGATTGAGGATTGAGGATTCAGGATTGAGGATTGAGGATGTGGTCTGAGGGTTGAGGGTTGAGGTTTGCGGACTGAGGACAGATGATTGAGGATTGTGAACTGAGGATGGAGGATTGAGGATTGAAGATTGAGGATTGGGTATTGAGGATTGAAGAATGAGAATTGACGATTGAGGATTGAGTATTGAGGATTGAAGATTAAGTATTGAGGATTAAAGGTTGATGATTGAGGATTGAGGATTGATGATTGAAGATTGAGGATTGAGGATTGAGGATTGAGGATTGATGATTGAAGACTGAGTATTGAGGATTGAAGATTGAGGATTGAGGATTCAAGATTGTGGATTGAGAATGAGGGCTGAGGGTTGAGGATTGAGGTTTGAGGACTGAGGACTGAGGACTGAGGATTGAGAATTGAGTATGGGGGATTGAGGATTGAGGATTGAGGATTGGGTATTGAGGATTGAAGAATGAGGATTGACGATTGAGGATTGAGTATTGAGGATTGAAGATTGAGTATTGAGGATTGAAGGTTGATGATTGAGGATTGAGGATTGTGGATTGAGGATTGAGGGTTGAGGTTTCAAAGTTGAGTATTGAGGATTGAGCATTGAGTATTGATGATTGAGGATTGAGGATTGAGGATTGAAGATTGAGGATTGGGAATTGAGGGTTGACGATTGAGGACGGAGGATTGAGAATTGAGGATTGAGGATTGAAGATTGAGTATTGAGGATAGAAGATTGAGGATTGGGGATTGAGGACTGAAGGTTGGGGACTGAGTGTTGAGTGTTGAGTGATGCGAATTGATGTTTGTAGACTGAGATTTGAAGATTGAAGATTGGGGATTGAGTATTGAAAACTGTGAATTGAGGATATTCTAATGAGGACTAAGGATTGAAAATTGATTGTTGAGGACTGTGGGCTAAAGATTGACGATTCAGGATTGAGGATTCGGGATTGAGGATTGAGGACGAGGACTGACGGTTGAGCATTGAGGTTTGAGGTTTGATGATTGAGGATTGAGGACTGAGGATTCAGGATTGAGGATTGAGCATTGAGGATTGAAGATAGAGGACTGGGGATTGAGGATTGAAGATTGAGGATTAAGGATTGAGGATTGGGGTTGAGGATCTTGGATTGGAGATTGATTATTGAGTATTGAAGATTGAGGATTGAGGATTGAGGATTGTGAATTGAGGATTGAGGATTGAGGATTGAGTATTGGGTATTGAGGATTGAAGAATGAGGACTGAGGACTGAGGATTGAGTATTGAGGATTGAGGATTGAAGATTGAGGACTGAGTGTTGAGGGTTGAGTGATGAGAATTGATGTTTGTGGATGGAGACATGAAGATTGAAGATTGAGGATTGAGTAATGAATACTGAGAATTCAGGGTATTCTATTGAGTATTGAGAATTGAGTATTGATGGTTGAGTATTGGGGATTGATGGTTGAGGGTTGTGTGTTGAATATTGAGGATTGAGGGTTTTAGGATTGAGGATTGAGGATTGAGGATTGAAGATTGAGTATTGATGAGTGAACATTGAGGATTGAGGATTGAGGGTTGAGGATTGAGGACGAGGACTGACGGTTGAGGATTGAGGTTTGAGGATTGAGGATTGAGGACTCATGACTGAGGATTGAGGATTGAGGATTGAGCATTGAGGATTGAAGATGGAGGACTGTGGATTGAGGATTGAATATTGAGGATTAAGGATAGAGTATTGGGGATTGAGGATCTAGGATAGGAGATTGATTATTAAGGATTGAAGATTGAGGATTGAGGATTGAGGATTGAGAATTGAGAATTGAGGATGAGGACTGAGGGTTGAGGATTAAGGATTCAGGATTGAGGATTGAGGACTGAAGATTGAGTATTGAGGATTGAGGATTGAGGATTGAGGATTGAGGATTGGGTATTGAGGATTGAAGAATGAGGACTGAGGACTGAGGATTTGGTATTGAGGATTGAGGATTGAAGATTGAGGACTGAGTGTTGATGGCTGAGTGATCAGAATTGATGTTTGGGGATGGAGACATGAAGATTGAAGAATGAGGATTGAGTAATGAAAACTGAGAATTCAGGATATTCTATTGAGTATTGAGAATTGAGGATTGATGGTTGAGTATTGAGGATTGAGGATTGAGTATTGAGGATTGAAGATTGAGGTTTGAGGATTGAGAGTTGAGAATTGAGGATGAGGACTGAGGGTTGAGAATTGAGATTTGAGGAACGAGGACTGAGGATTGACAATTGAGGACTGAGGATTGACGATTGAGTATTGAAGATTGAGGATTGATGACTGAGGATTGAGGATTGAGGATTGAGGATTGAGGATTGAGGATTGAAAATTGAGTATTGAGTATTGAAGAATGAGAATTGACGACTGAGGATTGAGTATTGATGATTGAAGATTGAGTATTGAGGATTGAAGGTTGATGATTGAGGATTGAGGGTTGATGATTGAAGATTGAGGATTGAGGATTGAGGACAGAGTATTGATGATTGAAGACTGAGTATTGAGGATTGAAGATTGAGGATTGAGGATTCAAGATTGAGGATTGAGGATGAGAGCTGAGAGTTGAGGATTGAGGTTTGAGGACTGAGGACTGAGGACTGAGGATTGAGAATTGAGGATGGAGGATTGAGGATTGAGGATCGAGGATTGGGTATTGAGGATTGAAGAATGAGGATTGACGATTGAGCATTGAGTATTGAGGATTGAAGATTGAGTATTGAGGATTGAAGGTTGATGATTGAGGATTGAGGATTGTGGATTGAGGATTGAGGATTGAGGATTGAAGATTGAGGATTGGGAATTGAGGGTTGGCGATTGAGGATTGAGGACTGAGGATTGAGAATTGAGGATTGAGGATTGAAGATTGAGTATTGAGGATTGAAGATTGAGTATTGAGGATTGAAGGTTGATGATTGAGGATTGGGAATTGAGGGTTGACGATTGAGGATTGAGGACGGAGGATTGAGAATTGAGGATTGAGGATTGAAGATTGAGTATTGAGGATAGAAGATTGAGGATTGGGGATTGAGGACTGAAGATTGGGGACTAAGTGTTGAGTGTTGAGTGATGCGAATTGATGTTTGTAGACTGAGGTTTGAAGATTGAAGATTGGGGATTGAGCATTAAAAACCATGAATTGAGGAAATTCTAATGAGGACTGAGGATTGAAAATTGATTGTTGAGGACTGTGGGCTGAAGATTGACGATTCAGGATTGAGGATTCGCGATTGAGGATTGAGGACGAGGACTGACGGTTGAGGATTGAGGTTTGAGGATTGAGGATTGAGGACTGATGACTGAGGATTGAGGATTGAGGATTGAGCATTGAGGATTGAAGATTGAGGACTGGGGATTGAGGATTGAAGATTGAGGATTAAGGATTGAGTATTGGGGATTGAGGATCTAGGATTGGAGATTGATTATTGAGTCTTGAAGATTGAGGATTGAAGATTGAGGATTGAGGATTCCGGATTGAGGATTGAGGATGTGGGCTGAGGGTTGAGCGTTGAGGTTTACGGACTGAGGACAGAGGATTGAGGATTGAGAATTGAGGATGGAGTTTTGAGGATTGAGGATTGAGGATTGGGTATTGAGGATTGAAGAATGAGTATTGAGGATTGAAGGTTGATGATTGAGGATTGAGGATTGATGATTGAGGATTGAGGATTGAGGATTGAGGATTGAGGATTGATGATTGAAGGCTGAGTATTGAGGATTGAAGATTGAGGATTGAGGATTCAAGATTGAGGATTGAGAATGTGGGCTGAGGGTTGAGGATTGAGGTTTGAGGACTGAGGATTGAGGATTGATGATTGAGGATTGAGGATTGAGGATTGAGGATTGAG
Organism: Calliopsis andreniformis; assembly: GCF_051401765.1. Lineage (NCBI taxonomy): Eukaryota > Metazoa > Arthropoda > Insecta > Hymenoptera > Andrenidae > Calliopsis > Calliopsis andreniformis. The sequence goes on along the minus strand of NW_027480731.1, from coordinate 208,007 downwards.
GATTGATGATTGAAGGCTGAGTATTGAGGATTGAAGATTGAGGATTGAGGATTCAAGATTGAGGATTGAGAATGTGGGCTGAGGGTTGAGGATTGAGGTTTGAGGACTGAGGACTGAGGATTGAGGATTGAGAATTGAGGATGGAGGATTGAGGATTGAGGATTGAAGGTTAAGTATTGAGGATTGAACATTGAGTATTGATGATTGAGGAGTGAGGGTTGAGGATGGAGGATGAGGGCTGAGGGTTGAGGATTGAGGTTTGAGTATGGAATACTGAGAATTCAGGATATTCTATTGAGTATTGACAATTGAGGATTGATGGTTGAGTATTGAGGATTGAGTATTGAGGATTGAAGGTTGAGGTTTGAGGATTGAGGATTGAGAATTGAGGATGAGGACTGAGGGTTGAGGATTGAGGTTTGAGGAACGAGGGTTGAGGATTGAGAATTGAGGACTGAGGATTGACGATTGAGTATTGAGGATTGAGGATTGATGACTGAGTATTGAGGATTGAGGATTGAGGATTGAAGATTGAGTATTGAGGATTGAGGATTGAGGATTGTGGATTGAGTATTGGGTATTGAGGATTGAAGAATGAGGACTGAGGACTGAGGATTGAGTATTGAGGATTGAGGATTGAAGATTGAGGACTGAGTGTTGAGGGTTGAGTGATGAGAATTGATGTTTGTGGATGGAGACGTGAAGTTTGAAGATTGAGGATTGAGTAATGAAAACTGAGAATTCAGGATATTCTATTGAGTATTGAGAATTGAGTATAGATGGTTGAGTATTGGGGATTGATGGTTGAGGGTTGTGTGTTGAATATTGAGGATTGAGGGTTTTAGGATTGAGGATTGAGGATTGAGGATTGAAGATTGAGTATTGATGATTGAAGATTGAGGATTGAGGATTGAGGGTTGAGGATTGAGGACGAGGACTGACGGTTGAGGATTGAGGTTTGAGGATTGAGGATTGAGGCCTGATGACTGAGAATTGAGGATTGAGGATTGAGGATTGAAAATTGATTGTTGAGGACTGTGGGCTGAAGATTGACGATTCAGGATTGAGGATTCGGGATTGAGGTTTGAGGACGGAGACTGACGGTTGAGGATTGAGGTTTGAGGATTGAGGATTGAGGACTGATGACTGAGGATTGAGGATTGAGGATTGAGCATTGAGGATTGAAGATTGAGGACTGGGGATTGAGGATTGAAGATTGAGGATTAAGGATTGAGTATTGGGGATTGAGGATCTAGGATTGGAGATTGATTATTGAGTCTTGAAGATTGAGGATTGAAGATTGAGGATTGAGCATTCCGGATTGAGGATTGAGGATGTGGGCTGAGGGTTGAGCGTTGAGGTTTACGGACTGAGGACAGAGGTTTGAGGATTGAGAATTGAGGATGGAGTTTTGAGGATTGAGGATTGAGGAATGGGTATTGAGGATTGAAGAATGAGAGTTGACGATTGAGGATTGAGTATTGAGGATTGGAGAGTGAGTATTGAGGATTGAAGGTTGATGATTGAGGATTGAGGATTGATGATTGAGGATTGAGGATTGAGGATTGAGGATTGAGGATTGATGATTGAAGGCTGAGTATTGAGGATTGAAGATTGAGGATTGAGGATTCAAGATTGAGGATTGAGAATGTTGGCTGAGGGTTGAGGATTGAGGTTTGAGGACTGAGGACTGAGGATTGAGGATTGAGAATTGAGGATGGAGGATTGAGGATTGAGGATTGAAGGTTGAGTATTGAGGATTGAACATTGAGTATTGATGATTGAGGATTGAGGATTGAGGATTGAAGATTGAGGATTGACGATTGAGGATTGGCGATTGAGGATTGAGGACTGAGGATTGAGAAATGAGGATTGAGGATTGAAGATTGAGTATTGAGGATAGAAGGTTGAGGATTGAGGATTGAGGACTGAAGACTGAGGACTGAGTGTTGAGTGTTGAGTGATGCGAATTGATGTTTGTAGACTGAGATTTGAAGATTGAAGATTGGGGATTGAGTATTGAAAACTGTGAATTGAGGATATTCTAATGAGGACTAAGGATTGAAAATTGATTGTTGAGGACTGTGGGCTAAAGATTGACGATTCAGGATTGAGGATTCGGGATTGAGGATTGAGGACGAGGACTGACGGTTGAGCATTGAGGTTTGAGGTTTGATGATTGAGGATTGAGGACTGAGGATTGAGGATTGAGGATTGAGCATTGAGGATTGAAGATTGAGGACTGGGGATTGAGGATTGAAGATTGAGGATTAAGGATTGAGGATTGGGGATTGAGGATCTAGGATTGGAGATTGATTATTGAGTATTGAAGATTGAGGATTGAGGATTGAGGATTGTGAATTGAGGATTGAGGATTGAGGATTGAGTATTGGGTATTGAGGATTGAAGAATGAGGACTGAGGACTGAGGATTGAGTATTGAGGATTGAGGATTGAAGATTGAGGACTGAGTGTTGAGGGTTGAGTGATGAGAATTGATGTTTGTGGATGGAGACATGAAGATTGAAGATTGAGGATTGAGTAATGAAAACTGAGAATTCAGGGTATTCTATTGAGTATTGAGAATTGAGTATTGATGGTTGAGTATTGGAGATTGATGGTTGAGGGTTGTGTGTGGAATATTGAGGATTGAGGGTTTTAGGATTGAGGATTGAGGATTGAAGATTGAGGACTGAGTGTTGAGGGTTGAGTGATGAGAATTGATGTTTGTGGATGGAGACGTGAAGATTGAAGATTGAGGATTGAGTAATGAAAACTGAGAATTCAGGATATTCTATTGAGTATTGAGAATTGAGTATAGATGGTTGAGTATTGGGGATTGATGGTTGAGGGTTGTGTGTTGAATATTGAGGATTGAGGGTTTTAGGATTGAGGATTGAGGATTGAGGATTGAAGATTGAGTATTGATGATTGAAGATTGAGGATTGAGGATTGAGGGTTGAGGATTGAGGACGAGGACTGACGGTTGAGGATTGAGGTTTGAGGATTGAGGATTGAGGACTGATGACTGAGGATTGAGGATTGAGTATTGAGCATTGAGGATTGAAGATAGAGGGCTGTGAATTGAGGATTGAAGATTGAGGATTAAGGATTGAGGATTGGGGATTGAGGATCTAGGATTGGAGGTTGATTATTGAGGATTGAAGATTGAGGATTGAGGATTGAGGATTGAGGATTGAGGATTGAGGACTGATGACTGAGGATTGAGGATTGAGGATTGAGGATTGAGGACTGAGGACTGATGATTGAGTATTGAAGATTGAGGATTGATGACTGAGGATTGAGGATTGAGGATTGAGGATTGAGGATTGAAGATTGAGTATTGAGGATTGAGGATTGAAGATTGAGGATTAAGGATTGAGGATTGGGGAAAGAGGATCTAGCATTGGAGATTGATTATTGAGGATTGAAGATTGAGGATTAAGGATTGAGCATTGAGGATGGAGGATGAGGATTGAGGATTAAGGATTGAGGATTGAGTGTTGAAGATTGAGGATTGATGATTGAGGATTGAGGATTGAGGATCGAGGATTGAGGATTGAGGATTGAATATTGACGACTGGGTATTGAAGATTGAGGATTGATGACTGAGGATTGAGGATTGAGGATTGAGGATTGAGGATGGAGGGTGAGGGCTGAGGGTTTAGGATTGAGGTTTGAGTATTGAATCCTGAGTATTCAGGATATTCTATTGAGCATTGAAATTTGAGGATTGATGGTTGAGTATTGAGGATTGAGGATTGAGGACTGAGTATTGAAGATTGAGGATTGATGATTGAGGATTGAGGATTGAGAATTGAGGATTGAGGACTGAGGATTGAGTATTGAAGATTGAGGATTGATGATTGTGGATTGAGGATTGATTATTGAGGACTGAGTGTTGAGGGTTGATTATTGAGCTTTGAGGATTGAAGATTGTGGACTGGGGATAGAGGATTGAATATTGAGGATTAAGGATAGAGTATTGGGGATAGAGGATCTAGGATAGGAGATTGATTATTGAGGATTTAAGATTGAGGATTGGGGATTGAGGATTGAGAATTGAGAATTGAGGATGAGGACTGAGGGTTGAGGATTAAGGATTGAGGATTGAGGATTGAGGATTGAAGATTGAGTATTGAGGATTGAGGATTGAGGATTGAGGATTGAGGATTGAGGATTGGGTATTGAGGATTGAAGAATGAGGACTGAGGACTGAGGTTTTAGTATTGAGGATTGAGGATTGAAGATTGATGTTTGAGGATTGAGAATTGAGGATTGAGAATGAGGACTGAGGGTTGAGAATTGAGGTTTGAGGAACGAGGATTGAGGATTGAAAATTGAGGACTGAGGACCGACGATTGAGTATTGAAGATTGAGGATTGATGACTGAGGATTGAGGATTGAGGATTGAGAATTGAGGATGAGGACTGAGGGCTGAGGATTGAGGTTTGAGTATTGAATCCTGAGAATTCAGAATATTCTATTGAGTATTGAGTATTGAGGATAGAAGGTTGAGGATTGAGGATTGAGGACTGAAGATTGAGGACTGAGTGTTGAGTGTTGAGTGATGCGAATTGATGTTTGTAGACTGAGATTTGAAGATTGAAGATTGGGGATTGAGTATTGAAAACTGTGAATTGAGGATATTCTAATGAGGACTAAGGATTGAAAATTGATTGTTGAGGACTGTGGGCTAAAGATTGACGATTCAGGATTGAGGATTCGGGATTGAGGATTGAGGACGAGGACTGACGGTTGAGCATTGAGGTTTGAGGTTTGATGATTGAGGATTGAGGACTGAGGATTCAGGATTGAGGATTGAGCATTGAGGATTGAAGATAGAGGACTGGGGATTGAGGATTGAAGATTGAGGATTAAGGATTGAGGATTGGGGTTGAGGATCTTGGATTGGAGATTGATTATTGAGTATTGAAGATTGAGGATTGAGGATTGAGGATTGTGAATTGAGGATTGAAGATTGAGGATTGAGTATTGGGTATTGAGGATTGAAGAATGAGGACTGAGGACTGAGGATTGAGTATTGAGGATTGAGGATTGAAGATTGAGGACTGAGTGTTGAGGGTTGAGTGATGAGAATTGATGTTTGTGGATGGAGACATGAAGATTGAAGATTGAGGATTGAGTAATGAATACTGAGAATTCAGGGTATTCTATTGAGTATTGAGAATTGAGTATTGATGGTTGAGTATTGGGGATTGATGGTTGAGGGTTGTGTGTTGAATATTGAGGATTGAGGGTTTTAGGATTGAGGATTGAGGATTGAGGATTGAAGATTGAGTATTGATGAGTGAACATTGAGGATTGAGGATTGAGGGTTGAGGATTGAGGACGAGGACTGACGGTTGAGGATTGAGGTTTGAGGATTGAGGATTGAGGACTCATGACTGAGGATTGAGGATTGAGGATTGAGCATTGAGGATTGAAGATGGAGGACTGTGGATTGAGGATAGAATATTGAGGATTAAGGATAGAGTATTGGGGATTGAGGATCTAGGATAGGAGATTGATTATTAAGGATTGAAGATTGAGGATTGAGGATTGAGGATTGAGAATTGAGAATTGAGGATGAGGACTGAGGGTTGAGGATTAAGGATTCAGGATTGAGGATTGAGGACTGAAGATTGAGTATTGAGGATTGAGGATTGAGGATTGAGGATTGAGGAGTGGGTATTGAGGATTGAAGAATGAGGACTGAGGACTGAGGATTTGGTATTGAGGATTGAGGATTGAAGATTGAGGACTGAGTGTTGATGGCTGAGTGATCAGAATTGATGTTTGGGGATGGAGACATGAAGATTGAAGAATGAGGATTGAGTAATGAAAACTGAGAATTCAGGATATTCTATTGAGTATTGAGAATTGAGGATTGATGGTTGAGTATTGAGGATTGAGGATTGAGTATTGAGGATTGAAGATTGAGGTTTGAGGATTGAGAGTTGAGAATTGAGGATGAGGACTGAGGGTTGAGAATTGAGGTTTGAGGAACGAGGACTGAGGATTGACAATTGAGGACTGAGGATTGACGATTGAGTATTGAAGATTGAGGATTGATGACTGAGGATTGAGGATTGAGGATTGAGGATTGAGGATTGAGGATTGAAAATTGAGTATTGAGTATTGAAGAATGAGAATTGACGACTGAGGATTGAGTATTGATGATTGAAGATTGAGTATTGAGGATTGAAGGTTGATGATTGAGGATTGAGGGTTGATGATTGAAGATTGAGGATTGAGGATTGAGGACAGAGGATTGATGATTGAAGACTGAGTATTGAGGATTGAAGATTGAGGATTGAGGATTCAAGATTGAGGATTGAGGATGAGAGCTGAGAGTTGAGGATTGAGGTTTGAGGACTGAGGACTGAGGACTGAGGATTGAGAATTGAGGATGGAGGATTGAGGATTGAGGATCGAGGATTGGGTATTGAGGATTGAAGAATGAGGATTGACGATTGAGCATTGAGTATTGAGGATTGAAGATTGAGTATTGAGGATTGAAGGTTGATGATTGAGGATTGAGGGTTGTGGATTGAGGATTGAGGATTGAGGATTGAAGATTGAGGATTGGGAATTGAGGGTTGGCGATTGAGGATTGAGGACTGAGGATTGAGAATTGAGGATTGAGGATTGAAGATTGAGTATTGAGGATTGAAGATTGAGTATTGAGGATTGAAGGTTGATGATTGAGGATTGGGAATTGAGGGTTGACGATTGAGGATTGAGGACGGAGGATTGAGAATTGAGGATTGAGGATTGAAGATTGAGTATTGAGGATAGAAGATTGAGGATTGGGGATTGAGGACTGAAGATTGGGGACTAAGTGTTGAGTGTTGAGTGATGCGAATTGATGTTTGTAGACTGAGGTTTGAAGATTGAAGATTGGGGATTGAGCATTAAAAACCATGAATTGAGGAAATTCTAATGAGGACTGAGGATTGAAAATTGATTGTTGAGGACTGTGGGCTGAAGATTGACGATTCAGGATTGAGGATTCGCGATTGAGGATTGAGGACGAGGACTGACGGTTGAGGATTGAGGTTTGAGGATTGAGGATTGAGGACTGATGACTGAGGATTGAGGATTGAGGATTGAGCATTGAGGATTGAAGATTGAGGACTGGGGATTGAGGATTGAAGATTGAGGATTAAGGATTGAGTATTGGGGATTGAGGATCTAGGATTGGAGATTGATTATTGAGTCTTGAAGATTGAGGATTGAAGATTGAGGATTGAGGATTCCGGATTGAGGATTGAGGATGTGGGCTGAGGGTTGAGCGTTGAGGTTTACGGACTGAGGACAGAGGATTGAGGATTGAGAATTGAGGATGGAGTTTTGAGGATTGAGGATTGAGGATTGGGTATTGAGGATTGAAGAATGAGTATTGAGGATTGAAGGTTGATGATTGAGGATTGAGGATTGATGATTGAGGATTGAGGATTGAGGATTGAGGATTGAGGATTGATGATTGAAGGCTGAGTATTGAGGATTGAAGATTGAGGATTGAGGATTCAAGATTGAGGATTGAGAATGTGGGCTGAGGGTTGAGGATTGAGGTTTGAGGACTGAGGATTGAGGATTGATGATTGAGGATTGAGGATTGAGGATTGAGGATTGAGGATTGATGATTGAAGGCTGAGTATTGAGGATTGAAGATTGAGGATTGAGGATTCAAGATTGAGGATTGAGAATGTGGGCTGAGGGTTGAGGATTGAGGTTTGAGGACTGAGGACTGAGGATTGAGGATTGAGAATTGAGGATGGAGGATTGAGGATTGAGGATTGAAGGTTAAGTATTGAGGATTGAACATTGAGTATTGATGATTGAGGAGTGAGGGTTGAGGATGGAGGATGAGGGCTGAGGGTTGAGGATTGAGGTTTGAGTATGGAATACTGAGAATTCAGGATATTCTATTGAGTATTGACAATTGAGGATTGATGGTTGAGTATTGAGGATTGAGTATTGAGGATTGAAGGTTGAGGTTTGAGGATTGAGGATTGAGAATTGAGGATGAGGACTGAGGGTTGAGGATTGAGGTTTGAGGAACGAGGGTTGAGGATTGAGAATTGAGGACTGAGGATTGACGATTGAGTATTGAGGATTGAGGATTGATGACTGAGTATTGAGGATTGAGGATTGAGGATTGAAGATTGAGTATTGAGGATTGAGGATTGAGGATTGTGGATTGAGTATTGGGTATTGAGGATTGAAGAATGAGGACTGAGGACTGAGGATTGAGTATTGAGGACTGAGGATTGAAGATTGAGGACTGAGTGTTGAGGGTTGAGTGATGAGAATTGATGTTTGTGGATGGAGACGTGAAGTTTGAAGATTGAGGATTGAGTAATGAAAACTGAGAATTCAGGATATTCTATTGAGTATTGAGAATTGAGTATAGATGGTTGAGTATTGGGGATTGATGGTTGAGGGTTGTGTGTTGAATATTGAGGATTGAGGGTTTTAGGATTGAGGATTGAGGATTGAGGATTGAAGATTGAGTATTGATGATTGAAGATTGAGGATTGAGGATTGAGGGTTGAGGATTGAGGACGAGGACTGACGGTTGAGGATTGAGGTTTGAGGATTGAGGATTGAGGCCTGATGACTGAGAATTGAGGATTGAGGATTGAGGATTGAAAATTGATTGTTGAGGACTGTGGGCTGAAGATTGACGATTCAGGATTGAGGATTCGGGATTGAGGTTTGAGGACGGAGACTGACGGTTGAGGATTGAGGTTTGAGGATTGAGGATTGAGGACTGATGACTGAGGATTGAGGATTGAGGATTGAGCATTGAGGATTGAAGATTGAGGACTGGGGATTGAGGATTGAAGATTGAGGATTAAGGATTGAGTATTGGGGATTGAGGATCTAGGATTGGAGATTGATTATTGAGTCTTGAAGATTGAGGATTGAAGATTGAGGATTGAGCATTCCGGATTGAGGATTGAGGATGTGGGCTGAGGGTTGAGCGTTGAGGTTTACGGACTGAGGACAGAGGTTTGAGGATTGAGAATTGAGGATGGAGTTTTGAGGATTGAGGATTGAGGAATGGGTATTGAGGATTGAAGAATGAGAGTTGACGATTGAGGATTGAGTATTGAGGATTGGAGAGTGAGTATTGAGGATTGAAGGTTGATGATTGAGGATTGAGGATTGATGATTGAGGATTGAGGATTGAGGATTGAGGATTGAGGATTGATGATTGAAGGCTGAGTATTGAGGATTGAAGATTGAGGATTGAGGATTCAAGATTGAGGATTGAGAATGTTGGCTGAGGGTTGAGGATTGAGGTTTGAGGACTGAGGACTGAGGATTGAGGATTGAGAATTGAGGATGGAGGATTGAGGATTGAGGATTGAAGGTTGAGTATTGAGGATTGAACATTGAGTATTGATGATTGAGGATTGAGGATTGAGGATTGAAGATTGAGGATTGACGATTGAGGATTGGCGATTGAGGATTGAGGACTGAGGATTGAGAAATGAGGATTGAGGATTGAAGATTGAGTATTGAGGATAGAAGGTTGAGGATTGAGGATTGAGGACTGAAGACTGAGGACTGAGTGTTGAGTGTTGAGTGATGCGAATTGATGTTTGTAGACTGAGATTTGAAGATTGAAGATTGGGGATTGAGTATTGAAAACTGTGAATTGAGGATATTCTAATGAGGACTAAGGATTGAAAATTGATTGTTGAGGACTGTGGGCTAAAGATTGACGATTCAGGATTGAGGATTCGGGATTGAGGATTGAGGACGAGGACTGACGGTTGAGCATTGAGGTTTGAGGTTTGATGATTGAGGATTGAGGACTGAGGATTGAGGATTGAGGATTGAGCATTGAGGATTGAAGATTGAGGACTGGGGATTGAGGATTGAAGATTGAGGATTAAGGATTGAGGATTGGGGATTGAGGATCTAGGATTGGAGATTGATTATTGAGTATTGAAGATTGAGGATTGAGGATTGAGGATTGTGAATTGAGGATTGAGGATTGAGGATTGAGTATTGGGTATTGAGGATTGAAGAATGAGGACTGAGGACTGAGGATTGAGTATTGAGGATTGAGGATTGAAGATTGAGGACTGAGTGTTGAGGGTTGAGTGATGAGAATTGATGTTTGTGGATGGAGACATGAAGATTGAAGATTGAGGATTGAGTAATGAAAACTGCGAATTCAGGGTATTCTATTGAGTATTGAGAATTGAGTATTGATGGTTGAGTATTGGAGATTGATGGTTGAGGGTTGTGTGTTGAATATTGAGGATTGAGGGTTTTAGGATTGAGGATTGAGGATTGAAGATTGAGGACTGAGTGTTGAGGGTTGAGTGATGAGAATTGATGTTTGTGGATGGAGACGTGAAGATTGAAGATTGAGGATTGAGTAATGAAAACTGAGAATTCAGGATATTCTATTGAGTATTGAGAATTGAGTATAGATGGTTGAGTATTGGGGATTGATGGTTGAGGGTTGTGTGTTGAATATTGAGGATTGAGGGTTTTAGGATTGAGGATTGAGGATTGAGGATTGAAGATTGGGTATTGATGATTGAAGATTGAGGATTGAGGATTGAGGGTTGAGGATTGAGGACGAGGACTGACGGTTGAGGATTGAGGTTTGAGGATTGAGGATTGAGGACTGATGACTGAGGATTGAGGATTGAGTATTGAGCATTGAGGATTGAAGATAGAGGGCTGTGAATTGAGGATTGAAGATTGAGGATTAAGGATTGAGGATTGGGGATTGAGGATCTAGGATTGGAGGTTGATTATTGAGGATTGAAGATTGAGGATTGAGTATTGAGGATTGAGGATTGAGGATTGAGGACTGATGACTGAGGATTGAGGATTGAGGATTGAGGATTGAGGACTGAGGACTGATGATTGAGTATTGAAGATTGAGGATTGATGACTGAGGATTGAGGATTGAGGATTGAGGATTGAGGATTGAAGATTGAGTATTGAGGATTGAGGATTGAAGATTGAGGATTAAGGATTGAGGATTGGGGAAAGAGGATCTAGCATTGGAGATTGATTATTGAGGATTGAAGATTGAGGATTAAGGATTGAGCATTGAGGATGGAGGATGAGGATTGAGGATTAAGGATTGAGGATTGAGTGTTGAAGATTGAGGATTGATGATTGAGGATTGAGGATTGAGGATCGAGGATTGAGGATTGAGGATTGAATATTGACGACTGGGTATTGAAGATTGAGGATTGATGACTGAGGATTGAGGATTGAGGATTGAGGATTGAGGATGGAGGGTGAGGGCTGAGGGTTTAGGATTGAGGTTTGAGTATTGAATCCTGAGTATTCAGGATATTCTATTGAGCATTGAAATTTGAGGATTGATGGTTGAGTATTGAGGATTGAGGATTGAGGACTGAGTATTGAAGATTGAGGATTGATGATTGAGGATTGAGGATTGAGAATTGAGGATTGAGGACTGAGGATTGAGTATTGAAGATTGAGGATTGATGATTGTGGATTGAGGATTGATTATTGAGGACTGAGTGTTGAGGGTTGATTATTGAGCTTTGAGGATTGAAGATTGTGGACTGGGGATAGAGGATTGAATATTGAGGATTAAGGATAGAGTATTGGGGATAGAGGATCTAGGATAGGAGATTGATTATTGAGGATTTAAGATTGAGGATTGGGGATTGAGGATTGAGAATTGAGAATTGAGGATGAGGACTGAGGGTTGAGGATTAAGGATTGAGGATTGAGGATTGAGGATTGAAGATTGAGTATTGAGGATTGAGGATTGAGGATTGAGGATTGAGGATTGAGGATTGGGTATTGAGGATTGAAGAATGAGGACTGAGGACTGAGGTTTTAGTATTGAGGATTGAGGATTGAAGATTGATGTTTGAGGATTGAGAATTGAGGATTGAGAATGAGGACTGAGGGTTGAGAATTGAGGTTTGAGGAACGAGGATTGAGGATTGAAAATTGAGGACTGAGGACCGACGATTGAGTATTGAAGATTGAGGATTGATGACTGAGGATTGAGGATTGAGGATTGAGGATTGAGGATTGAAGATTGAGTATTGAGGGTTGAAGAATGAGAATTGACGACTGAGAATTGAGTATTGATGATTGAAGATTGAGTATTGAGGATTGAAGGTTGATGATTGAGTGTTGAAGATTGAGGATTGAGGATTGAGGATTGAGGATTGAGTATTGAAGATTGAGGATTGATGACTGAGGATTGAGGATTGAGGATTGATGATTGAGGATTGAGGACTGAAGATTGAGGACTGGGGATTGAGGATTGAAGATTGAGGATTAAGGATTGAGTATTGGGGATTGAGTATCTAGGATTGGAGATTGATTATTGAGTATTGAAGATTGAGGATTGAAGATTGAGGATTGAGGATTCCGGATTGAGGATTGAGGATAGATGTTTCAGGATTGAGGGTTGAGGATTGAGGATTGAGGATTGATGATTCAGGATTGAGGATTGAGGATTGAATATTGAGGATCGAGGCTTGAGGACGGAGGATTGAGGATTGAGGATTGAGGATTGAGAATTGAGGATTGAGGATTGAGGGCTGAGTATTGAGGATTGAAGGCTGAGGATTGAGAATTGATGATTGAACATTGAGGACTGAGTGTTGAGGATAGAGTGTTGAGAATTGATGTTTGCGTACTAAGACTTGAAGATTGAAGATTGAGGATTGAGTATTGAATACCGGGAATTGGGGATTTTTCCTTGAGAATTGAGGATTGAGGATTGAGGATTGAATTTGAGGATTGAGGATTGAATTTGAGGATTGAGGATTGTGCACTGAATATTGAGGATTGAGGTTTGAGGACTGAGGGTTGAGGATTGAGTATTGAGGATTGAGGATTGAGGATTGAGAGCTGAGGTTAGAGGATTGACGATTGAGGATTGAGGATTGAGGATTCAGGATTGAGGACTGAGGGTTGACGACTGAGGTTTGAGGGTTGTGGATAGATAATTGAATATTGAGGATTGAGGCTTGTGGACTGAGGATTGAGGATTCAGCGTTGAGGACTGATGATTGAGGATTGAGGGTTGAGGATTGAGGGTTGATGATTGAGGATTCAGGATTGATGTCTCAGGCTTGATTACTGAGGGTTGAGGAATGATGACTGAGGATTGAGGATTGAGGATTGAGGAATGACGATTGAAGATTGAGTAATGAGGATTGAAGATTGTGTATTGAGGATTGAGGATTGAAGATTGAGGACTGAGTCTTGAGGGTTGAGTGACGAGAATTGATGTTTGTGGATGGAGACATGAAGATTGAAGGTTGAGGATTGAGTATTGAAAACTGGGAATTCAGGATATTCTATTGAGTATTGAGAATTGAGGATTGATGGTTGAGTATTGAGGATTGAGGATTGAGGTTTGAGGATTGGGGATTGAGGATCTAGGATTGGAGGTTGATTATTGAGAATTGAAGATTGAGGATTGAAGATTGAGGATTGAGGATCGAGGTTGGAGGATGAGGGCTGAGGGCTGAGGATTGACGTTTGAGTATTGAATCCTGAGAATTCAGAATATTCTATTGAGTATTGAGAATTGAGGACTGATGGTTGAGTATTGAGGATTGATGATTGAGGATTGAGGATTGAGTATTGAAGATTGAGGATTGATGATTGAGGATTGAGGATTGAGGATTGAGTATTGAGGATTGAGTATAGAAGATTGTGGACTGATGATTGACGATTGACGACTGAGGATTGAGGATTGATTATTGAGCTTTGGGGATTGAAGATTGTGGACTGGGGATAGAGGATTGAATATTGAGGATTAAGGATAGAGTATTGGGGATTGAGGATCTAGGATAGGAGATTGATTATTGAGGATTGAATGTTGAGGATTGAGGATTGAGGATTCAGGATTGAGGATTGAGGATGTGGTCTGAGGGTTGAGGGTTGAGGTTTGCGGACTGAGGACAGATGATTGAGGATTGTGAACTGAGGATGGAGGATTGAGGATTGAAGATTGAGGATTGGGTATTGAGGATTGAAGAATGAGAATTGACGATTGAGGATTGAGTATTGAGGATTGAAGATTGAGTATTGAGGATTGAAGGTTGATGATTGAGGATTGAGGATTGATGATTGAAGATTGAGGATTGAGGATTGAGGATTGAGGATTGATGATTGAAGACTGAGTATTGAGGATTGAAGATTGAGGATTGAGGATTCAAGATTGTGGATTGAGAATGAGGGCTGAGGGTTGAGGATTGAGGTTTGAGGACTGAGGACTGAGGACTGAGGATTGAGAATTGAGTATGGGGGATTGAGGATTGAGGATTGAGGATTGGGTATTGAGGATTGAAGAATGAGGATTGACGATTGAGGATTGAGTATTGAGGATTGAAGATTGAGTATTGAGGATTGAAGGTTGATGATTGAGGATTGAGGATTGTGGGTTGAGGATTGAGGGTTGAGGTTTCAAAGTTGAGTATTGAGGATTGAGCATTGAGTATTGATGATTGAGGATTGAGGATTGAGGATTGAAGATTGAGGATTGGGAATTGAGGGTTGACGATTGAGGATTGAGGACGGAGGATTGAGAATTGAGGATTGAGGATTGAAGATTGAGTATTGAGGATAGAAGATTGAGGATTGGGGATTGAGGACTGAAGGTTGGGGACTAAGTGTTGAGTGTTGAGTGATGCGAATTGATGTTTGTAGACTGAGGTTTGAAGATTGAAGATTGGGGATTGAGTATTAAAAACTGTGAATTGAGGAAATTCTAATGAGGACTGAGGATTGAAAATTGATTGTTGAGGACTGTGGGCTGAAGATTGACGATTCAGGATTGAGGATTCGGGATTGAGGATTGAGGACGAGGTCTGACGGTTGAGGATTGAGGTTTGAGGATTGAGGATTGAGGACTGATGACTGAGGATTGAGGATTGAGGATTGATCATTGAGGATTGAAGATTGAGGACTGGGGATTGAGGATTGAGGATTGAGGATTGAAGATTGAGGATTTGGGATTGCGGATTGTGGATTGAGAATTGAGAATCGAAGGATGAGTATTGAGGATTGAAGGTTGAGGTTTGAGGATTGAGGGATGAGGATGGAGGATGAGGGCTGAGGGTTGAGGATTGAGGTTTGAGTATTGAATACTGAGAATTCAGGATATTCTATTGAGTATTGACAATTGAGGATTGATGGTTGAGTATTGAGGATTGAGTATTGAGGATTGAAGGTTGAGGTTTGAGGATTGAGGATTGAGAATTGAGGATGAGGACTGAGGGCTGAGGATTGAGGTTTGAGTATTGAATCCTGAGAATTCAGAATATTCTATTGAGTATTGAGTATTGAGGATAGAAGGTTGAGGATTGAGGATTGAGGACTGAAGATTGAGGACTGAGTGTTGAGTGTTGAGTGATGCGAATTGATGTTTGTAGACTGAGATTTGAAGATTGAAGATTGGGGATTGAGTATTGAAAACTGTGAATTGAGGATATTCTAATGAGGACTAAGGATTGAAAATTGATTGTTGAGGACTGTGGGCTAAAGATTGACGATTCAGGATTGAGGATTCGGGATTGAGGATTGAGGACGAGGACTGACGGTTGAGCATTGAGGTTTGAGGTTTGATGATTGAGGATTGAGGACTGAGGATTCAGGATTGAGGATTGAGCATTGAGGATTGAAGATTGAGGACTGGGGATTGAGGATTGAAGATTGAGGATTAAGGATTGAGGATTGGGGTTGAGGATCTTGGATTGGAGATTGATTATTGAGTATTGAAGATTGAGGATTGAGGATTGAGGATTGTGAATTGAGGATTGAGGATTGAGGATTGAGTATTGGGTATTGAGGATTGAAGAATGAGGACTGAGGACTGAGGATTGAGTATTGAGGATTGAGGATTGAAGATTGAGGACTGAGTGTTGAGGGTTGAGTGATGAGAATTGATGTTTGTGGATGGAGACATGAAGATTGAAGATTGAGGATTGAGTAATGAATACTGAGAATTCAGGGTATTCTATTGAGTATTGAGAATTGAGTATTGATGGTTGAGTATTGGGGATTGATGGTTGAGGGTTGTGTGTTGAATATTGAGGATTGAGGGTTTTAGGATTGAGGATTGAGGATTGAGGATTGAAGATTGAGTATTGATGAGTGAACATTGAGGATTGAGGATTGAGGGTTGAGGATTGAGGACGAGGACTGACGGTTGAGGATTGAGGTTTGAGGATTGAGGATTGAGGACTGATGACTGAGGATTGAGGATTGAGGATTGAGCATTGAGGATTGAAGATGGAGGACTGTGGATTGAGGATTGAATATTGAGGATTAAGGATAGAGTATTGGGGATTGAGGATCTAGGATAGGAGATTGATTATTGAGGATTGAAGATTGAGGATTGAGGATTGAGGATTGAGAATTGAGAATTGAGGATGAGGACTGAGGGTTGAGGATTAAGGATTCAGGATTGAGGATTGAGGACTGAAGATTGAGTATTGAGGATTGAGGATTGAGGATTGAGGATTGAGGATTGGGTATTGAGGATTGAAGAATGAGGACTGAGGACTGAGGATTTGGTATTGAGGATTGAGGATTGAAGATTGAGGACTGAGTGTTGATGGCTGAGTGATCAGAATTGATGTTTGGGGATGGAGACATGAAGATTGAAGAATGAGGATTGAGTAATGAAAACTGAGAATTCAGGATATTCTATTGAGTATTGAGAATTGAGGATTGATGGTTGAGTATTGAGGATTGAGGATTGAGTATTGAGGATTGAAGATTGAGGTTTGAGGATTGAGAGTTGAGAATTGAGGATGAGGACTGAGGGTTGAGAATTGAGGTTTGAGGAACGAGGACTGAGGATTGACAATTGAGGACTGAGGATTGACGATTGAGTATTGAAGATTGAGGATTGATGACTGAGGATTGAGGATTGAGGATTGAGGATTGAGGATTGAGGATTGAAGATTGAGTATTGAGTATTGAAGAATGAGAATTGACGACTGAGGATTGAGTATTGATGATTGAAGATTGAGTATTGAGGATTGAAGGTTGATGATTGAGGATTGAGGGTTGATGATTGAAGATTGAGGATTGAGGATTGAGGACAGAGGATTGATGATTGAAGACTGAGTATTGAGGATTGAAGATTGAGGATTGAGGATTCAAGATTGAGGATTGAGGATGAGAGCTGAGAGTTGAGGATTGAGGTTTGAGGACTGAGGACTGAGGACTGAGGATTGAGAATTGAGGATGGAGGATTGAGGATTGAGGATCGAGGATTGGGTATTGAGGATTGAAGAATGAGGATTGACGATTGAGCATTGAGTATTGAGGATTGAAGATTGAGTATTGAGGATTGAAGGCTGATGATTGAGGATTGAGGATTGTGGATTGAGGATTGAGGGTTGAGGATTGAAGGTTGAGTATTGAGGATTGAACATTGAGTATTGATGATTGAGGATTGAGGATTGAGGATTGAATATTGAGGATTGGGGATTGAGGATTGGGGATGGAGGATGATGGGCTGATGGTTAAGGATTGAGGTTTGAGTATTAAATTACTGAGAATTCAGGATAATCTATTGAGTATTGGGAATTGAGTATTGATGGTTGAGTATGGAGGATTGAGGATTGAGGATTGAGGATTGAGTATTGAAGATTGAGGATTGATGATTGAGTATTGAGGACTGAGGATTGAGGACTGAGTGTTGAAGATTGAGGATTGACGATTGAGGATTGAGGATTGAAGATTGAGTATGGAGGATTGAAGATTGAGGGTTGAGCATTGAGGATTGAAGACTGAGGACTGAGTGCTGAGGGTTGAGTGATGAGAATTGATGTCTGTGGATTGAGATTTGAAGATTGAAGATTGGGGATTGAGTATTGAAAACTGTGAATTGTGGATATTCTATTAAGGATGGAGGATTGACAATTGATTGTTGCGGACTGAGGGATGAAGATTCAGCATTCAGGATTGAGGATTCGGAATTGAGATTTGAGGACTGAGGATTGAGGGTTGAGGATTGAGGTTTGAGGACTGAGGACTGAGGATTGAGGATTGAGAATTGAGGATGGAGGATTGAGGATTGAGGATTGAAGGTTGAGTATTGAGGATTGAACATTGTGTATTGATGATTGAGGATTGAGGGTTGAGGATGGAGGATGAGGGCTGAGGGTTGAGGATTGAGGTTTGAGTATGGAATACTGAGAATTCAGGATATTCTATTGAGTATTGACAATTGAGGATTGATGGTTGAGTATTGAGGATTGAGTATTGAGGATTGAAGGTTGAGGTTTGAGGATTGAGGATTGAGAATTGAGGATGAGGACTGAGGGTTGAGGATTGAGGTTTGAGGAACGAGGGTTGAGGATTGAGAATTGAGGACTGAGGATTGACGATTGAGTATTGAGGATTGAGGATTGATGACTGAGTATTGAGGATTGAGGATTGAGGATTGAAGATTGAGTATTGAGGATTGAGGATTGAGGATTGTGGATTGAGTATTGGGTATTGAGGATTGAAGAATGAGGACTGAGGACTGAGGATTGAGTATTGAGGATTGAGGATTGAAGATTGAGGACTGAGTGTTGAGGGTTGAGTGATGAGAATTGATGTTTGTGGATGGAGACATGAAGATTGAAGATTGAGGATTGAGTAATGAATACTGAGAATTCAGGGTATTCTATTGAGTATTGAGAATTGAGTATTGATGGTTGAGTATTGGGGATTGATGGTTGAGGGTTGTGTGTTGAATATTGAGGATTGAGGGTTTTAGGATTGAGGATTGAGGATTGAGGATTGAAGATTGAGTATTGATGAGTGAACATTGAGGATTGAGGATTGAGGGTTGAGGATTGAGGACGAGGACTGACGGTTGAGGATTGAGGTTTGAGGATTGAGGATTGAGGACTGATGACTGAGGATTGAGGATTGAGGATTGAGCATTGAGGATTGAAGATGGAGGACTGTGGATTGAGGATTGAATATTGAGGATTAAGGATAGAGTATTGGGGATTGAGGATCTAGGATAGGAGATTGATTATTGAGGATTGAAGATTGAGGATTGAGGATTGAGGATTGAGAATTGAGAATTGAGGATGAGGACTGAGGGTTGAGGATTAAGGATTCAGGATTGAGGATTGAGGACTGAAGATTGAGTATTGAGGATTGAGGATTGAGGATTGAGGATTGAGGATTGGGTATTGAGGATTGAAGAATGAGGACTGAGGACTGAGGATTTGGTATTGAGGATTGAGGATTGAAGATTGAGGACTGAGTGTTGATGGCTGAGTGATCAGAATTGATGTTTGGGGATGGAGACATGAAGATTGAAGAATGAGGATTGAGTAATGAAAACTGAGAATTCAGGATATTCTATTGAGTATTGAGAATTGAGGATTGATGGTTGAGTATTGAGGATTGAGGATTGAGTATTGAGGATTGTAGATTGAGGTTTGAGGATTGAGAGTTGAGAATTGAGGATGAGGACTGAGGGTTGAGAATTGAGGTTTGAGGAACGAGGACTGAGGATTGACAATTGAGGACTGAGGATTGACGATTGAGTATTGAAGATTGAGGATTGATGACTGAGGATTGAGGATTGAGGATTGAGGATTGAGGATTGAGGATTGAAGATTGAGTATTGAGTATTGAAGAATGAGAATTGACGACTGAGGATTGAGTATTGATGATTGAAGATTGAGTATTGAGGATTGAAGGTTGATGATTGAGGATTGAGGGTTGATGATTGAAGATTGAGGATTGAGGATTGAGGACAGAGGATTGATGATTGAAGACTGAGTATTGAGGATTGAAGATTGAGGATTGAGGATTCAAGATTGAGGATTGAGGATGAGGGCTGAGAGTTGAGGATTGAGGTTTGAGGACTGAGGACTGAGGACTGAGGATTGAGAATTGAGGATGGAGGATTGAGGATTGAGGATCGAGGATTGGGTATTGAGGATTGAAGAATGAGGATTGACGATTGAGCATTGAGTATTGAGGATTGAAGATTGAGTATTGAGGATTGAAGGCTGATGATTGAGGATTGAGGATTGTGGAGTGAGGATTGAGGGTTGAGGATTGAAGGTTGAGTATTGAGGATTGAACATTGAGTATTGATGATTGAGGATTGAGGATTGAGGATTGAATATTGAGGATTGGGGATTGAGGATTGGGGATGGAGGATGATGGGCTGATGGTTAAGGATTGAGGTTTGAGTATTAAATTACTGAGAATTCAGGATAATCTATTGAGTATTGGGAATTGAGTATTGATGGTTGAGTATGGAGGATTGAGGATTGAGGATTGAGGATTGAGTATTGAAGATTGAGGATTGATGATTGAGTATTGAGGACTGAGGATTGAGGACTGAGTGTTGAAGATTGAGGATTGACGATTGAGGATTGAGGATTGAAGATTGAGTATGGAGGATTGAAGATTGAGGGTTGAGCATTGAGGATTGAAGATTGAGGACTGAGTGCTGAGGGTTGAGTGATGAGAATTGATGTCTGTGGATTGAGATTTGAAGATTGAAGATTGGGGATTGAGTATTGAAAACTGTGAATTGTGGATATTCTATTAAGGATGGAGGATTGACAATTGATTGTTGCGGACTGAGGGATGAAGATTCAGCATTCAGGATTGAGGATTCGGAATTGAGATTTGAGGACTGAGGATTGAGGGTTGAGGATTGAGGTTTGAGGACTGAGGACTGAGGATTGAGGATTGAGAATTGAGGATGGAGGATTGAGGATTGAGGATTGAAGGTTGAGTATTGAGGATTGAACATTGAGTATTGATGATTGAGTATTGAGGGTTGAGGATGGAGGATGAGGGCTGAGGGTTGAGGATTGAGGTTTGAGTATGGAATACTGAGAATTCAGGATATTCTATTGAGTATTGACAATTGAGGATAGATGGTTGAGTATTGAGGATTGAGTATTGAGGATTGAAGGTTGAGGTTTGAGGATTGAGGATTGAGAATTGAGGATGAGGACTGAGGGTTGAGGATTGAGGTTTGAGGAACGAGGGTTGAGGATTGAGAATTGAGGACTGAGGATTGACGATTGAGTATTGAGGATTGAGGATTGATGACTGAGTATTGAGGATTGAGGATTGAGGATTGAAGATTGAGTATTGAGGATTGAGGATTGAGGATTGTGGATTGAGTATTGGGTATTGAGGATTGAAGAATGAGGACTGAGGACTGAGGATTGAGTATCGAGGATTGAGGATTGAAGATTGAGGACTGAGTGTTGAGGGTTGAGTGATGAGAATTGATGTTTGTGGATGGAGACGTGAAGTTTGAAGATTGAGGATTGAGTAATGAAAACTGAGAATTCAGGATATTCTATTGAGTATTGAGAATTGAGTATAGATGGTTGAGTATTGGGGATTGATGGTTGAGGGTTGTGTGTTGAATATTGAGGATTGAGGGTTTTAGGATTGAGGATTGAGGATTGAGGATTGAAGATTGAGTATTGATGATTGAAGATTGAGGATTGAGGATTGAGGGTTGAGGATTGAGGACGAGGACTGACGGTTGAGGATTGAGGTTTGAGGATTGAGGATTGAGGCCTGATGACTGAGAATTGAGGATTGAGGATTGAGGATTGAAAATTGATTGTTGAGGACTGTGGGCTGAAGATTGACGATTCAGGATTGAGGATTCGGGATTGAGGTTTGAGGACGGAGACTGACGGTTGAGGATTGAGGTTTGAGGATTGAGGATTGAGGACTGATGACTGAGGATTGAGGATTGAGGATTGAATATTGAGGATTGGGGATTGAGGATTGGGGATGGAGGATGATGGGCTGATGGTTAAGGATTGAGGTTTGAGTATTAAATTACTGAGAATTCAGGATAATCTATTGAGTATTGGGAATTGAGTATTGATGGTTGAGTATGGAGGATTGAGGATTGAGGATTGAGGATTGAGTATTGAAGATTGAGGATTGATGATTGAGTATTGAGGACTGAGGATTGAGGACTGAGTGTTGAAGATTGAGGATTGACGATTGAGGATTGAGGATTGAAGATTGAGTATGGAGGATTGAAGATTGAGGGTTGAGCATTGAGGATTGAAGACTGAGGACTGAGTGCTGAGGGTTGAGTGATGAGAATTGATGTCTGTGGATTGAGATTTGAAGATTGAAGATTGGGGATTGAGTATTGAAAACTGTGAATTGTGGATATTCTATTAAGGATGGAGGATTGACAATTGATTGTTGCGGACTGAGGGATGAAGATTCAGCATTCAGGATTGAGGATTCGGAATTGAGATTTGAGGACTGAGGATTGAGGGTTGAGGATTGAGGTTTGAGGACTGAGGACTGAGGATTGAGGATTGAGAATTGAGGATGGAGGATTGAGGATTGAGGATTGAAGGTTGAGTATTGAGGATTGAACATTGAGTATTGATGATTGAGGATTGAGGGTTGAGGATGGAGGATGAGGGCTGAGGGTTGAGGATTGAGGTTTGAGTATGGAATACTGAGAATTCAGGATATTCTATTGAGTATTGACAATTGAGGATTGATGGTTGAGTATTGAGGATTGAGTATTGAGGATTGAAGGTTGAGGTTTGAGGATTGAGGATTGAGAATTGAGGATGAGGACTGAGGGTTGAGGATTGAGGTTTGAGGAACGAGGGTTGAGGATTGAGAATTGAGGACTGAGGATTGACGATTGAGTATTGAGGATTGAGGATTGATGACTGAGTATTGAGGATTGAGGATTGAGGATTGAAGATTGAGTATTGAGGATTGAGGATTGAGGATTGTGGATTGAGTATTGGGTATTGAGGATTGAAGAATGAGGACTGCGGACTGAGGATTGAGTATTGAGGATTGAGGATTGAAGATTGAGGACTGAGTGTTGAGGGTTGAGTGATGAGAATTGATGTTTGTGGATGGAGACATGAAGATTGAAGATTGAGGATTGAGTAATGAATACTGAGAATTCAGGGTATTCTATTGAGTATTGAGAATTGAGTATTGATGGTTGAGTATTGGGGATTGATGGTTGAGGGTTGTGTGTTGAATATTGAGGATTGAGGGTTTTAGGATTGAGGATTGAGGATTGAGGATTGAAGATTGAGTATTGATGAGTGAACATTGAGGATTGAGGATTGAGGGTTGAGGATTGAGGACGAGGACTGACGGTTGAGGATTGAGGTTTGAGGATTGAGGATTGAGGACTGATGACTGAGGATTGAGGATTGAGGATTGAGCATTGAGGATTGAAGATGGAGGACTGTGGATTGAGGATTGAATATTGAGGATTAAGGATAGAGTATTGGGGATTGAGGATCTAGGATAGGAGATTGATTATTGAGGATTGAAGATTGAGGATTGAGGATTGAGGATTGAGAATTGAGAATTGAGGATGAGGACTGAGGGTTGAGGATTAAGGATTCAGGATTGAGGATTGAGGACTGAAGATTGAGTATTGAGGATTGAGGATTGAGGATTGAGGATTGAGGATTGGGTATTGAGGATTGAAGAATGAGGACTGAGGACTGAGGATTTGGTATTGAGGATTGAGGATTGAAGATTGAGGACTGAGTGTTGATGGCTGAGTGATCAGAATTGATGTTTGGGGATGGAGACATGAAGATTGAAGAATGAGGATTGAGTAATGAAAACTGAGAATTCAGGATATTCTATTGAGTATTGAGAATTGAGGATTGATGGTTGAGTATTGAGGATTGAGGATTGAGTATTGAGGATTGTAGATTGAGGTTTGAGGATTGAGAGTTGAGAATTGAGGATGAGGACTGAGGGTTGAGAATTGAGGTTTGAGGAACGAGGACTGAGGATTGACAATTGAGGACTGAGGATTGACGATTGAGTATTGAAGATTGAGGATTGATGACTGAGGATTGAGGATTGAGGATTGAGGATTGAGGATTGAGGATTGAAGATTGAGTATTGAGTATTGAAGAATGAGAATTGACGACTGAGGATTGAGTATTGATGATTGAAGATTGAGTATTGAGGATTGAAGGTTGATGATTGAGGATTGAGGGTTGATGATTGAAGATTGAGGATTGAGGATTGAGGACAGAGGATTGATGATTGAAGACTGAGTATTGAGGATTGAAGATTGAGGATTGAGGATTCAAGATTGAGGATTGAGGATGAGGGCTGAGAGTTGAGGATTGAGGTTTGAGGACTGAGGACTGAGGACTGAGGATTGAGAATTGAGGATGGAGGATTGAGGATTGAGGATCGAGGATTGGGTATTGAGGATTGAAGAATGAGGATTGACGATTGAGCATTGAGTATTGAGGATTGAAGATTGAGTATTGAGGATTGAAGGCTGATGATTGAGGATTGAGGATTGTGGAGTGAGGATTGAGGGTTGAGGATTGAAGGTTGAGTATTGAGGATTGAACATTGAGTATTGATGATTGAGGATTGAGGATTGAGGATTGAATATTGAGGATTGGGGATTGAGGATTGGGGATGGAGGATGATGGGCTGATGGTTAAGGATTGAGGTTTGAGTATTAAATTACTGAGAATTCAGGATAATCTATTGAGTATTGGGAATTGAGTATTGATGGTTGAGTATGGAGGATTGAGGATTGAGGATTGAGGATTGAGTATTGAAGATTGAGGATTGATGATTGAGTATTGAGGACTGAGGATTGAGGACTGAGTGTTGAAGATTGAGGATTGACGATTGAGGATTGAGGATTGAAGATTGAGTATGGAGGATTGAAGATTGAGGGTTGAGCATTGAGGATTGAAGATTGAGGACTGAGTGCTGAGGGTTGAGTGATGAGAATTGATGTCTGTGGATTGAGATTTGAAGATTGAAGATTGGGGATTGAGTATTGAAAACTGTGAATTGTGGATATTCTATTAAGGATGGAGGATTGACAATTGATTGTTGCGGACTGAGGGATGAAGATTCAGCATTCAGGATTGAGGATTCGGAATTGAGATTTGAGGACTGAGGATTGAGGGTTGAGGATTGAGGTTTGAGGACTGAGGACTGAGGATTGAGGATTGAGAATTGAGGATGGAGGATTGAGGATTGAGGATTGAAGGTTGAGTATTGAGGATTGAACATTGAGTATTGATGATTGAGTATTGAGGGTTGAGGATGGAGGATGAGGGCTGAGGGTTGAGGATTGAGGTTTGAGTATGGAATACTGAGAATTCAGGATATTCTATTGAGTATTGACAATTGAGGATAGATGGTTGAGTATTGAGGATTGAGTATTGAGGATTGAAGGTTGAGGTTTGAGGATTGAGGATTGAGAATTGAGGATGAGGACTGAGGGTTGAGGATTGAGGTTTGAGGAACGAGGGTTGAGGATTGAGAATTGAGGACTGAGGATTGACGATTGAGTATTGAGGATTGAGGATTGATGACTGAGTATTGAGGATTGAGGATTGAGGATTGAAGATTGAGTATTGAGGATTGAGGATTGAGGATTGTGGATTGAGTATTGGGTATTGAGGATTGAAGAATGAGGACTGAGGACTGAGGATTGAGTATCGAGGATTGAGGATTGAAGATTGAGGACTGAGTGTTGAGGGTTGAGTGATGAGAATTGATGTTTGTGGATGGAGACGTGAAGTTTGAAGATTGAGGATTGAGTAATGAAAACTGAGAATTCAGGATATTCTATTGAGTATTGAGAATTGAGTATAGATGGTTGAGTATTGGGGATTGATGGTTGAGGGTTGTGTGTTGAATATTGAGGATTGAGGGTTTTAGGATTGAGGATTGAGGATTGAGGATTGAAGATTGAGTATTGATGATTGAAGATTGAGGATTGAGGATTGAGGGTTGAGGATTGAGGACGAGGACTGACGGTTGAGGATTGAGGTTTGAGGATTGAGGATTGAGGCCTGATGACTGAGAATTGAGGATTGAGGATTGAGGATTGAAAATTGATTGTTGAGGACTGTGGGCTGAAGATTGACGATTCAGGATTGAGGATTCGGGATTGAGGTTTGAGGACGGAGACTGACGGTTGAGGATTGAGGTTTGAGGATTGAGGATTGAGGACTGATGACTGAGGATTGAGGATTGAGGATTGAATATTGAGGATTGGGGATTGAGGATTGGGGATGGAGGATGATGGGCTGATGGTTAAGGATTGAGGTTTGAGTATTAAATTACTGAGAATTCAGGATAATCTATTGAGTATTGGGAATTGAGTATTGATGGTTGAGTATGGAGGATTGAGGATTGAGGATTGAGGATTGAGTATTGAAGATTGAGGATTGATGATTGAGTATTGAGGACTGAGGATTGAGGACTGAGTGTTGAAGATTGAGGATTGACGATTGAGGATTGAGGATTGAAGATTGAGTATGGAGGATTGAAGATTGAGGGTTGAGCATTGAGGATTGAAGACTGAGGACTGAGTGCTGAGGGTTGAGTGATGAGAATTGATGTCTGTGGATTGAGATTTGAAGATTGAAGATTGGGGATTGAGTATTGAAAACTGTGAATTGTGGATATTCTATTAAGGATGGAGGATTGACAATTGATTGTTGCGGACTGAGGGATGAAGATTCAGCATTCAGGATTGAGGATTCGGAATTGAGATTTGAGGACTGAGGATTGAGGGTTGAGGATTGAGGTTTGAGGACTGAGGACTGAGGATTGAGGATTGAGAATTGAGGATGGAGGATTGAGGATTGAGGATTGAAGGTTGAGTATTGAGGATTGAACATTGAGTATTGATGATTGAGGATTGAGGGTTGAGGATGGAGGATGAGGGCTGAGGGTTGAGGATTGAGGTTTGAGTATGGAATACTGAGAATTCAGGATATTCTATTGAGTATTGACAATTGAGGATTGATGGTTGAGTATTGAGGATTGAGTATTGAGGATTGAAGGTTGAGGTTTGAGGATTGAGGATTGAGAATTGAGGATGAGGACTGAGGGTTGAGGATTGAGGTTTGAGGAACGAGGGTTGAGGATTGAGAATTGAGGACTGAGGATTGACGATTGAGTATTGAGGATTGAGGATTGATGACTGAGTATTGAGGATTGAGGATTGAGGATTGAAGATTGAGTATTGAGGATTGAGGATTGAGGATTGTGGATTGAGTATTGGGTATTGAGGATTGAAGAATGAGGACTGCGGACTGAGGATTGAGTATTGAGGATTGAGGATTGAAGATTGAGGACTGAGTGTTGAGGGTTGAGTGATGAGAATTGATGTTTGTGGATGGAGACATGAAGATTGAAGATTGAGGATTGAGTAATGAATACTGAGAATTCAGGGTATTCTATTGAGTATTGAGAATTGAGTATTGATGGTTGAGTATTGGGGATTGATGGTTGAGGGTTGTGTGTTGAATATTGAGGATTGAGGGTTTTAGGATTGAGGATTGAGGATTGAGGATTGAAGATTGAGTATTGATGAGTGAACATTGAGGATTGAGGATTGAGGGTTGAGGATTGAGGACGAGGACTGACGGTTGAGGATTGAGGTTTGAGGATTGAGGATTGAGGACTGATGACTGAGGATTGAGGATTGAGGATTGAGCATTGAGGATTGAAGATGGAGGACTGTGGATTGAGGATTGAATATTGAGGATTAAGGATAGAGTATTGGGGATTGAGGATCTAGGATAGGAGATTGATTATTGAGGATTGAAGATTGAGGATTGAGGATTGAGGATTGAGAATTGAGAATTGAGGATGAGGACTGAGGGTTGAGGATTAAGGATTCAGGATTGAGGATTGAGGACTGAAGATTGAGTATTGAGGATTGAGGATTGAGGATTGAGGATTGAGGATTGGGTATTGAGGATTGAAGAATGAGGACTGAGGACTGAGGATTTGGTATTGAGGATTGAGGATTGAAGATTGAGGACTGAGTGTTGATGGCTGAGTGATCAGAATTGATGTTTGGGGATGGAGACATGAAGATTGAAGAATGAGGATTGAGTAATGAAAACTGAGAATTCAGGATATTCTATTGAGTATTGAGAATTGAGGATTGATGGTTGAGTATTGAGGATTGAGGATTGAGTATTGAGGATTGAAGATTGAGGTTTGAGGATTGAGAGTTGCGAATTGAGGATGAGGACTGAGGGTTGAGAATTGAGGTTTGAGGAACGAGGACTGAGGATTGACAATTGAGGACTGAGGATTGACGATTGAGTATTGAAGATTGAGGATTGATGACTGAGGATTGAGGATTGAGGATTGAGGATTGAGGATTGAAGATTGAGTATTGAGTATTGAAGAATGAGAATTGACGACTGAGGATTGAGTATTGATGATTGAAGATTGAGTATTGAGGATTGAAGGTTGATGATTGAGGATTGAGGGTTGATGATTGAAGATTGAGGATTGAGGATTGAGGACAGAGGATTGATGATTGAAGACTGAGTATTGAGGATTGAAGATTGAGGATTGAGGATTCAAGATTGAGGATTGAGGATGAGGGCTGAGAGTTGAGGATTGAGGTTTGAGGACTGAGGACTGAGGACTGAGGATTGAGAATTGAGGATGGAGGATTGAGGATTGAGGATCGAGGATTGGGTATTGAGGATTGAAGAATGAGGATTGACGATTGAGCATTGAGTATTGAGGATTGAAGATTGAGTATTGAGGATTGAAGGCTGATGATTGAGGATTGAGGATTGTGGAGTGAGGATTGAGGGTTGAGGATTGAAGGTTGAGTATTGAGGATTGAACATTGAGTATTGATGATTGAGGATTGAGGATTGAGGATTGAATATTGAGGATTGGGGATTGAGGATTGGGGATGGAGGATGATGGGCTGATGGTTAAGGATTGAGGTTTGAGTATTAAATTACTGAGAATTCAGGATAATCTATTGAGTATTGGGAATTGAGTATTGATGGTTGAGTATGGAGGATTGAGGATTGAGGATTGAGGATTGAGTATTGAAGATTGAGGATTGATGATTGAGTATTGAGGACTGAGGATTGAGGACTGAGTGTTGAAGATTGAGGATTGACGATTGAGGATTGAGGATTGAAGATTGAGTATGGAGGATTGAAGATTGAGGGTTGAGCATTGAGGATTGAAGATTGAGGACTGAGTGCTGAGGGTTGAGTGATGAGAATTGATGTCTGTGGATTGAGATTTGAAGATTGAAGATTGGGGATTGAGTATTGAAAACTGTGAATTGTGGATATTCTATTAAGGATGGAGGATTGACAATTGATTGTTGCGGACTGAGGGATGAAGATTCAGCATTCAGGATTGAGGATTCGGAATTGAGATTTGAGGACTGAGGATTGAGGGTTGAGGATTGAGGTTTGAGGACTGAGGACTGAGGATTGAGGATTGAGAATTGAGGATGGAGGATTGAGGATTGAGGATTGAAGGTTGAGTATTGAGGATTGAACATTGAGTATTGATGATTGAGGATTGAGGGTTGAGGATGGAGGATGAGGGCTGAGGGTTGAGGATTGAGGTTTGAGTATGGAATACTGAGAATTCAGGATATTCTATTGAGTATTGACAATTGAGGATAGATGGTTGAGTATTGAGGATTGAGTATTGAGGATTGAAGGTTGAGGTTTGAGGATTGAGGATTGAGAATTGAGGATGAGGACTGAGGGTTGAGGATTGAGGTTTGAGGAACGAGGGTTGAGGATTGAGAATTGAGGACTGAGGATTGACGATTGAGTATTGAGGATTGAGGATTGATGACTGAGTATTGAGGATTGAGGATTGAGGATTGAAGATTGAGTATTGAGGATTGAGGATTGAGGATTGTGGATTGAGTATTGGGTATTGAGGATTGAAGAATGAGGACTGAGGACTGAGGATTGAGTATTGAGGATTGAGGATTGAAGATTGAGGACTGAGTGTTGAGGGTTGAGTGATGAGAATTGATGTTTGTGGATGGAGACGTGAAGTTTGAAGATTGAGGATTGAGTAATGAAAACTGAGAATTCAGGATATTCTATTGAGTATTGAGAATTGAGTATAGATGGTTGAGTATTGGGGATTGATGGTTGAGGGTTGTGTGTTGAATATTGAGGATTGAGGGTTTTAGGATTGAGGATTGAGGATTGAGGATTGAAGATTGAGTATTGATGATTGAAGATTGAGGATTGAGGATTGAGGGTTGAGGATTGAGGACGAGGACTGACGGTTGAGGATTGAGGTTTGAGGATTGAGGATTGAGGCCTGATGACTGAGAATTGAGGATTGAGGATTGAGGATTGAAAATTGATTGTTGAGGACTGTGGGCTGAAGATTGACGATTCAGGATTGAGGATTCGGGATTGAGGTTTGAGGACGGAGACTGACGGTTGAGGATTGAGGTTTGAGGATTGAGGATTGAGGACTGATGACTGAGGATTGAGGATTGAGGATTGAGCATTGAGGATTGAAGATTGAGGACTGGGGATTGAGGATTGAAGATTGAGGATTAAGGATTGAGTATTGGGGATTGAGGATCTAGGATTGGAGATTGATTATTGAGTCTTGAAGATTGAGGATTGAAGATTGAGGATTGAGGATTCCGGATTGAGGATTGAGGATGTGGGCTGAGGGTTGAGCGTTGAGGTTTACGGACTGAGGACAGAGGTTTGAGGATTGAGAATTGAGGATGGAGTTTTGAGGATTCAGGATTGAGGAATGGGTATTGAGGATTGAAGAATGAGAGTTGACGATTGAGGATTGAGTATTGAGGATTGAAGAGTGAGTATTGAGGATTGAAGGTTGATGATTGAGGATTGAGGATTGATGATTGAGGATTGAGGATTGAGGATTGAGGATTGAGGATTGATGATTGAAGGCTGAGTATTGAGGATTGAAGATTGAGGATTGAGGATTCAAGATTGAGGATTGAGAATGTGGGCTGAGGGTTGAGGATTGAGGTTTGAGGACTGAGGACTGAGGATTGAGGATTGAGAATTGAGGATGGAGGATTGAGGATTGAGGATTGAAGGTTGAGTATTGAGAATAGAAGGTTGAGGATTGAGGATTGAGGACTGAAGATTGAGGACTGAGTGTTGAGTGTTGAGTGATGCGAATTGATGTTTGTAGACTGAGATTTGAAGATTGAAGATTGGGGATTGAGTATTGAGGATTGAGGATTGAAGATTGAGGACTGAGTGTTGAGGGTTGAGTGATGAGAATTGATGTTTGTGGATGGAGACATCAAGATTGAAGATTGAGGATTGAGTAATGAAAACTGAGAATTCAGGATATTCTATTGAGTATTGAGAATTGAGTATTGATGGTTGAGTATTGGGGATTGATGGTTGAGGGTTGTGTGTTGAATATTGAGGATTGAGGGTTTTAGGATTGAGGATTGAGGATTGAGGATTGAAGATTGAGTATTGATGAGTGAACATTGAGGATTGAGGATTGAGGGTTGAGGATTGAGGACGAGGACTGACGGTTGAGGATTGAGGTTTGAGGATTCAGGATTGAGGACTGATGACTGAGGATTGAGGATTGAGGATTGAGGATTGGGGTTGAGGATTGAGGTTTGAGGATTGAGAATCGAAGATTGAGTATTGAGGATTGAAGATTGAGGTTTGAGGATTGAGAATTCAGAATTGAGGATTTGGACTGAGTGTTGAGGATTGAAGTTTGAGGAACGACGATTGAGGATTGAGAATTGAGGACTCAGGATTGACGATTGAGTATTGAAGATTGAGGATTGATGACTGAGGACTGAGGATTGAGGATTGAGAATTGAGGATGGAGGATTGGGGATTGAGGATTGAAGGTTGAGTATTGAGGATTGAACATTGAGTATTGATGATTGAGGATTGAGGATTGAGGA
Organism: Calliopsis andreniformis; assembly: GCF_051401765.1. Lineage (NCBI taxonomy): Eukaryota > Metazoa > Arthropoda > Insecta > Hymenoptera > Andrenidae > Calliopsis > Calliopsis andreniformis. Next base: position 176,240 of record NW_027480731.1, on the reverse strand, counting down.
TTGAAGATTGAGGATTGGGGATTGATGATTGGCTATTGAGGATTGAGGACTGAGGATTGAGAAATGAGGATTGAGGATTGAAGATTGAGTATTGAGGATAGAAGGTTGAGGATTGAGGATTGAGGACTGAAGATTGAGGACTGAGTGTTGAGTGTTGAGTGATGCGAATTGGTGTTTGTAGACTGAGATTTGAAGATTGAAGATTGGGGATTGAGTATTGAAAACTGTGAATTGAGGATATTCTAATGAGGACTAAGGATTGAAGCTTGATTGTTGAGGACTGTGGGCTAAAGATTGACGATTCAGGATTGAGGATTCGGGATTGAGGATTGAGGACGAGGACTGACGGTTGAGCATTGAGGTTTGAGGTTTGATGATTGAGGATTGAGGACTGAGGATTGAGGATTGAGGATTGAGCATTGAGGATTGAAGATTGAGGACTGGGGATTGAGGATTGAAGATTGAGGATTAAGGATTGAGGATTGGGGATTGAGGATCTAGGATTGGAGATTGATTATTGAGTATTGAAGATTGAGGATTGAGGATTGAGGATTGTGAATTGAGGATTGAGGATTGAGTATTGGGTATTGAGGATTGAAGAATGAGGACTGAGGACTGAGGATTGAGTATTGAGGATTGAGGATTGAAGATTGAGGACTGAGTGTTGAGGGTTGAGTGATGAGAATTGATGTTTGTGGATGGAGACATGAAGATTGAAGATTGAGGATTGAGTAATGAAAACTGAGAATTCAGGGTATTCTATTGAGTATTGAGAATTGAGTATTGATGGTTGAGTATTGGAGATTGATGGTTGAGGGTTGTGTATTGAATATTGAGGATTGAGGGTTTTAGGATTGAGGATTGAGGATTGAAGATTGAGGACTGAGTGTTGAGGGTTGAGTGATGAGAATTGATGTTTGTGGATGGAGACGTGAAGTTTGAAGATTGAGGATTGAGTAATGAAAACTGAGAATTCAGGATATTCTATTGAGTATTGAGAATTGAGTATAGATGGTTGAGTATTGGGGATTGATGGTTGAGGGTTGTGTGTTGAATATTGAGGATTGAGGGTTTTAGGATTGAGGATTGAGGATTGAGGATTGAAGATTGAGTATTGATGATTGAAGATTGAGGATTGAGGATTGAGGGTTGAGGATTGAGGACGAGGACTGACGGTTGAGGATTGAGGTTTGAGGATTGAGGATTGAGGCCTGATGACTGAGAATTGAGGATTGAGGATTGAGGATTGAAAATTGATTGTTGAGGACTGTGGGCTGAAGATTGACGATTCAGGATTGAGGATTCGGGATTGAGGTTTGAGGACGGAGACTGACGGTTGAGGATTGAGGTTTGAGGATTGAGGATTGAGGACTGATGACTGAGGATTGAGGATTGAGGATTGAGCATTGAGGATTGAAGATTGAGGACTGGGGATTGAGGATTGAAGATTGAGGATTAAGGATTGAGTATTGGGGATTGAGGATCTAGGATTGGAGATTGATTATTGAGTCTTGAAGATTGAGGATTGAAGATTGAGGATTGAGGATTCCGGATTGAGGATTGAGGATGTGGGCTGAGGGTTGAGCGTTGAGGTTTACGGACTGAGGACAGAGGTTTGAGGATTGAGAATTGAGGATGGAGTTTTGAGGATTCAGGATTGAGGAATGGGTATTGAGGATTGAAGAATGAGAGTTGACGATTGAGGATTGAGTATTGAGGATTGAAGAGTGAGTATTGAGGATTGAAGGTTGATGATTGAGGATTGAGGATTGATGATTGAGGATTGAGGATTGAGGATTGAGGATTGAGGATTGATGATTGAAGGCTGAGTATTGAGGATTGAAGATTGAGGATTGAGGATTCAAGATTGAGGATTGAGAATGTGGGCTGAGGGTTGAGGATTGAGGTTTGAGGACTGAGGACTGAGGATTGAGGATTGAGAATTGAGGATGGAGGATTGAGGATTGAGGATTGAAGGTTGAGTATTGAGAATAGAAGGTTGAGGATTGAGGATTGAGGACTGAAGATTGAGGACTGAGTGTTGAGTGTTGAGTGATGCGAATTGATGTTTGTAGACTGAGATTTGAAGATTCAAGATTGGGGATTGAGTATTGAGGATTGAGGATTGAAGATTGAGGACTGAGTGTTGAGGGTTGAGTGATGAGAATTGATGTTTGTGGATGGAGACATCAAGATTGAAGATTGAGGATTGAGTAATGAAAACTGAGAATTCAGGATATTCTATTGAGTATTGAGAATTGAGTATTGATGGTTGAGTATTGGGGATTGATGGTTGAGGGTTGTGTGTTGAATATTGAGGATTGAGGGTTTTAGGATTGAGGATTGAGGATTGAGGATTGAAGATTGAGTATTGATGAGTGAACATTGAGGATTGAGGATTGAGGGTTGAGGATTGAGGACGAGGACTGACGGTTGAGGATTGAGGTTTGAGGATTCAGGATTGAGGACTGATGACTGAGGATTGAGGATTGAGGATTGAGGATTGGGGTTGAGGATTGAGGTTTGAGGATTGAGAATCGAAGATTGAGTATTGAGGATTGAAGATTGAGGTTTGAGGATTGAGAATTCAGAATTGAGGATTTGGACTGAGTGTTGAGGATTGAAGTTTGAGGAACGACGATTGAGGATTGAGAATTGAGGACTCAGGATTGACGATTGAGTATTGAAGATTGAGGATTGATGACTGAGGACTGAGGATTGAGGATTGAGAATTGAGGATGGAGGATTGGGGATTGAGGATTGAAGGTTGAGTATTGAGGATTGAACATTGAGTATTGATGATTGAGGATTGAGGATTGAGGATTGAAGATTGAGGATTGGGGATTGATGATTGGCTATTGAGGATTGAGGACTGAGGATTGAGAAATGAGGATTGAGGATTGAAGATTGAGTATTGAGGATAGAAGGTTGAGGATTGAGGATTGAGGACTGAAGATTGAGGACTGAGTGTTGAGTGTTGAGTGATGCGAATTGGTGTTTGTAGACTGAGATTTGAAGATTGAAGATTGGGGATTGAGTATTGAAAACTGTGAATTGAGGATATTCTAATGAGGACTAAGGATTGAAGATTGATTGTTGAGGACTGTGGGCTAAAGATTGACGATTCAGGATTGAGGATTCGGGATTGAGGATTGAGGACGAGGACTGACGGTTGAGCATTGAGGTTTGAGGTTTGATGATTGAGGATTGAGGACTGAGGATTGAGGATTGAGGATTGAGCATTGAGGATTGAAGATTGAGGACTGGGGATTGAGGATTGAAGATTGAGGATTAAGGATTGAGGATTGGGGATTGAGGATCTAGGATTGGAGATTGATTATTGAGTATTGAAGATTGAGGATTGAGGATTGAGGATTGTGAATTGAGGATTGAGGATTGAGTATTGGGTATTGAGGATTGAAGAATGAGGACTGAGGACTGAGGATTGAGTATTGAGGATTGAGGATTGAAGATTGAGGACTGAGTGTTGAGGGTTGAGTGATGAGAATTGATGTTTGTGGATGGAGACATGAAGATTGAAGATTGAGGATTGAGTAATGAAAACTGAGAATTCAGGGTATTCTATTGAGTATTGAGAATTGAGTATTGATGGTTGAGTATTGGAGATTGATGGTTGAGGGTTGTGTATTGAATATTGAGGATTGAGGGTTTTAGGATTGAGGATTGAGGATTGAAGATTGAGGACTGAGTGTTGAGGGTTGAGTGATGAGAATTGATGTTTGTGGATGGAGACGTGAAGATTGAAGATTGAGGATTGAGTAATGAAAACTGAGAATTCAGGATATTCTATTGAGTATTGAGAATTGAGTATAGATGGTTGAGTATTGGGGATTGATGGTTGAGGGTTGTGTGTTGAATATTGAGGATTGAGGGTTTTAGGATTGAGGATTGAGGATTGAGGATTGAAGGTTGAGTATTGATGATTGAAGATTGAGGATTGAGGATTGAGGGTTGAGGATTGAGGACGAGGACTGACGGTTGAGGTTTGAGGTTTGAGGTTTGAGGATTGAGGACTGATGACTGAGGATTGAGAATTGAGTATTGAGCATTGAGGATTGAAGATAGAGGGCTGTCAATTGAGGATTGAAGATTGAGGATTATGGATTGAGGATTGGGGATTGAGGATCTAGGATTGGAGGTTGATTATTGAGGATTGAAGATTGAGGATTGAGGATTGAGGATTGAGGATGGAGGATGAGGGCTGAGGGCTGAGGATTCAGGCTTCAGTATTGAATCCTAAGAATTCAGTATATTCTATTGAGTATTGAGAAATGAGGATTGATGGTTGAGTATTGAGGATTGAGGATTGAGTATTGAGGATTGAAGATTGAGGTTTGAGGATTAAGAATTGAGAATTGAGGATGAGGACTGAGGGTTGAGAATTGAGGTTTGAGGAACGAGGATTGAGGATTGAGAATTGAGGACTCAGGATTGACGGTTGAGTATTGAAGATTGAGGATTGATGACTGAGGATTCAGGATTGAGGATTGAGGATTGAGGATTGAGGATTGAAGATTGAGTATTGAGGATTGAAGAATGAGAATTGACGACTGAGGATTGAGTATTGAGGATTGAGGATTGAGTATTGAGGATTGAATGTTGATGATTGATGATTGAGGGTTGATGATTGAGGATTGAGGATTGAGGATTGAGGACTGAGGATTGATGATTGAAGACTGAGTATTGAGGATTGAAGATTGAGGATTGATGATTGAGGATTGAGGATTGAGGATCGAGGATTGAGTGTTGAAGATTGAGGATTGATGATTGAGGATTGAGGATTGAAGATTGAGTATGGAGGATTGAAGATTGAGGGTTGAGGATTGAGGATTGAAGGTTGAGGACCGAGTGCTGAGGGTTGAGTGATGAGAATTGATGTCTGTGTATTGAGATTTGAAGATTGAATATTGGGGATTGAGTATTGAAAACTGTGAATTGTGGATATTCTATTAAGGATGGAGGATTGACAATTGATTGTTGCGGACTGAGGGATGAAGATTCAGCATTCAGGATTGAGGATTCGGAATTGAGATTTGAGGACTGAGGATTGAGGGTTGAGGATTGAGGGTTGAGGATTCAAGATTGAGGATTGAGGATGAGGGCAGAGGGTTGAGGATTGAGGTTTGAGGACTGAGGATTGAGGACTGAGGATTGAGAATTGAGGATGGAGTATTGAGGATTGAGGATTGAGGATTGAGAATTGAGGATGAGGACTGATGGTTGAGGATTAAGGATTGAGGATTGATGATTGAGGATTGAAGATTGAGTATTGAGGATTGAGGATTGAGGATTGGGGATTGAGGATTGGGTATTGAGGGTTGAAGAATGAGGACTGAGGACTGAGGATTTAGTATTGAGGATTGAGGATTGAAGATTGAGGTTTGAGGATTGAGAATTGAGAATTGAGGATGAGGACTGAGGACCGACGATTGAGTATTGAAGATTGAGGATTGATGAATGAGGATTGAGGATTGAGGATTGAGGATTGAGGATTGAGGATTGAAGATTGAGTATTGAGGATAGAAGGTTGAGGATTGAGGATTGAGGACTGAAGATTGAGGACTGAGTGTTGAGTGTTGAGTGATGCGAATTGGTGTTTGTAGACTGAGATTTGAAGATTGAAGATTGGGGATTGAGTATTGAAAACTGTGAATTGAGGATATTCTAATGAGGACTAAGGATTGAAGATTGATTGTTGAGGACTGTGGGCTAAAGATTGACGATTCAGGATTGAGGATTCGGGATTGAGGATTGAGGACGAGGACTGACGGTTGAGCATTGAGGTTTGAGGTTTGATGATTGAGGATTGAGGACTGAGGATTGAGGATTGAGGATTGAGCATTGAGGATTGAAGATTGAGGACTGGGGATTGAGGATTGAAGATTGAGGATTAAGGATTGAGGATTGGGGATTGAGGATCTAGGATTGGAGATTGATTATTGAGTATTGAAGATTGAGGATTGAGGATTGAGGATTGTGAATTGAGGATTGAGGATTGAGTATTGGGTATTGAGGATTGAAGAATGAGGACTGAGGACTGAGGATTGAGTATTGAGGATTGAGGATTGAAGATTGAGGACTGAGTGTTGAGGGTTGAGTGATGAGAATTGATGTTTGTGGATGGAGACATGAAGATTGAAGATTGAGGATTGAGTAATGAAAACTGAGAATTCAGGGTATTCTATTGAGTATTGAGAATTGAGTATTGATGGTTGAGTATTGGAGATTGATGGTTGAGGGTTGTGTATTGAATATTGAGGATTGAGGGTTTTAGGATTGAGGATTGAGGATTGAAGATTGAGGACTGAGTGTTGAGGGTTGAGTGATGAGAATTGATGTTTGTGGATGGAGACGTGAAGATTGAAGATTGAGGATTGAGTAATGAAAACTGAGAATTCAGGATATTCTATTGAGTATTGAGAATTGAGTATAGATGGTTGAGTATTGGGGATTGATGGTTGAGGGTTGTGTGTTGAATATTGAGGATTGAGGGTTTTAGGATTGAGGATTGAGGATTGAGGATTGAAGGTTGAGTATTGATGATTGAAGATTGAGGATTGAGGATTGAGGGTTGAGGATTGAGGACGAGGACTGACGGTTGAGGTTTGAGGTTTGAGGTTTGAGGATTGAGGACTGATGACTGAGGATTGAGAATTGAGTATTGAGCATTGAGGATTGAAGATAGAGGGCTGTCAATTGAGGATTGAAGATTGAGGATTAAGGATTGAGGATTGGGGATTGAGGATCTAGGATTGGAGGTTGATTATTGAGGATTGAAGATTGAGGATTGAGGATTGAGGATTGAGGATGGAGGATGAGGGCTGAGGGCTGAGGATTCAGGCTTCAGTATTGAATCCTAAGAATTCAGTATATTCTATTGAGTATTGAGAAATGAGGATTGATGGTTGAGTATTGAGGATTGAGGATTGAGTATTGAGGATTGAAGATTGAGGTTTGAGGATTAAGAATTGAGAATTGAGGATGAGGACTGAGGGTTGAGAATTGAGGTTTGAGGAACGAGGATTGAGGATTGAGAATTGAGGACTCAGGATTGACGGTTGAGTATTGAAGATTGAGGATTGATGACTGAGGATTCAGGATTGAGGATTGAGGATTGAGGATTGAGGATTGAAGATTGAGTATTGAGGATTGAAGAATGAGAATTGACGACTGAGGATTGAGTATTGAGGATTGAGGATTGAGTATTGAGGATTGAATGTTGATGATTGATGATTGAGGGTTGATGATTGAGGATTGAGGATTGAGGATTGAGGACTGAGGATTGATGATTGAAGACTGAGTATTGAGGATTGAAGATTGAGGATTGATGATTGAGGATTGAGGATTGAGGATCGAGGATTGAGTGTTGAAGATTGAGGATTGATGATTGAGGATTGAGGATTGAAGATTGAGTATGGAGGATTGAAGATTGAGGGTTGAGGATTGAGGATTGAAGGTTGAGGACCGAGTGCTGAGGGTTGAGTGATGAGAATTGATGTCTGTGTATTGAGATTTGAAGATTGAATATTGGGGATTGAGTATTGAAAACTGTGAATTGTGGATATTCTATTAAGGATGGAGGATTGACAATTGATTGTTGCGGACTGAGGGATGAAGATTCAGCATTCAGGATTGAGGATTCGGAATTGAGATTTGAGGACTGAGGATTGAGGGTTGAGGATTGAGGGTTGAGGATTCAAGATTGAGGATTGAGGATGAGGGCAGAGGGTTGAGGATTGAGGTTTGAGGACTGAGGATTGAGGACTGAGGATTGAGAATTGAGGATGGAGTATTGAGGATTGAGGATTGAGGATTGAGAATTGAGGATGAGGACTGATGGTTGAGGATTAAGGATTGAGGATTGATGATTGAGGATTGAAGATTGAGTATTGAGGATTGAGGATTGAGGATTGGGGATTGAGGATTGGGTATTGAGGGTTGAAGAATGAGGACTGAGGACTGAGGATTTAGTATTGAGGATTGAGGATTGAAGATTGAGGTTTGAGGATTGAGAATTGAGAATTGAGGATGAGGACTGAGGACCGACGATTGAGTATTGAAGATTGAGGATTGATGAATGAGGATTGAGGATTGAGGATTGAGGATTGAGGATTGAGGATTGAAGATTGAGTATTGAGGGTTGAAGAATGAGAATTGACGACTGAGGATTGAGTATTGATGATTGAAGATTGAGTATTGAGGATTGAAGGTTGATGACTGAGTGTTGAAGATTGAGGATTGAGGATTGAGGATTGAGGATTGAGTATTGAAGATTGAGGATTGATGACTGAGGATTGAGGATTGAGGATTGATGATTGAGGATTGAGGACTGAAGATTGAGGACTGAGTGTTGAGTGTTGAGTGATGCGAATTGATGTTTGTAGACTGAGATTTGAAGATTGAAGATTGGGGATTGAGTATTGAAAACTGAGAATTGATGATATTCTAATGAGGACTGAGGATTGAAAATTGATTGTTGAGGACTGTGGGCTGAAGGTTGACGATTCAGGATTGAGCATTCGGGATTGAGGTTTGAGGACGAGGACTGACGGTTGAGGATTGAGGTTTGAGGATTGAGGATTGAGGACTGATGACTGAGGATTGAGGATTGAGGATTGAGCATTGAGCATTGAAGATTGAGGACTGGGGATTGAGGATTGAAGATTGAGGATTAAGGATTGAGTATTGGGGATTGAGGATCTAGGATTGGAGATTGATTATTGAGTCTTGAAGATTTAGGATTGAAGATTGAGGATTGAGGATTCCGGATTGAGGATTGAGGATGTGGGCTGAGGGTTGAGCGTTGAGGTTTACGGACTGAGGACAGAGGATTGAGGATTGAGAATTGAGGATGGAGTTTTGAGGATTGAGGATTGAGGATAGGGTATTGAGGATTGAAGAATGAGAGTTGACGATTGAGGATTGAGTATTGAGGATTGAAGATTGAGTATTGAGGATTGAAGGTTGATGATTGAGGATTGAGGATTGATGATTGAGGATTGAGGATTGAGGATTGAGGATTGAGGATTGATGATTGAAGGCTGAGTATTGAGGATTGAAGATTGAGGATTGAGGATTCAAGATTGAGGATTGAGAATGTGGGCTGAGGGTTGAGGATTGAGGTCTGAGGACTGAGGACTGAGGATTGAGGATTGAGAATTGAGGATGCAGGATTGGGGATTGAGGATTGAAGGTTGAGTATTGAGGATTGAACATTGAGTATTGATGATTGAGGATTGAGGATTGAGGATTGAAGATTGAGGATTGGGGATTGAGGATTGGCTATTGAGGATTGAGGACTGACGATTGAGAAATGAGGATTCAGGATTGAAGATTGAGTATTGAGGATAGAAGGTTGAGGATTGAGGATTGAGGACTGAAGATTGAGGACTGAGTGTTGAGTGTTGAGTGATGCGAATTGATGTTTGTAGACTGAGATTTGAAGATTGAAGATTGGGGATTGAGTATTGAAAACTGTGAATTGAGGATATTCTAATGAGGACTAAGGATTGAAAATTGATTGTTGAGGACTGTGGGCTAAAGATTGACGGTTCAGGATTGAGGATTCGGGATTGAGGATTGAGGACGAGGGCTGACGGTTGAGCATTGAGGTTTGAGGTTTGATGATTGAGGATTGAGGACTGAGGATTGAGGATTGAGGATTGAGCATTGAGGATTGAAGATTGAGGACTGGGGATTGAGGATTGAAGATTGAGGATTAAGGATTGAGGATTGGGGATTGAGGATCTAGGATTGGAGATTGATTATTGAGTATTGAAGATTGAGGATTGAGGATTGAGGATTGTGAATTGAGGATTGAGGATTGAGGATTGAGTATTGGGTATTGAGGATTGAAGAATGAGGACTGAGGACTGAGGATTGAGTATTGAGGATTGAGGATTGAAGATTGAGGACTGAGTGTTGAGGGTTGAGTGATGAGAATTGATGTTTGTGGATGGAGACATGAAGATTGAAGATTGAGGATTGAGTAATGAAAACTGAGAATTCAGGGTATTCTATTGAGTATTGAGAATTGAGTATTGATGGTTGAGTATTGGGGATTGAGGGTCTAGGATAGGAGATTGATTATTGAGGATTGAAGATTGAGGATTGAGGATTGAGGATTGAGTATTGAGGATTGAAGGTTGAGGTTTGAGGATTGAGGATTGAGAATTGAGGATGAGGACTGAGGGTTGAGGATTGAGGTTTGAGGAACGAGGATTGAGGATTGAGAATTGAGGACTGAGGATTGACGATTGAGTATTGAGGATTGAAGGTTGAGGTTTGAGGATTGAGGATTGAGAATTGAGGATGAGGATTGAGGATTGTGAATTGAGGATTGAGGATTAAGGATTGAGTATTGGGTATTGAGGATTGAAGAATGAGGACTGAGGACTGAGGATTGAGTATTGAGGATTGAGGATTGAAGATTGAGGACTGAGTGTTGAGGGTTGAGTGATGAGAATTGATGTTTGTGGATGGAGACATGAAGATTGAAGATTGAGGATTGAGTAATGAAAACTGAGAATTCAGGGTATTCTATTGAGTATTGAGAATTGAGTATTGATGGTTGAGTATTGGAGATTGATGGTTGAGGGTTGTGTGTTGAATATTGAGGATTGAGGGTTTTAGGATTGAGGATTGAGGATTGAGGATTGAAGATTGCGTATTGATGAGTGAACATTGAGGATTGAGGATTGAGGGTTGAGGATTGAGGACGAGGACTGACGGTTGAGGATTGAGGTTTGAGGATTGTGGATTGAGGACTGATGACTGAGGATTGAGGATTGAGGATTGAGCGTTGAGGATTGAAGACGGAGTACTGTGGATTGAGGATTGAATACTGAGGATTAAGGATAGAGTATCGGGGATTGAGGGTCTAGGATAGGAGATTGATTATTGAGGATTGAAGATTGAGGATTGAGGATTGAGGATTGAGAATTGAGAATTGAGGATGAGGACTGAGGGTTGAGGATTAAGGATTCAGGATTGAGGATTGAGGATTGAAGATTGAGTATTGAGGATTGAGGATTGAGGATTGAGGATTGAGGATTGGGTATTGAGGATTGAAGAATGAGGACTGAGGACTGAGGATTTGGTATTGAGGATTGAGGATTGAAGATTGAGGACTGAGTGTTGATGGTTGAGTGATCAGAATTGATGTTTGGGGATGGAGACATGAAGATTGAAGAATGAGGATTGAGTAATGAAAACTGAGAATTCATGATATTCTATTGAGTATTGAGAATTGAGGATTGATGGTTGAGTATTGAGGATTGAGGATTGAGTATTGAGGATTGAAGATTGAGGTTTGAGGATTGAGAATTGAGAATTGAGGATGAGGACTGAGGGTTGAGAATTGAGGTTTGAGGAACGAGGACTGAGGATTGACGATTGAGTGTTGAAGATTGAGGATTGATGACTGAGGATTGAGGATTGAGGATTGGGGATTGAGGATTGAGGACTGAGGACTGATGATTGAGTATTGAAGATTGAGGATTGATGACTGAGGATTGAGGATTGAGGATTGAGGATTGAGGATTGAAGATTGAGTATTGAGGATTGAGGATTGAAGATTGAGGATTAAGGATTGAGGATTGGGGAAAGAGGATCTAGCATTGGAGATTGATTATTGAGGATTGAAGATTGAGGATTAAGGATTGAGCATTGAGGATGGAGGATGAGGATTGAGGATTAAGGATTGAGGATTGAGTGTTGAAGATTGAGGATTGATGATTGAGGATTGAGGATTGAGGATCGAGGATTGAGGATTGAGGATTGAATATTGACGACTGGGTATTGAAGATTGAGGATTGATGACTGAGGATTGAGGATTGAGGATTGAGGATTGAGGATGGAGGGTGAGGGCTGAGGGTTTAGGATTGAGGTTTGAGTATTGAATCCTGAGTATTCAGGATATTCTATTGAGCATTGAAATTTGAGGATTGATGGTTGAGTATTGAGGATTGAGGATTGAGGACTGAGTATTGAAGATTGAGGATTGATGATTGAGGATTGAGGATTGAGAATTGAGGATTGAGGACTGAGGATTGAGTATTGAAGATTGAGGATTGATGATTGTGGATTGAGGATTGATTATTGAGGACTGAGTGTTGAGGGTTGATTATTGAGCTTTGAGGATTGAAGATTGTGGACTGGGGATAGAGGATTGAATATTGAGGATTAAGGATAGAGTATTGGGGATAGAGGATCTAGGATAGGAGATTGATTATTGAGGATTTAAGATTGAGGATTGGGGATTGAGGATTGAGAATTGAGAATTGAGGATGAGGACTGAGGGTTGAGGATTAAGGATTGAGGATTGAGGATTGAGGATTGAAGATTGAGTATTGAGGATTGAGGATTGAGGATTGAGGATTGAGGATTGGGTATTGAGGATTGAAGAATGAGGACTGAGGACTGAGGTTTTAGTATTGAGGATTGAGGATTGAAGATTGATGTTTGAGGATTGAGAATTAAGGATTGAGAATGAGGACTGAGGGTTGAGAATTGAGGTTTGAGGAACGAGGATTGAGGATTGAAAATTGAGGACTGAAGACCGACGATTGAGTATTGAAGATTGAGGATTGATGACTGAGGATTGAGGATTGAGGATTGAGGATTGAGGATTGAGGATTGAAGATTGAGTATTGAGGGTTGAAGAATGAGAATTGACGACTGATAATTGAGTATTGATGATTGAAGATTGAGTATTGAGGATTGAATGTTGATGATTGAGTGTTGAAGATTGAGGATTGAGGATTGAGGATTGAGGATTGAGTATTGAAGATTGAGGATTGATGACTGAGGATTGAGGATTGAGGATTGATGATTGAGGATTGAGGACTGAAGATTGAGGACTGGGGATTGAGGATTGAAGATTGAGGATTAAGGATTGAGTATTGGGGATTGAGTATCTAGGATTGGAGATTGATTATTGAGTATTGAAGATTGAGGATTGAAGATTGAGGATTGAGGATTCCGGATTGAGGATTGAGGATAGATGTTTCAGGATTGAGGGTTCAGGATTGAGGATTGAGGATTGATGATTCAGGATTGAGGATTGAGGATTGAATATTGCGGATCGAGGCTTGAGGACGGAGGATTGAGGATTGAGGATTGAGGATTGAGAATTGAGGATTGAGGATTGTGGGCTGAGTATTGAGGATTGAAGGCTGAGGATTGAGAATTGATGATTGAACATTGAGGACTGAGTGTTGAGGATAGAGTGTTGAGAATTGATGTTTGCGTACTAAGACTTGAAGATTGAAGATTGAGGATTGAGTATTGAATACCGGGAATTGGGGATTTTTCCTTGAGAATTGAGGATTGAGGATTGAGGATTGAATTTGAGGATTGAGGATTGAATTTGAGGATTGAGGATTGTGCACTGAATATTGAGGATTGAGGTTTGAGGACTGAGGATTGAGGATTGAGTATTGAGGATTGAGGATTGAGGATTGAGGATTGAGAGCTGAGGTTAGAGGATTGACGATTGAGGATTGAGGATTGAGGATTCAGGATTGAGGACTGAGGGTTGACGACTGAGGTTTGAGGGTTGTGGATAGATAATTGAATATTGAGGATTGAGGCTTGTGGACTGAGGATTGAGGATTCAGCGTTGAGGACTGATGATTGAGGATTGAGGGTTGAGGATTGAGGGTTGATGATTGAGGATTGAGGATTGATGTCTCAGGCTTGATTACTGAGGGTTGAGGAATGATGACTGAGGATTGAGGATTGAGGATTGAGGAATGACGATTGAAGATTGAGTAATGAGGATTGAAGATTGTGTATTGAGGATTGAGGATTGAAGATTGAGGACTGAGTCTTGAGGGTTGAGTGACGAGAATTGATGTTTGTGGATGGAGACATGAAGATTGAAGGTTGAGGATTGAGTATTGAAAACTGGGAATTCAGGATATTCTATTGAGTATTGAGAATTGAGGATTGATGGTTGAGTATTGAGGATTGAGGATTGAGGTTTGAGGATTGGGGATTGAGGATCTAGGATTGGAGGTTGATTATTGAGAATTGAAGATTGAGGATTGAAGATTGAGGATTGAGGATTGAGGTTGGAGGATGAGGGCTGAGGGCTGAGGATTGAGTTTTGAGATATTGAATCCTGAGAATTCAGAATATTCTATTGAGTATTGAGAATTGAGGATTGATGGTTGAGTATTGAGGATTGAGGATTGAGGATTGAGGATTGAGTATTGAAGATTGAGGATTGATGATTGAGGATTGAGGATTGAGGATTGAGTATTGAGGATTGAGTATAGAAGATTGTGGACTGATGATTGACGATTGAGGACTGAGGATTGAGGATTGATTATTGAGCTTTGGGGATTGAAGATTGTGGACTGGGGATAGAGGATTGAATATTGAGGATTAAGGATAGAGTATTGGGGATTGAGGATCTAGGATAGGAGATTGATAATTGAGGATTGAATGTTGAGGATTGAGGATTGAGTATTCAGGATTGAGGATTGAGGATGTGGTCTGAGGGTTGAGGTTTGAGGTTTGCGGACTGAGGACAGATGATTGAGGATTGTGAACTGAGGATGGAGGATTGAGGATTGAGGATTGAGGATTTGGTATTGAGGATTGAAGAATGAGAATTGACGATTGAGGATTGAGTATTGAGGATTGAAGATTGAGTATTGAGGATTGAAGGTTGATGATTGAGGATTGAGGATTGATGATTGAGGATTGAGGATTGAGGATTGAGGATTGAGGATTGATGATTGAAGACTGAGTATTGAGGATTGAAGATTGAGGATTGAGGATTCAAGATTGTGGATTGAGAATGAGGGCTGAGGGTTGAGGATTGAGGTTTGAGGACTGAGGACTGAGGACTGAGGATTGAGAATTGAGTATGGGGGATTGAGGATTGAGGATTGAGGATTGGGTATTGAGGATTGAAGAATGAGGATTGACGATTGAGGATTGAGTATTGAGGATTGAAGATTGAGTATTGAGGATTGAACATTGATGATTGAGGATTGGGAATTGAGGGTTGACGATTGAGGATTGAGGACGGAGGATTGAGAATTGAGGATTGAGGATTGAAGATTGAGTATTGAGGATAGAAGATTGAGGATTGGGGATTGAGGACTGAAGGTTGGGGACTAAGTGTTGAGTGTTGAGTGATGCGAATTGATGTTTGTAGACTGAGGTTTGAAGATTGAAGATTGGGGATTGAGTATTAAAAACTGTGAATTGAGGAAATTCTAATGAGGACTGAGGATTGAAAATTGATTGTTGAGGACTGTGGGCTGAAGATTGACGATTCAGGATTGAGGATTCGGGATTGAGGATTGAGGACGAGGTCTGACGGTTGAGGATTGAGGTTTGAGGATTGAGGATTGAGGACTGATGACTGAGGATTGAGGATTGAGGATTGATCATTGAGGATTGAAGATTGAGGACTGGGGATTGAGGATTGAGGATTGAGGATTGAAGATTGAGGATTTGGGATTGAGGATTGAGGATTGAGAATTGAGAATCGAAGGATGAGTATTGAGGATTGAAGGTTGAGGTTTGAGGATTGAGGGTTGAGGATGGAGGATGAGGGCTGAGGGTTGAGGATTGAGGTTTGAGTATTGAATACTGAGAATTCAGGATATTCTATTGAGTATTGACAATTGAGGATTGATGGTTGAGTATTGAGGATTGAGTATTGAGGATTGAAGGTTGAGGTTTGAGGATTGAGGATTGAGAATTGAGGATGAGGATTGAGGATTGAGGATTGAGGATTGGGTATTGAGGATTGAAGAATGAGGATTGACGATTGAGGATTGAGTATTGAGGATTGAAGATTGAGTATTGAGGATTGAAGGTTGATGATTGAGGATTGAGGATTGATGATTGAGAATTGAGGATGAGGACTGAGGGCTGAGGATTGAGGTTTGAGTATTGAATCCTGAGAATTCAGAATATTCTATTGAGTATTGAGAATTGAGGATTGGTGGTTGAGTATTGAGGATTGAGGATTGAGGATTGAGGATTGAGTATTGAAGATTGAGGACTGATGATTGAGGATTGGGGATTGAGTATTGAAGATTGTGGATTGATGATTGACGATTGAGGACTGAGGATTGAGGATTGATTATTGAGCTTTGGGGATTGAAGATTGTGGACTGGGGATAGAGGATTGAATATTGAGGATTAAGGATAGAGTATTGGGGATTGAGGATCTAGGATAGGAGATTGATTATTGAAGATTGAAGGTTGAGGATTGAGGATTGAGGATTCAGGATTGAGGATTGAGGATGTGGGCTGAGGGTTGAGGGTTGAGGTTTGCGGACTGAGGACAGATGATTGAGGATTGTGAACTGAGGATGGAGGTTTGAGGGTTGAGGATTGAGGATTGACGATTGAGGATTGGGTATAGAGGATTGAAGAATGAGAATTGGCGATTGAGGATTGAGTATTGAGGATTGAAGACTGAGTATTGAGGATTGAAGGTTGATGATTGAGGATTGAGGATTGATGATTGAGGATTGAGGATTGAGGTTTGAGGACTGAGGACTGAGGATTGAGGATTGTGAATTGAGGATGGAGGATTGGGGATTGAGGATTGAAGGTTGAGTACTGAGGATTGAACATTGAGTATTGATGATTGAGGATTGAGTATTGAGGATAGAAGGTTGAGGATTGAGGATTGAGGACTGAAGATTGACGACTGAGTGTTGAGTGTTGAGTGATGAGAATTGATGTCTGTGTATTGAGATTTGAAGATTGAATATTGGGGATTGAGTATTGAAAACTGTGAATTGTGGATATTCTATTAAGGATGGACGATTGACAATTGATTGTTGCGGACTGAGGGATGAAGATTCAGCATTCAGGATTGAGGATTCGGAATTGAGATTTGAGGACTGAGGATTGAGGGTTGAGGATTGAGGGTTGAGGATTCAAGATTGAGGATTGAGGATGAGGGCAGAGGGTTGAGGATTGAGGTTTGAGGACTGAGGACTGAGGACTGAGGATTGAGAATTGAGGATGGAGTATTGAGGATTGAGGATTGAGGATTGAGAATTGAGGATGAGGACTGATGGTTGAGGATTAAGGATTGAGGATTGATGATTGAGGATTGAAGATTGAGTATTGAGGATTGAGGATTGAGGATTGGGGATTGAGGATTGGGTATTGAGGGTTGAAGAATGAGGACTGAGGACTGAGGATTTAGTATTGAGGATTGAGGATTGAAGATTGAGGTTTGAGGATTGAGAATTGAGAATTGAGGATGAGGACTGAGGACCGACGATTGAGTATTGAAGATTGAGGATTGATGAATGAGGATTGAGGATTGAGGATTGAGGATTGAGGATTGAGGATTGAAGATTGAGTATTGAGGGTTGAAGAATGAGAATTGACGACTGAGGATTGAGTATTGATGATTGAAGATTGAGTATTGAGGATTGAAGGTTGATGACTGAGTGTTGAAGATTGAGGATTGAGGATTGAGGATTGAGGATTGAGTATTGAAGATTGAGGATTGATGACTGAGGATTGAGGATTGAGGATTGATGATTGAGGATTGAGGACTGAAGATTGAGGACTGAGTGTTGAGTGTTGAGTGATGCGAATTGATGTTTGTAGACTGAGATTTGAAGATTGAAGATTGGGGATTGAGTATTGAAAACTGAGAATTGATGATATTCTAATGAGGACTGAGGATTGAAAATTGATTGTTGAGGACTGTGGGCTGAAGGTTGACGATTCAGGATTGAGCATTCGGGATTGAGGTTTGAGGACGAGGACTGACGGTTGAGGATTGAGGTTTGAGGATTGAGGATTGAGGACTGATGACTGAGGATTGAGGATTGAGGATTGAGCATTGAGGATTGAAGATTGAGGACTGGGGATTGAGGATTGAAGATTGAGGATTAAGGATTGAGTATTGGGGATTGAGGATCTAGGATTGGAGATTGATTATTGAGTCTTGAAGATTTAGGATTGAAGATTGAGGATTGAGGATTCCGGATTGAGGATTGAGGATGTGGGCTGAGGGTTGAGCGTTGAGGTTTACGGACTGAGGACAGAGGATTGAGGATTGAGAATTGAGGATGGAGTTTTGAGGATTGAGGATTGAGGATTGGGTATTGAGGATTGAAGAATGAGAGTTGACGATTGAGGATTGAGTATTGAGGATTGAAGATTGAGTATTGAGGATTGAAGGTTGATGATTGAGGATTGAGGATTGATGATTGAGGATTGAGGATTGAGGATTGAGGATTGAGGATTGATGATTGAAGGCTGAGTATTGAGGATTGAAGATTGAGGATTGAGGATTCAAGATTGAGGATTGAGAATGTGGGCTGAGGGTTGAGGATTGAGGTCTGAGGACTGAGGACTGAGGATTGAGGATTGAGAATTGAGGATGCAGGATTGGGGATTGAGGATTGAAGGTTGAGTATTGAGGATTGAACATTGAGTATTGATGATTGAGGATTGAGGATTGAGGATTGAAGATTGAGGATTGGGGATTGAGGATTGGCTATTGAGGATTGAGGACTGAGGATTGAGAAATGAGGATTGAGGATTGAAGATTGAGTATTGAGGATAGAAGGTTGAGGATTGAGGATTGAGGACTGAAGATTGAGGACTGAGTGTTGAGTGTTGAGTGATGCGAATTGATGTTTGTAGACTGAGATTTGAAGATTGAAGATTGGGGATTGAGTATTGAAAACTGTGAATTGAGGATATTCTAATGAGGACTAAGGATTGAAAATTGATTGTTGAGGACTGTGGGCTAAAGATTGACGGTTCAGGATTGAGGATTCGGGATTGAGGATTGAGGACGAGGGCTGACGGTTGAGCATTGGGGTTTGAGGTTTGATGATTGAGGATTGAGGACTGAGGATTGAGGATTGAGGATTGAGCATTGAGGATTGAAGATTGAGGACTGGGGATTGAGGATTGAAGATTGAGGATTAAGGATTGAGGATTGGGGATTGAGGATCTAGGATTGGAGATTGATTATTGAGTATTGAAGATTGAGGATTGAGGATTGAGGATTGTGAATTGAGGATTGAGGATTGAGGATTGAGTATTGGGTATTGAGGATTGAAGAATGAGGACTGAGGACTGAGGATTGAGTATTGAGGATTGAGGATTGAAGATTGAGGACTGAGTGTTGAGGGTTGAGTGATGAGAATTGATGTTTGTGGATGGAGACATGAAGATTGAAGATTGAGGATTGAGTAATGAAAACTGAGAATTCAGGGTATTCTATTGAGTATTGAGAATTGAGTATTGATGGTTGAGTATTGGGGATTGAGGGTCTAGGATAGGAGATTGATTATTGAGGATTGAAGATTGAGGATTGAGGATTGAGGATTGAGTATTGAGGATTGAAGGTTGAGGTTTGAGGATTGAGGATTGAGAATTGAGGATGAGGACTGAGGGTTGAGGATTGAGGTTTGAGGAACGAGGATTGAGGATTGAGAATTGAGGACTGAGGATTGACGATTGAGTATTGAGGATTGAGGATTGATGACTGAGTATTGAGGATTGAGGATTGAGGATTGAGGATTGAGGATTGTGAATTGAGGATTGAGGATTAAGGATTGAGTATTGGGTATTGAGGATTGAAGAATGAGGACTGAGGACTGAGGATTGAGTATTGAGGATTGAGGATTGAAGATTGAGGACTGAGTGTTGATGGTTGAGTGATCAGAATTGATGTTTGGGGATGGAGACATGAAGATTGAAGAATGAGGATTGAGTAATGAAAACTGAGAATTCATGATATTCTATTGAGTATTGAGAATTGAGGATTGATGGTTGAGTATTGAGGATTGAGGATTGAGTATTGAGGATTGAAGATTGAGGTTTGAGGATTGAGAATTGAGAATTGAGGATGAGGACTGAGGGTTGAGAATTGAGGTTTGAGGAACGAGGACTGAGGATTGACGATTGAGTGTTGAAGATTGAGGATTGATGACTGAGGATTGAGGATTGAGGATTGGGGATTGAGGATTGAGGACTGAGGACTGATGATTGAGTATTGAAGATTGAGGATTGATGACTGAGGATTGAGGATTGAGGATTGAGGATTGAGGATTGAAGATTGAGTATTGAGGATTGAGGATTGAAGATTGAGGATTAAGGATTGAGGATTGGGGAAAGAGGATCTAGCATTGGAGATTGATTATTGAGGATTGAAGATTGAGGATTAAGGATTGAGCATTGAGGATGGAGGATGAGGATTGAGGATTAAGGATTGAGGATTGAGTGTTGAAGATTGAGGATTGATGATTGAGGATTGAGGATTGAGGATCGAGGATTGAGGATTGAGGATTGAATATTGACGACTGGGTATTGAAGATTGAGGATTGATGACTGAGGATTGAGGATTGAGGATTGAGGATTGAGGATGGAGGGTGAGGGCTGAGGGTTTAGGATTGAGGTTTGAGTATTGAATCCTGAGTATTCAGGATATTCTATTGAGCATTGAAATTTGAGGATTGATGGTTGAGTATTGAGGATTGAGGATTGAGGACTGAGTATTGAAGATTGAGGATTGATGATTGAGGATTGAGGATTGAGAATTGAGGATTGAGGACTGAGGATTGAGTATTGAAGATTGAGGATTGATGATTGTGGATTGAGGATTGATTATTGAGGACTGAGTGTTGAGGGTTGATTATTGAGCTTTGAGGATTGAAGATTGTGGACTGGGGATAGAGGATTGAATATTGAGGATTAAGGATAGAGTATTGGGGATAGAGGATCTAGGATAGGAGATTGATTATTGAGGATTTAAGATTGAGGATTGGGGATTGAGGATTGAGAATTGAGAATTGAGGATGAGGACTGAGGGTTGAGGATTAAGGATTGAGGATTGAGGATTGAGGATTGAAGATTGAGTATTGAGGATTGAGGATTGAGGATTCAGGATTGAGGATTGGGTATTGAGGATTGAAGAATGAGGACTGAGGACTGAGGTTTTAGTATTGAGGATTGAGGATTGAAGATTGATGTTTGAGGATTGAGAATTGAGGATTGAGAATGAGGACTGAGGGTTGAGAATTGAGGTTTGAGGAACGAGGATTGAGGATTGAAAATTGAGGACTGAAGACCGACGATTGAGTATTGAAGATTGAGGATTGATGACTGAGGATTGAGGATTGAGGATTGAGGATTGAGGATTGAGGATTGAAGATTGAGTATTGAGGGTTGAAGAATGAGAATTGACGACTGATAATTGAGTATTGATGATTGAAGATTGAGTATTGAGGATTGAATGTTGATGATTGAGTGTTGAAGATTGAGGATTGAGGATTGAGGATTGAGGATTGAGTATTGAAGATTGAGGATTGATGACTGAGGATTGAGGATTGAGGATTGATGATTGAGGATTGAGGACTGAAGATTGAGGACTGGGGATTGAGGATTGAAGATTGAGGATTAAGGATTGAGTATTGGGGATTGAGTATCTAGGATTGGAGATTGATTATTGAGTATTGAAGATTGAGGATTGAGGATTGAGGATTGAGGATTCCGGATTGAGGATTGAGGATAGATGTTTCAGGATTGAGGGTTGAGGATTGAGGATTGAGGATTGATGATTCAGGATTGAGGATTGAGGATTGAATATTGCGGATCGAGGCTTGAGGACGGAGGATTGAGGATTGAGGATTGAGGATTGAGAATTGAGGATTGAGGATTGTGGGCTGAGTATTGAGGATTGAAGGCTGAGGATTGAGAATTGATGATTGAACATTGAGGACTGAGTGTTGAGGATAGAGTGTTGAGAATTGATGTTTGCGTACTAAGACTTGAAGATTGAAGATTGAGGATTGAGTATTGAATACCGGGAATTGGGGATTTTTCCTTGAGAATTGAGGATTGAGGATTGAGGATTGAATTTGAGGATTGAGGATTGAATTTGAGGATTGAGGATTGTGCACTGAATATTCAGGATTGAGGTTTGAGGACTGAGGATTGAGGATTGAGTATTGAGGATTGAGGATTGAGGATTGAGGATTGAGAGCTGAGGTTAGAGGATTGACGATTGAGGATTGAGGATTGAGGATTCAGGATTGAGGACTGAGGGTTGACGACTGAGGTTTGAGGGTTGTGGATAGATAATTGAATATTGAGGATTGAGGCTTGTGGACTGAGGATTGAGGATTCAGCGTTGAGGACTGATGATTGAGGATTGAGGGTTGAGGATTGAGGGTTGATGATTGAGGATTGAGGATTGATGTCTCAGGCTTGATTACTGAGGGTTGAGGAATGATGACTGAGGATTGAGGATTGAGGATTGAGGAATGACGATTGAAGATTGAGTAATGAGGATTGAAGATTGTGTATTGAGGATTGAGGATTGAAGATTGAGGACTGAGTCTTGAGGGTTGAGTGACGAGAATTGATGTTTGTGGATGGAGACATGAAGATTGAAGGTTGAGGATTGAGTATTGAAAACTGGGAATTCAGGATATTCTATTGAGTATTGAGAATTGAGGATTGATGGTTGAGTATTGAGGATTGAGGATTGAGGTTTGAGGATTGGGGATTGAGGATCTAGGATTGGAGGTTGATTATTGAGAATTGAAGATTGAGGATTGAAGATTGAGGATTGAGGATTGAGGTTGGAGGATGAGGGCTGAGGGCTGAGGATTGAGGTTTGAGATATTGAATCCTGAGAATTCAGAATATTCTATTGAGTATTGAGAATTGAGGATTGATGGTTGAGTATTGAGGATTGAGGATTGAGGATTGAGGATTGAGTATTGAAGATTGAGGATTGATGATTGAGGATTGAGGATTGAGGATTGAGTATTGAGGATTGAGTATAGAAGATTGTGGACTGATGATTGACGATTGAGGACTGAGGATTGAGGATTGATTATTGAGCTTTGGGGATTGAAGATTGTGGACTGGGGATAGAGGATTGAATATTGAGGATTAAGGATAGAGTATTGGGGATTGAGGATCTAGGATAGGAGATTGATTATTGAGGATTGAATGTTGAGGATTGAGGATTGAGGATTCAGGATTGAGGATTGAGGATGTGGTCTGAGGGTTGAGGTTTGAGGTTTGCGGACTGAGCACAGATGATTGAGGATTGTGAACTGAGGATGGAGGATTGAGGATTGAGGATTGAGGATTTGGTATTGAGGATTGAAGAATGAGAATTGACGATTGAGGATTGAGTATTGAGGATTGAAGATTGAGTATTGAGGATTGAAGGTTGATGATTGAGGATTGAGGATTGATGATTGAGGATTGAGGATTGAGGATTGAGGATTGAGGATTGATGATTGAAGACTGAGTATTGAGGATTGAAGATTGAGGATTGAGGATTCAAGATTGTGGATTGAGAATGAGGGCTGAGGGTTGAGGATTGAGGTTTGAGGACTGAGGACTGAGGACTGAGGATTGAGAATTGAGTATGGGGGATTGAGGATTGAGGATTGAGGATTGGGTATTGAGGATTGAAGAATGAGGATTGACGATTGAGGATTGAGTATTGAGGATTGAAGATTGAGTATTGAGGATTGAACATTGATGATTGAGGATTGGGAATTGAGGGTTGACGATTGAGGATTGAGGACGGAGGATTGAGAATTGAGGATTGAGGATTGAAGATTGAGTATTGAGGATAGAAGATTGAGGATTGGGGATTGAGGACTGAAGGTTGGGGACTAAGTGTTGAGTGTTGAGTGATGCGAATTGATGTTTGTAGACTGAGGTTTGAAGATTGAAGATTGGGGATTGAGTATTAAAAACTGTGAATTGAGGAAATTCTAATGAGGACTGAGGATTGAAAATTGATTGTTGAGGACTGTGGGCTGAAGATTGACGATTCAGGGTTGAGGATTCGGGATTGAGGATTGAGGACGAGGTCTGACGGTTGAGGATTGAGGTTTGAGGATTGAGGATTGAGGACTGATGACTGAGGATTGAGGATTGAGGATTGATCATTGAGGATTGAAGATTGAGGACTGGGGATTGAGGATTGAGGATTGAGGATTGAAGATTGAGGATTTGGGATTGAGGATTGAGGATTGAGAATTGAGAATCGAAGGATGAGTATTGAGGATTGAAGTTTGAGGTTTGAGGATTGAGGGTTGAGGATGGAGGATGAGGGCTGAGGGTTGAGGATTGAGGTTTGAGTATTGAATACTGAGAATTCAGGATATTCTATTGAGTATTGACAATTGAGGATTGATGGTTGAGTATTGAGGATTGAGTATTGAGGATTGAAGGTTGAGGTTTGAGGATTGAGGATTGAGAATTGAGGATGAGGATTGAGGATTGAGGATTGAGGATTGGGTATTGAGGATTGAAGAATGAGGATTGACGATTGAGGATTGAGTATTGAGGATTGAAGATTGAGTATTGAGGATTGAAGGTTGATGATTGAGGATTGAGGATTGATGATTGAGAATTGAGGATGAGGACTGAGGGCTGAGGATTGAGGTTTGAGTATTGAATCCTGAGAATTCAGAATATTCTATTGAGTATTGAGAATTGAGGATTGGTGGTTGAGTATTGAGGATTGAGGATTGAGGATTGAGGATTGAGTATTGAAGATTGAGGACTGATGATTGAGGATTGGGGATTGAGTATTGAAGATTGTGGATTGATGATTGACGATTGAGGACTGAGGATTGAGGATTGATTATTGAGCTTTGGGGATTGAAGATTGTGGACTGGGGATAGAGGATTGAATATTGAGGATTAAGGATAGAGTATTGGGGATTGAGGATCTAGGATAGGAGATTGATTATTGAAGATTGAAGGTTGAGGATTGAGGATTGAGGATTCAGGATTGAGGATTGAGGATGTGGGCTGAGGGTTGAGGGTTGAGGTTTGCGGACTGAGGACAGATGATTGAGGATTGTGAACTGAGGATGGAGGTTTGAGGGTTGAGGATTGAGGATTGACGATTGAGGATTGGGTATAGAGGATTGAAGAATGAGAATTGGCGATTGAGGATTGAGTATTGAGGATTGAAGACTGAGTATTGAGGATTGAAGGTTGATGATTGAGGATTGAGGATTGATGATTGAGGATTGAGGATTGAGGTTTGAGGACTGAGGACTGAGGATTGAGGATTGTGAATTGAGGATGGAGGATTGGGGATTGAGGATTGAAGGTTGAGTACTGAGGATTGAACATTGAGTATTGATGATTGAGGATTGAGTATTGAGGATAGAAGGTTGAGGATTGAGGATTGAGGACTGAAGATTGACGACTGAGTGTTGAGTGTTGAGTGATGAGAATTGATGTCTGTGTATTGAGATTTGAAGATTGAATATTGGGGATTGAGTATTGAAAACTGTGAATTGTGGATATTCTATTAAGGATGGACGATTGACAATTGATTGTTGCGGACTGAGGGATGAAGATTCAGCATTCAGGATTGAGGATTCGGAATTGAGATTTGAGGACTGAGGATTGAGGGTTGAGGATTGAGGGTTGAGGATTCAAGATTGAGGATTGAGGATGAGGGCAGAGGGTTGAGGATTGAGGTTTGAGGACTGAGGACTGAGGACTGAGGATTGAGAATTGAGGATGGAGTATTGAGGATTGAGGATTGAGGATTGAGAATTGAGGATGAGGACTGATGGTTGAGGATTAAGGATTGAGGATTGATGATTGAGGATTGAAGATTGAGTATTGAGGATTGAGGATTGAGGATTGGGGATTGAGGATTGGGTATTGAGGGTTGAAGAATGAGGACTGAGGACTGAGGATTTAGTATTGAGGATTGAGGATTGAAGATTGAGGTTTGAGGATTGAGAATTGAGAATTGAGGATGAGGACTGAGGACCGACGATTGAGTATTGAAGATTGAGGATTGATGAATGAGGATTGAGGATTGAGGATTGAGGATTGAGGATTGAGGATTGAAGATTGAGTATTGAGGGTTGAAGAATGAGAATTGACGACTGAGGATTGAGTATTGATGATTGAAGATTGAGTATTGAGGATTGAAGGTTGATGACTGAGTGTTGAAGATTGAGGATTGAGGATTGAGGATTGAGGATTGAGTATTGAAGATTGAGGATTGATGACTGAGGATTGAGGATTGAGGATTGATGATTGAGGATTGAGGACTGAAGATTGAGGACTGAGTGTTGAGTGTTGAGTGATGCGAATTGATGTTTGTAGACTGAGATTTGAAGATTGAAGATTGGGGATTGAGTATTGAAAACTGAGAATTGATGATATTCTAATGAGGACTGAGGATTGAAAATTGATTGTTGAGGACTGTGGGCTGAAGGTTGACGATTCAGGATTGAGCATTCGGGATTGAGGTTTGAGGACGAGGACTGACGGTTGAGGATTGAGGTTTGAGGATTGAGGATTGAGGACTGATGACTGAGGATTGAGGATTGAGGATTGAGCATTGAGGATTGAAGATTGAGGACTGGGGATTGAGGATTGAAGATTGAGGATTAAGGATTGAGTATTGGGGATTGAGGATCTAGGATTGGAGATTGATTATTGAGTCTTGAAGATTTAGGATTGAAGATTGAGGATTGAGGATTCCGGATTGAGGATTGAGGATGTGGGCTGAGGGTTGAGCGTTGAGGTTTACGGACTGAGGACAGAGGATTGAGGATTGAGAATTGAGGATGGAGTTTTGAGGATTGAGGATTGAGGATTGGGTATTGAGGATTGAAGAATGAGAGTTGACGATTGAGGATTGAGTATTGAGGATTGAAGATTGAGTATTGAGGATTGAAGGTTGATGATTGAGGATTGAGGATTGATGATTGAGGATTGAGGATTGAGGATTGAGGATTGAGGATTGATGATTGAAGGCTGAGTATTGAGGATTGAAGATTGAGGATTGAGGATTCAAGATTGAGGATTGAGAATGTGGGCTGAGGGTTGAGGATTGAGGTCTGAGGACTGAGGACTGAGGATTGAGGATTGAGAATTGAGGATGCAGGATTGGGGATTGAGGATTGAAGGTTGAGTATTGAGGATTGAACATTGAGTATTGATGATTGAGGATTGAGGATTGAGGATTGAAGATTGAGGATTGGGGATTGAGGATTGGCTATTGAGGATTGAGGACTGAGGATTGAGAAATGAGGATTGAGGATTGAAGATTGAGTATTGAGGATAGAAGGTTGAGGATTGAGGATTGAGGACTGAAGATTGAGGACTGAGTGTTGAGTGTTGAGTGATGCGAATTGATGTTTGTAGACTGAGATTTGAAGATTGAAGATTGGGGATTGAGTATTGAAAACTGTGAATTGAGGATATTCTAATGAGGACTAAGGATTGAAAATTGATTGTTGAGGACTGTGGGCTAAAGATTGACGGTTCAGGATTGAGGATTCGGGATTGAGGATTGAGGACGAGGGCTGACGGTTGAGCATTGGGGTTTGAGGTTTGATGATTGAGGATTGAGGACTGAGGATTGAGGATTGAGGATTGAGCATTGAGGATTGAAGATTGAGGACTGGGGATTGAGGATTGAAGATTGAGGATTAAGGATTGAGGATTGGGGATTGAGGATCTAGGATTGGAGATTGATTATTGAGTATTGAAGATTGAGGATTGAGGATTGAGGATTGTGAATTGAGGATTGAGGATTGAGGATTGAGTATTGGGTATTGAGGATTGAAGAATGAGGACTGAGGACTGAGGATTGAGTATTGAGGATTGAGGATTGAAGATTGAGGACTGAGTGTTGAGGGTTGAGTGATGAGAATTGATGTTTGTGGATGGAGACATGAAGATTGAAGATTGAGGATTGAGTAATGAAAACTGAGAATTCAGGGTATTCTATTGAGTATTGAGAATTGAGTATTGATGGTTGAGTATTGGGGATTGAGGGTCTAGGATAGGAGATTGATTATTGAGGATTGAAGATTGAGGATTGAGGATTGAGGATTGAGTATTGAGGATTGAAGGTTGAGGTTTGAGGATTGAGGATTGAGAATTGAGGATGAGGACTGAGGGTTGAGGATTGAGGTTTGAGGAACGAGGATTGAGGATTGAGAATTGAGGACTGAGGATTGACGATTGAGTATTGAGGATTGAGGATTGATGACTGAGTATTGAGGATTGAGGATTGAGGATTGAGGATTGAGGATTGTGAATTGAGGATTGAGGATTAAGGATTGAGTATTGGGTATTGAGGATTGAAGAATGAGGACTGAGGACTGAGGATTGAGTATTGAGGATTGAGGATTGAAGATTGAGGACTGAGTGTTGATGGTTGAGTGATCAGAATTGATGTTTGGGGATGGAGACATGAAGATTGAAGAATGAGGATTGAGTAATGAAAACTGAGAATTCATGATATTCTATTGAGTATTGAGAATTGAGGATTGATGGTTGAGTATTGAGGATTGAGGATTGAGTATTGAGGATTGAAGATTGAGGTTTGAGGATTGAGAATTGAGAATTGAGGATGAGGACTGAGGGTTGAGAATTGAGGTTTGAGGAACGAGGACTGAGGATTGACGATTGAGTGTTGAAGATTGAGGATTGATGACTGAGGATTGAGGATTGAGGATTGGGGATTGAGGATTGAGGACTGAGGACTGATGATTGAGTATTGAAGATTGAGGATTGATGACTGAGGATTGAGGATTGAGGATTGAGGATTGAGGATTGAAGATTGAGTATTGAGGATTGAGGATTGAAGATTGAGGATTAAGGATTGACGATTGGGGAAAGAGGATCTAGCATTGGAGATTGATTATTGAGGATTGAAGATTGAGGATTAAGGATTGAGCATTGAGGATGGAGGATGAGGATTGAGGATTAAGGATTGAGGATTGAGTGTTGAAGATTGAGGATTGATGATTGAGGATTGAGGATTGAGGATCGAGGATTGAGGATTGAGGATTGAATATTGACGACTGGGTATTGAAGATTGAGGATTGATGACTGAGGATTGTGGATTGAGGATTGAGGATTGAGGATGGAGGGTGAGGGCTGAGGGTTTAGGATTGAGGTTTGAGTATTGAATCCTGAGTATTCAGGATATTCTATTGAGCATTGAAATTTGAGGATTGATGGTTGAGTATTGAGGATTGAGGATTGAGGACTGAGTATTGAAGATTGAGGATTGATGATTGAGGATTGAGGATTGAGAATTGAGGATTGAGGACTGAGGATTGAGTATTGAAGATTGAGGATTGATGATTGTGGATTGAGGATTGATTATTGAGGACTGAGTGTTGAGGGTTGATTATTGAGCTTTGAGGATTGAAGATTGTGGACTGGGGATAGAGGATTGAATATTGAGGATTAAGGATAGAGTATTGGGGATAGAGGATCTAGGATAGGAGATTGATTATTGAGGATTTAAGATTGAGGATTGGGGATTGAGGATTGAGAATTGAGAATTGAGGATGAGGACTGAGGGTTGAGGATTAAGGATTGAGGATTGAGGATTGAGGATTGAAGATTGAGTATTGAGGATTGAGGATTGAGGATTCAGGATTGAGGATTGGGTATTGAGGATTGAAGAATGAGGACTGAGGACTGAGGTTTTAGTATTGAGGATTGAGGATTGAAGATTGATGTTTGAGGATTGAGAATTGAGGATTGAGAATGAGGACTGAGGGTTGAGAATTGAGGTTTGAGGAACGAGGATTGAGGATTGAAAATTGAGGACTGAAGACCGACGATTGAGTATTGAAGATTGAGGATTGATGACTGAGGATTGAGGATTGAGGATTGAGGATTGAGGATTGAGGATTGAAGATTGAGTATTGAGGGTTGAAGAATGAGAATTGACGACTGATAATTGAGTATTGATGATTGAAGATTGAGTATTGAGGATTGAATGTTGATGATTGAGTGTTGAAGATTGAGGATTGAGGATTGAGGATTGAGGATTGAGTATTGAAGATTGAGGATTGATGACTGAGGATTGAGGATTGAGGATTGATGATTGAGGATTGAGGACTGAAGATTGAGGACTGGGGATTGAGGATTGAAGATTGAGGATTAAGGATTGAGTATTGGGGATTGAGTATCTAGGATTGGAGATTGATTATTGAGTATTGAAGATTGAGGATTGAGGATTGAGGATTGAGGATTCCGGATTGAGGATTGAGGATAGATGTTTCAGGATTGAGGGTTGAGGATTGAGGATTGAGGATTGATGATTCAGGATTGAGGATTGAGGATTGAATATTGCGGATCGAGGCTTGAGGACGGAGGATTGAGGATTGAGGATTGAGGATTGAGAATTGAGGATTGAGGATTGTGGGCTGAGTATTGAGGATTGAAGGCTGAGGATTGAGAATTGATGATTGAACATTGAGGACTGAGTGTTGAGGATAGAGTGTTGAGAATTGATGTTTGCGTACTAAGACTTGAAGATTGAAGATTGAGGATTGAGTATTGAATACCGGGAATTGGGGATTTTTCCTTGAGAATTGAGGATTGAGGATTGAGGATTGAATTTGAGGATTGAGGATTGAATTTGAGGATTGAGGATTGTGCACTGAATATTCAGGATTGAGGTTTGAGGACTGAGGATTGAGGATTGAGTATTGAGGATTGAGGATTGAGGATTGAGGATTGAGAGCTGAGGTTAGAGGATTGACGATTGAGGATTGAGGATTGAGGATTCAGGATTGAGGACTGAGGGTTGACGACTGAGGTTTGAGGGTTGTGGATAGATAATTGAATATTGAGGATTGAGGCTTGTGGACTGAGGATTGAGGATTCAGCGTTGAGGACTGATGATTGAGGATTGAGGGTTGAGGATTGAGGGTTGATGATTGAGGATTGAGGATTGATGTCTCAGGCTTGATTACTGAGGGTTGAGGAATGATGACTGAGGATTGAGGATTGAGGATTGAGGAATGACGATTGAAGATTGAGTAATGAGGATTGAAGATTGTGTATTGAGGATTGAGGATTGAAGATTGAGGACTGAGTCTTGAGGGTTGAGTGACGAGAATTGATGTTTGTGGATGGAGACATGAAGATTGAAGGTTGAGGATTGAGTATTGAAAACTGGGAATTCAGGATATTCTATTGAGTATTGAGAATTGAGGATTGATGGTTGAGTATTGAGGATTGAGGATTGAGGTTTGAGGATTGGGGATTGAGGATCTAGGATTGGAGGTTGATTATTGAGAATTGAAGATTGAGGATTGAAGATTGAGGATTGAGGATTGAGGTTGGAGGATGAGGGCTGAGGGCTGAGGATTGAGGTTTGAGATATTGAATCCTGAGAATTCAGAATATTCTATTGAGTATTGAGAATTGAGGATTGATGGTTGAGTATTGAGGATTGAGGATTGAGGATTGAGGATTGAGTATTGAAGATTGAGGATTGATGATTGAGGATTGAGGATTGAGGATTGAGTATTGAGGATTGAGTATAGAAGATTGTGGACTGATGATTGACGATTGAGGACTGAGGATTGAGGATTGATTATTGAGCTTTGGGGATTGAAGATTGTGGACTGGGGATAGAGGATTGAATATTGAGGATTAAGGATAGAGTATTGGGGATTGAGGATCTAGGATAGGAGATTGATTATTGAGGATTGAATGTTGAGGATTGAGGATTGAGGATTCAGGATTGAGGATTGAGGATGTGGTCTGAGGGTTGAGGTTTGAGGTTTGCGGACTGAGCACAGATGATTGAGGATTGTGAACTGAGGATGGAGGATTGAGGATTGAGGATTGAGGATTTGGTATTGAGGATTGAAGAATGAGAATTGACGATTGAGGATTGAGTATTGAGGATTGAAGATTGAGTATTGAGGATTGAAGGTTGATGATTGAGGATTGAGGATTGATGATTGAGGATTGAGGATTGAGGATTGAGGATTGAGGATTGATGATTGAAGACTGAGTATTGAGGATTGAAGATTGAGGATTGAGGATTCAAGATTGTGGATTGAGAATGAGGGCTGAGGGTTGAGGATTGAGGTTTGAGGACTGAGGACTGAGGACTGAGGATTGAGAATTGAGTATGGGGGATTGAGGATTGAGGATTGAGGATTGGGTATTGAGGATTGAAGAATGAGGATTGACGATTGAGGATTGAGTATTGAGGATTGAAGATTGAGTATTGAGGATTGAAGGTTGATGATTGAGGATTGGGAATTGAGGGTTGACGATTGAGGATTGAGGACGGAGGATTGAGAATTGAGGATTGAGGATTGAAGATTGAGTATTGAGGATAGAAGATTGAGGATTGGGGATTGAGGACTGAAGGTTGGGGACTAAGTGTTGAGTGTTGAGTGATGCGAATTGATGTTTGTAGACTGAGGTTTGAAGATTGAAGATTGGGGATTGAGTATTAAAAACTGTGAGTTGAGGAAATTCTAATGAGGACTGAGGATTGAAAATTGATTGTTGAGGACTGTGGGCTGAAGATTGACGATTCAGGATTGAGGATTCGGGATTGAGGATTGAGGACGAGGTCTGACGGTTGAGGATTGAGGTTTGAGGATTGAGGATTGAGGACTGATGACTGAGGATTGAGGATTGAGGATTGATCATTGAGGATTGAAGATTGAGGACTGGGGATTGAGGATTGAGGATTGAGGATTGAAGATTGAGGATTTGGGATTGAGGATTGAGGATTGAGAATTGAGAATCGAAGGATGAGTATTGAGGATTGAAGGTTGAGGTTTGAGGATTGAGGGTTGAGGATGGAGTATGAGGGCTGAGGGTTGAGGATTGAGGTTTGAGTATTGAATACTGAGAATTCAGGATATTCTATTGAGTATTGACAATTGAGGATTGATGGTTGAGTATTGAGGATTGAGTATTGAGGATTGAAGGTTGAGGTTTGAGGATTGAGGATTGAGAATTGAGGATGAGGATTGAGGATTGAGGATTGAGGATTGGGTACTGAGGATTGAAGAATGAGGATTGACGATTGAGGATTGAGTATTGAGGATTGAAGATTGAGTATTGAGGATTGAAGGTTGATGATTGAGGATTGAGGATTGATGATTGAGAATTGAGGATGAGGACTGAGGGCTGAGGATTGAGGTTTGAGTATTGAATCCTGAGAATTCAGAATATTCTATTGAGTATTGAGAATTGAGGATTGGTGGTTGAGTATTGAGGATTGAGGATTGAGGATTGAGGATTGAGTATTGAAGATTGAGGACTGATGATTGAGGATTGGGGATTGAGTATTGAAGATTGTGGATTGATGATTGACGATTGAGGACTGAGGATTGAGGATTGATTATTGAGCTTTGGGGATTGAAGATTGTGGACTGGGGATAGAGGATTGAATATTGAGGATTAAGGATAGAGTATTGGGGATTGAGGATCTAGGATAGGAGATTGATTATTGAAGATTGAAGGTTGAGGATTGAGGATTGAGGATTCAGGATTGAGGATTGAGGATGTGGGCTGAGGGTTGAGGGTTGAGGTTTGCGGACTGAGGACAGATGATTGAGGATTGTGAACTGAGGATGGAGGTTTGAGGGTTGAGGATTGAGGATTTACGATTGAGGATTGGGTATAGAGGATTGAAGAATGAGAATTGGCGATTGAGGATTGAGTATTGAGGATTGAAGACTGAGTATTGAGGATTGAAGGTTGATGATTGAGGATTGAGGATTGATGATTGAGGATTGAGGATTGAGGTTTGAGGACTGAGGACTGAGGATTGAGGATTGTGAATTGAGGATGGAGGATTGGGGATTGAGGATTGAAGGTTGAGTATTGAGGATTGAACATTGAGTATTGATGATTGAGGATTGAGTATTGAGGATAGAAGGTTGAGGATTGAGGATTGAGGACTGAAGATTGAGGACTGAGTGTTGAGTGTTGAGTGATGCGAATTGATGTTTGTAGACTGAGATTTGAAGATTGAAGATTGGGGATTGAGTATTGAAAACTGTGAATTGAGGATATTCTAATGAGGACTAAGGATTGAAAATTGATTGTTGAGGACTGTGGGCTAAAGATTGACGATTCAGGATTGAGGATTCGGGATTGAGGATTGAGGACGAGGACTGACGGTTGAGCATTGAGGTTTGAGGTTTGATGATTGAGGATTGAGGACTGAGGATTGAGGATTGAGGATTGAGCATTGAGGATTGAAGATTGAGGACTGGGGATTGAGGATTGAAGATTGAGGATTAAGGATTGAGGATTGGGGATTGAGGATCTAGGATTGGAGATTGATTATTGAGTATTGAAGATTGAGGATTGAGGATTGAGGATTGTGAATTGAGGATTGAGGATTGAGGATTGAGTATTGGGTATTGAGGATTGAAGAATGAGGACTGAGGACTGAGGATTGAGTATTGAGGATTGAGGATTGAAGATTGAGGACTGAGTGTTGAGGGTTGAGTGATGAGAATTGATGTTTGTGGATGGAGACATGAAGATTGAAGATTGAGGATTGAGTAATGAATACTGAGAATTCAGGGTATTCTATTGAGTATTGAGAATTGAGTATTGATGGTTGAGTATTGGGGATTGATGGTTGAGGGTTGTGTGTTGAATATTGAGGATTGAGGGTTTTAGGATTGAGGATTGAGGATTGAGGATTGAAGATTGAGTATTGATGAGTCAACATTGAGGATTGAGGATTGAGGGTTGAGGATTGAGGACGAGGACTGACGGTTGAGGATTAAGGTTTGAGGATTGAGGATTGAGGACTGATGACTGAGGATTGAGGATTGAGGATTGAGCATTGAGGATTGAAGATGGAGGACTGTGGATTGAGGATTGAATATTGAGGATTAAGGATAGAGTATTGGGGATTGAGGATCTAGGATAGGAGATTGATTATTGAGGATTGAAGATTGAGGATTGAGGATTGAGGATTGAGAATTGAGAATTGAGGATGAGGACTGAGGGTTGAGGATTAAGGATTCAGGATTGAGGATTGAGGACTGAAGATTGAGTATTGAGGATTGAGGATTGAGGATTGAGGATTGAGGATTGGGTATTGAGGATTGAAGAATGAGGACTGAGGACTGAGGATTTGGTATTGAGGATTGACGATTGAAGATTGAGGACTGAGTGTTGATGGCTGAGTGATCAGAATTGATGTTTGGGGATGGAGACATGAAGATTGAAGAATGAGGATTGAGTAATGAAAACTGAGAATTCAGGATATTCTATTGAGTATTGAGAATTGAGGATTGATGGTTGAGTATTGTGGATTGAGGATTGAGTATTGAGGATTGAAGATTGAGGTTTGAGGATTGAGAGTTGAGAATTGAGGATGAGGACTGAGGGTTGAGAATTGAGGTTTGAGGAACGAGGACTGAGGATTGACAATTGAGGACTGAGGATTGACGATTGAGTATTGAAGATTGAGGATTGATGACTGAGGATTGAGGATTGAGGATTGAGGATTGAGGATTGAGGATTGAAGATTGAGTATTGAGTATTGAAGAATGAGAATTGACGACTGAGGATTGAGTATTGATGATTGAAGATTGAGTATTGAGGATTGAAGGTTGATGATTGAGGATTGAGGGTTGATGATTGAAGATTGAGGATTGAGGATGGAGGACAGAGGATTGATGATTGAAGACTGAGTATTGAGGATTGAAGATTGAGGATTGAGGATTCAAGATTGAGGATTGAGGATGAGGGCTGAGAGTTGAGGATTGAGGTTTGAGGACTGAGGACTGAGGACTGAGGATTGAGAATTGAGGATGGAGGATTGAGGATTGAGGATCGAGGATTGGGTATTGAGGATTGAAGAATGAGGATTGACGATTGAGCATTGAGTATTGAGGATTGAAGATTGAGTATTGAGGATTGAAGGCTGATGATTGAGGATTGAGGATTGTGGAGTGAGGATTGAGGGTTGAGGATTGAAGGTTGAGTATTGAGGATTGAACATTGAGTATTGATGATTGAGGATTGAGGATTGAGGATTGAATATTGAGGATTGGGGATTGAGGATTGGGGATGGAGGATGATGGGCTGATGGTTAAGGATTGAGGTTTGAGTATTAAATTACTGAGAATTCAGGATAATCTATTGAGTATTGGGAATTGAGTATTGATGGTTGAGTATGGAGGATTGAGGATTGAGGATTGAGGATTGAGTATTGAAGATTGAGGATTGATGATTGAGTATTGAGGACTGAGGATTGAGGACTGAGTGTTGAAGATTGAGGATTGACGATTGAGGATTGAGGATTGAAGATTGAGTATGGAGGATTGAAGATTGAGGGTTGAGCATTGAGGATTGAAGATTGAGGACTGAGTGCTGAGGGTTGAGTGATGAGAATTGATGTCTGTGGATTGAGATTTGAAGATTGAAGATTGGGGATTGAGTATTGAAAACTGTGAATTGTGGATATTCTATTAAGGATGGAGGATTGACAATTGATTGTTGCGGACTGAGGGATGAAGATTCAGCATTCAGGATTGAGGATTCGGAATTGAGATTTGAGGACTGAGGATTGAGGGTTGAGGATTGAGGTTTGAGGACTGAGGACTGAGGATTGAGGATTGAGAATTGAGGATGGAGGATTGAGGATTGAGGATTGAAGGTTGAGTATTGAGGATTGAACATTGAGTATTGATGATTGAGGATTGAGGGTTGAGGATGGAGGATGAGGGCTGAGGGTTGAGGATTGAGGTTTGAGTATGGAATACTGAGAATTCAGGATATTCTATTGAGTATTGACAATTGAGGATAGATGGTTGAGTATTGAGGATTGAGTATTGAGGATTGAAGGTTGAGGTTTGAGGATTGAGGATTGAGAATTGAGGATGAGGACTGAGGGTTGAGGATTGAGGTTTGAGGAACGAGGGTTGAGGATTGAGAATTGAGGACTGAGGATTGACGATTGAGTATTGAGGATTGAGGATTGATGACTGAGTATTGAGGATTGAGGATTGAGGATTGAAGATTGAGTATTGAGGATTGAGGATTGAGGATTGTGGATTGAGTATTGGGTATTGAGGATTGAAGAATGAGGACTGAGGACTGAGGATTGAGTATTGAGCATTGAGGATTGAAGATTGAGGACTGAGTGTTGAGGGTTGAGTGATGAGAATTGATGTTTGTGGATGGAGACGTGAAGTTTGAAGATTGAGGATTGAGTAATGAAAACTGAGAATTCAGGATATTCTATTGAGTATTGAGAATTGAGTATAGATGGTTGAGTATTGGGGATTGATGGTTGAGGGTTGTGTGTTGAATATTGAGGATTGAGGGTTTTAGGATTGAGGATTGAGGATTGAGGATTGAAGATTGAGTATTGATGATTGAAGATTGAGGATAGAGGATTGAGGGTTGAGGATTGAGGACGAGGACTGACGGTTGAGGATTGAGGTTTGAGGATTGAGGATTGAGGCCTGATGACTGAGAATTGAGGATTGAGGATTGAGGATTGAAAATTGATTGTTGAGGACTGTGGGCTGAAGATTGACGATTCAGGATTGAGGATTCGGGATTGAGGTTTGAGGACGGAGACTGACGGTTGAGGATTGAGGTTTGAGGATTGAGGATTGAGGACTGATGACTGAGGATTGAGGATTGAGGATTGAATATTGAGGATTGGGGATTGAGGATTGGGGATGGAGGATGATGGGCTGATGGTTAAGGATTGAGGTTTGAGTATTAAATTACTGAGAATTCAGGATAATCTATTGAGTATTGGGAATTGAGTATTGATGGTTGAGTATGGAGGATTGAGGATTGAGGATTGA
The DNA here is from genome assembly GCF_051401765.1 of Calliopsis andreniformis. Classification (NCBI taxonomy): domain Eukaryota; kingdom Metazoa; phylum Arthropoda; class Insecta; order Hymenoptera; family Andrenidae; genus Calliopsis; species Calliopsis andreniformis. The sequence goes on along the minus strand of NW_027480731.1, from coordinate 138,591 downwards.
GGATTGAGTATTGAAGATTGAGGATTGATGATTGAGTATTGAGGACTGAGGATTGAGGACTGAGTGTTGAAGATTGAGGATTGACGATTGAGGATTGAGGATTGAAGATTGAGTATGGAGGATTGAAGATTGAGGGTTGAGCATTGAGGATTGAAGACTGAGGACTGAGTGCTGAGGGTTGAGTGATGAGAATTGATGTCTGTGGATTGAGATTTGAAGATTGAAGATTGGGGATTGAGTATTGAAAACTGTGAATTGTGGATATTCTATTAAGGATGGAGGATTGACAATTGATTGTTGCGGACTGAGGGATGAAGATTCAGCATTCAGGATTGAGGATTCGGAATTGAGATTTGAGGACTGAGGATTGAGGGTTGAGGATTGAGGTTTGAGGACTGAGGACTGAGGATTGAGGATTGAGAATTGAGGATGGAGGATTGAGGATTGAGGATTGAAGGTTGAGTATTGAGGATTGAACATTGAGTATTGATGATTGAGGATTGAGGGTTGAGGATGGAGGATGAGGGCTGAGGGTTGAGGATTGAGGTTTGAGTATGGAATACTGAGAATTCAGGATATTCTATTGAGTATTGACAATTGAGGATTGATGGTTGAGTATTGAGGATTGAGTATTGAGGATTGAAGGTTGAGGTTTGAGGATTGAGGATTGAGAATTGAGGATGAGGACTGAGGGTTGAGGATTGAGGTTTGAGGAACGAGGGTTGAGGATTGAGAATTGAGGACTGAGGATTGACGATTGAGTATTGAGGATTGAGGATTGATGACTGAGTATTGAGGATTGAGGATTGAGGATTGAAGATTGAGTATTGAGGATTGAGGATTGAGGATTGTGGATTGAGTATTGGGTATTGAGGATTGAAGAATGAGGACTGAGGACTGAGGATTGAGTATTGAGGATTGAGGATTGAAGATTGAGGACTGAGTGTTGAGGGTTGAGTGATGAGAATTGATGTTTGTGGATGGAGACATGAAGATTGAAGATTGAGGATTGAGTAATGAATACTGAGAATTCAGGGTATTCTATTGAGTATTGAGAATTGAGTATTGATGGTTGAGTATTGGGGATTGATGGTTGAGGGTTGTGTGTTGAATATTGAGGATTGAGGGTTTTAGGATTGAGGATTGAGGATTGAGGATTGAAGATTGAGTATTGATGAGTGAACATTGAGGATTGAGGATTGAGGGTTGAGGATTGAGGACGAGGACTGACGGTTGAGGATTGAGGTTTGAGGATTGAGGATTGAGGACTGATGACTGAGGATTGAGGATTGAGGATTGAGCATTGAGGATTGAAGATGGAGGACTGTGGATTGAGGATTGAATATTGAGGATTAAGGATAGAGTATTGGGGATTGAGGATCTAGGATAGGAGATTGATTATTGAGGATTGAAGATTGAGGATTGAGGATTGAGGATTGAGAATTGAGAATTGAGGATGAGGACTGAGGGTTGAGGATTAAGGATTCAGGATTGAGGATTGAGGACTGAAGATTGAGTATTGAGGATTGAGGATTGAGGATTGAGGATTGAGGATTGGGTATTGAGGATTGAAGAATGAGGACTGAGGACTGAGGATTTGGTATTGAGGATTGACGATTGAAGATTGAGGACTGAGTGTTGATGGCTGAGTGATCAGAATTGATGTTTGGGGATGGAGACATGAAGATTGAAGAATGAGGATTGAGTAATGAAAACTGAGAATTCAGGATATTCTATTGAGTATTGAGAATTGAGGATTGATGGTTGAGTATTGTGGATTGAGGATTGAGTATTGAGGATTGAAGATTGAGGTTTGAGGATTGAGAGTTGAGAATTGAGGATGAGGACTGAGGGTTGAGAATTGAGGTTTGAGGAACGAGGACTGAGGATTGACAATTGAGGACTGAGGATTGACGATTGAGTATTGAAGATTGAGGATTGATGACTGAGGATTGAGGATTGAGGATTGAGGATTGAGGATTGAGGATTGAAGATTGAGTATTGAGTATTGAAGAATGAGAATTGACGACTGAGGATTGAGTATTGATGATTGAAGATTGAGTATTGAGGATTGAAGGTTGATGATTGAGGATTGAGGGTTGATGATTGAAGATTGAGGATTGAGGATGGAGGACAGAGGATTGATGATTGAAGACTGAGTATTGAGGATTGAAGATTGAGGATTGAGGATTCAAGATTGAGGATTGAGGATGAGGGCTGAGAGTTGAGGATTGAGGTTTGAGGACTGAGGACTGAGGACTGAGGATTGAGAATTGAGGATGGAGGATTGAGGATTGAGGATCGAGGATTGGGTATTGAGGATTGAAGAATGAGGATTGACGATTGAGCATTGAGTATTGAGGATTGAAGATTGAGTATTGAGGATTGAAGGCTGATGATTGAGGATTGAGGATTGTGGAGTGAGGATTGAGGGTTGAGGATTGAAGGTTGAGTATTGAGGATTGAACATTGAGTATTGATGATTGAGGATTGAGGATTGAGGATTGAATATTGAGGATTGGGGATTGAGGATTGGGGATGGAGGATGATGGGCTGATGGTTAAGGATTGAGGTTTGAGTATTAAATTACTGAGAATTCAGGATAATCTATTGAGTATTGGGAATTGAGTATTGATGGTTGAGTATGGAGGATTGAGGATTGAGGATTGAGGATTGAGTATTGAAGATTGAGGATTGATGATTGAGTATTGAGGACTGAGGATTGAGGACTGAGTGTTGAAGATTGAGGATTGACGATTGAGGATTGAGGATTGAAGATTGAGTATGGAGGATTGAAGATTGAGGGTTGAGCATTGAGGATTGAAGATTGAGGACTGAGTGCTGAGGGTTGAGTGATGAGAATTGATGTCTGTGGATTGAGATTTGAAGATTGAAGATTGGGGATTGAGTATTGAAAACTGTGAATTGTGGATATTCTATTAAGGATGGAGGATTGACAATTGATTGTTGCGGACTGAGGGATGAAGATTCAGCATTCAGGATTGAGGATTCGGAATTGAGATTTGAGGACTGAGGATTGAGGGTTGAGGATTGAGGTTTGAGGACTGAGGACTGAGGATTGAGGATTGAGAATTGAGGATGGAGGATTGAGGATTGAGGATTGAAGGTTGAGTATTGAGGATTGAACATTGAGTATTGATGATTGAGGATTGAGGGTTGAGGATGGAGGATGAGGGCTGAGGGTTGAGGATTGAGGTTTGAGTATGGAATACTGAGAATTCAGGATATTCTATTGAGTATTGACAATTGAGGATAGATGGTTGAGTATTGAGGATTGAGTATTGAGGATTGAAGGTTGAGGTTTGAGGATTGAGGATTGAGAATTGAGGATGAGGACTGAGGGTTGAGGATTGAGGTTTGAGGAACGAGGGTTGAGGATTGAGAATTGAGGACTGAGGATTGACGATTGAGTATTGAGGATTGAGGATTGATGACTGAGTATTGAGGATTGAGGATTGAGGATTGAAGATTGAGTATTGAGGATTGAGGATTGAGGATTGTGGATTGAGTATTGGGTATTGAGGATTGAAGAATGAGGACTGAGGACTGAGGATTGAGTATTGAGCATTGAGGATTGAAGATTGAGGACTGAGTGTTGAGGGTTGAGTGATGAGAATTGATGTTTGTGGATGGAGACGTGAAGTTTGAAGATTGAGGATTGAGTAATGAAAACTGAGAATTCAGGATATTCTATTGAGTATTGAGAATTGAGTATAGATGGTTGAGTATTGGGGATTGATGGTTGAGGGTTGTGTGTTGAATATTGAGGATTGAGGGTTTTAGGATTGAGGATTGAGGATTGAGGATTGAAGATTGAGTATTGATGATTGAAGATTGAGGATAGAGGATTGAGGGTTGAGGATTGAGGACGAGGACTGACGGTTGAGGATTGAGGTTTGAGGATTGAGGATTGAGGCCTGATGACTGAGAATTGAGGATTGAGGATTGAGGATTGAAAATTGATTGTTGAGGACTGTGGGCTGAAGATTGACGATTCAGGATTGAGGATTCGGGATTGAGGTTTGAGGACGGAGACTGACGGTTGAGGATTGAGGTTTGAGGATTGAGGATTGAGGACTGATGACTGAGGATTGAGGATTGAGGATTGAATATTGAGGATTGGGGATTGAGGATTGGGGATGGAGGATGATGGGCTGATGGTTAAGGATTGAGGTTTGAGTATTAAATTACTGAGAATTCAGGATAATCTATTGAGTATTGGGAATTGAGTATTGATGGTTGAGTATGGAGGATTGAGGATTGAGGATTGAGGATTGAGTATTGAAGATTGAGGATTGATGATTGAGTATTGAGGACTGAGGATTGAGGACTGAGTGTTGAAGATTGAGGATTGACGATTGAGGATTGAGGATTGAAGATTGAGTATGGAGGATTGAAGATTGAGGGTTGAGCATTGAGGATTGAAGACTGAGGACTGAGTGCTGAGGGTTGAGTGATGAGAATTGATGTCTGTGGATTGAGATTTGAAGATTGAAGATTGGGGATTGAGTATTGAAAACTGTGAATTGTGGATATTCTATTAAGGATGGAGGATTGACAATTGATTGTTGCGGACTGAGGGATGAAGATTCAGCATTCAGGATTGAGGATTCGGAATTGAGATTTGAGGACTGAGGATTGAGGGTTGAGGATTGAGGTTTGAGGACTGAGGACTGAGGATTGAGGATTGAGAATTGAGGATGGAGGATTGAGGATTGAGGATTGAAGGTTGAGTATTGAGGATTGAACATTGAGTATTGATGATTGAGGATTGAGGGTTGAGGATGGAGGATGAGGGCTGAGGGTTGAGGATTGAGGTTTGAGTATGGAATACTGAGAATTCAGGATATTCTATTGAGTATTGACAATTGAGGATTGATGGTTGAGTATTGAGGATTGAGTATTGAGGATTGAAGGTTGAGGTTTGAGGATTGAGGATTGAGAATTGAGGATGAGGACTGAGGGTTGAGGATTGAGGTTTGAGGAACGAGGGTTGAGGATTGAGAATTGAGGACTGAGGATTGACGATTGAGTATTGAGGATTGAGGATTGATGACTGAGTATTGAGGATTGAGGATTGAGGATTGAAGATTGAGTATTGAGGATTGAGGATTGAGGATTGTGGATTGAGTATTGGGTATTGAGGATTGAAGAATGAGGACTGAGGACTGAGGATTGAGTATTGAGGATTGAGGATTGAAGATTGAGGACTGAGTGTTGAGGGTTGAGTGATGAGAATTGATGTTTGTGGATGGAGACATGAAGATTGAAGATTGAGGATTGAGTAATGAATACTGAGAATTCAGGGTATTCTATTGAGTATTGAGAATTGAGTATTGATGGTTGAGTATTGGGGATTGATGGTTGAGGGTTGTGTGTTGAATATTGAGGATTGAGGGTTTTAGGATTGAGGATTGAGGATTGAGGATTGAAGATTGAGTATTGATGAGTGAACATTGAGGATTGAGGATTGAGGGTTGAGGATTGAGGACGAGGACTGACGGTTGAGGATTGAGGTTTGAGGATTGAGGATTGAGGACTGATGACTGAGGATTGAGGATTGAGGATTGAGCATTGAGGATTGAAGATGGAGGACTGTGGATTGAGGATTGAATATTGAGGATTAAGGATAGAGTATTGGGGATTGAGGATCTAGGATAGGAGATTGATTATTGAGGATTGAAGATTGAGGATTGAGGATTGAGGATTGAGAATTGAGAATTGAGGATGAGGACTGAGGGTTGAGGATTAAGGATTCAGGATTGAGGATTGAGGACTGAAGATTGAGTATTGAGGATTGAGGATTGAGGATTGAGGATTGAGGATTGGGTATTGAGGATTGAAGAATGAGGACTGAGGACTGAGGATTTGGTATTGAGGATTGAGGATTGAAGATTGAGGACTGAGTGTTGATGGCTGAGTGATCAGAATTGATGTTTGGGGATGGAGACATGAAGATTGAAGAATGAGGATTGAGTAATGAAAACTGAGAATTCAGGATATTCTATTGAGTATTGAGAATTGAGGATTGATGGTTGAGTATTGAGGATTGAGGATTGAGTATTGAGGATTGAAGATTGAGGTTTGAGGATTGAGAGTTGAGAATTGAGGATGAGGACTGAGGGTTGAGAATTGAGGTTTGAGGAACGAGGACTGAGGATTGACAATTGAGGACTGAGGATTGACGATTGAGTATTGAAGATTGAGGATTGATGACTGAGGATTGAGGATTGAGGATTGAGGATTGAGGATTGAGGATTGAAGATTGAGTATTGAGTATTGAAGAATGAGAATTGACGACTGAGGATTGAGTATTGATGATTGAAGATTGAGTATTGAGGATTGAAGGTTGATGATTGAGGATTGAGGGTTGATGATTGAAGATTGAGGATTGAGGATTGAGGACAGAGGATTGATGATTGAAGACTGAGTATTGAGGATTGAAGATTGAGGATTGAGGATTCAAGATTGAGGATTGAGGATGAGGGCTGAGAGTTGAGGATTGAGGTTTGAGGACTGAGGACTGAGGACTGAGGATTGAGAATTGAGGATGGAGGATTGAGGATTGAGGATCGAGGATTGGGTATTGAGGATTGAAGAATGAGGATTGACGATTGAGCATTGAGTATTGAGGATTGAAGATTGAGTATTGAGGATTGAAGGCTGATGATTGAGGATTGAGGATTGTGGAGTGAGGATTGAGGGTTGAGGATTGAAGGTTGAGTATTGAGGATTGAACATTGAGTATTGATGATTGAGGATTGAGGATTGAGGATTGAATATTGAGGATTGGGGATTGAGGATTGGGGATGGAGGATGATGGGCTGATGGTTAAGGATTGAGGTTTGAGTATTAAATTACTGAGAATTCAGGATAATCTATTGAGTATTGGGAATTGAGTATTGATGGTTGAGTATGGAGGATTGAGGATTGAGGATTGAGGATTGAGTATTGAAGATTGAGGATTGATGATTGAGTATTGAGGACTGAGGATTGAGGACTGAGTGTTGAAGATTGAGGATTGACGATTGAGGATTGAGGATTGAAGATTGAGTATGGAGGATTGAAGATTGAGGGTTGAGCATTGAGGATTGAAGATTGAGGACTGAGTGCTGAGGGTTGAGTGATGAGAATTGATGTCTGTGGATTGAGATTTGAAGATTGAAGATTGGGGATTGAGTATTGAAAACTGTGAATTGTGGATATTCTATTAAGGATGGAGGATTGACAATTGATTGTTGCGGACTGAGGGATGAAGATTCAGCATTCAGGATTGAGGATTCGGAATTGAGATTTGAGGACTGAGGATTGAGGGTTGAGGATTGAGGTTTGAGGACTGAGGACTGAGGATTGAGGATTGAGAATTGAGGATGGAGGATTGAGGATTGAGGATTGAAGGTTGAGTATTGAGGATTGAACATTGAGTATTGATGATTGAGGATTGAGGGTTGAGGATGGAGGATGAGGGCTGAGGGTTGAGGATTGAGGTTTGAGTATGGAATACTGAGAATTCAGGATATTCTATTGAGTATTGACAATTGAGGATAGATGGTTGAGTATTGAGGATTGAGTATTGAGGATTGAAGGTTGAGGTTTGAGGATTGAGGATTGAGAATTGAGGATGAGGACTGAGGGTTGAGGATTGAGGTTTGAGGAACGAGGGTTGAGGATTGAGAATTGAGGACTGAGGATTGACGATTGAGTATTGAGGATTGAGGATTGATGACTGAGTATTGAGGATTGAGGATTGAGGATTGAAGATTGAGTATTGAGGATTGAGGATTGAGGATTGTGGATTGAGTATTGGGTATTGAGGATTGAAGAATGAGGACTGAGGACTGAGGATTGAGTATTGAGGATTGAGGATTGAAGATTGAGGACTGAGTGTTGAGGGTTGAGTGATGAGAATTGATGTTTGTGGATGGAGACGTGAAGTTTGAAGATTGAGGATTGAGTAATGAAAACTGAGAATTCAGGATATTCTATTGAGTATTGAGAATTGAGTATAGATGGTTGAGTATTGGGGATTGATGGTTGAGGGTTGTGTGTTGAATATTGAGGATTGAGGGTTTTAGGATTGAGGATTGAGGATTGAGGATTGAAGATTGAGTATTGATGATTGAAGATTGAGGATTGAGGATTGAGGGTTGAGGATTGAGGACGAGGACTGACGGTTGAGGATTGAGGTTTGAGGATTGAGGATTGAGGCCTGATGACTGAGAATTGAGGATTGAGGATTGAGGATTGAAAATTGATTGTTGAGGACTGTGGGCTGAAGATTGACGATTCAGGATTGAGGATTCGGGATTGAGGTTTGAGGACGGAGACTGACGGTTGAGGATTGAGGTTTGAGGATTGAGGATTGAGGACTGATGACTGAGGATTGAGGATTGAGGATTGAGCATTGAGGATTGAAGATTGAGGACTGGGGATTGAGGATTGAAGATTGAGGATTAAGGATTGAGTATTGGGGATTGAGGATCTAGGATTGGAGATTGATTATTGAGTCTTGAAGATTGAGGATTGAAGATTGAGGATTGAGGATTCCGGATTGAGGATTGAGGATGTGGGCTGAGGGTTGAGCGTTGAGGTTTACGGACTGAGGACAGAGGTTTGAGGATTGAGAATTGAGGATGGAGTTTTGAGGATTCAGGATTGAGGAATGGGTATTGAGGATTGAAGAATGAGAGTTGACGATTGAGGATTGAGTATTGAGGATTGAAGAGTGAGTATTGAGGATTGAAGGTTGATGATTGAGGATTGAGGATTGATGATTGAGGATTGAGGATTGAGGATTGAGGATTGAGGATTGATGATTGAAGGCTGAGTATTGAGGATTGAAGATTGAGGATTGAGGATTCAAGATTGAGGATTGAGAATGTGGGCTGAGGGTTGAGGATTGAGGTTTGAGGATTGAGGACTGAGGATTGAGGATTGAGAATTGAGGATGGAGGATTGAGGATTGAGGATTGAAGGTTGAGTATTGAGAATAGAAGGTTGAGGATTGAGGATTGAGGACTGAAGATTGAGGACTGAGTGTTGAGTGTTGAGTGATGCGAATTGATGTTTGTAGACTGAGATTTGAAGATTGAAGATTGGGGATTGAGTATTGAGGATTGAGGATTGAAGATTGAGGACTGAGTGTTGAGGGTTGAGTGATGAGAATTGATGTTTGTGGATGGAGACATCAAGATTGAAGATTGAGGATTGAGTAATGAAAACTGAGAATTCAGGATATTCTATTGAGTATTGAGAATTGAGTATTGATGGTTGAGTATTGGGGATTGATGGTTGAGGGTTGTGTGTTGAATATTGAGGATTGAGGGTTTTAGGATTGAGGATTGAGGATTGAGGATTGAAGATTGAGTATTGATGAGTGAACATTGAGGATTGAGGATTGAGGGTTGAGGATTGAGGACGAGGACTGACGGTTGAGGATTGAGGTTTGAGGATTCAGGATTGAGGACTGATGACTGAGGATTGAGGATTGAGGATTGAGGATTGGGGTTGAGGATTGAGGTTTGAGGATTGAGAATCGAAGATTGAGTATTGAGGATTGAAGATTGAGGTTTGAGGATTGAGAATTCAGAATTGAGGATTTGGACTGAGTGTTGAGGATTGAAGTTTGAGGAACGACGATTGAGGATTGAGAATTGAGGACTGAGGATTGACGATTGAGTATTGAAGATTGAGGATTGATGACTGAGGACTGAGGATTGAGGATTGAGGATTGAGGATTGAGGATTGAAGATTGAGTATTGAGTATTGAAGAATGAGAATTGACGACTGAGGATTGAGTATTGATGATTGAAGATTGAGTATTGAGGATTGAAGGTTGATGATTGAGGATTGAGGGTTGATGATTGAAGATTGAGGATTGAGGATTGAGGACAGAGGATTGATGATTGAAGACTGAGTATTGAGGATTGAAGATTGAGGATTGAGGATTCAAGATTGAGGATTGAGGATGAGGGCTGAGAGTTGAGGATTGAGGTTTGAGGACTGAGGACTGAGGACTGAGGATTGAGAATTGAGGATGGAGGATTGAGGATTGAGGATCGAGGATTGGGTATTGAGGATTGAAGAATGAGGATTGACGATTGAGCATTGAGTATTGAGGATTGAAGATTGAGTATTGAGGATTGAAGGCTGATGATTGAGGATTGAGGATTGTGGAGTGAGGATTGAGGGTTGAGGATTGAAGGTTGAGTATTGAGGATTGAACATTGAGTATTGATGATTGAGGATTGAGGATTGAGGATTGAATATTGAGGATTGGGGATTGAGGATTGGGGATGGAGGATGATGGGCTGATGGTTAAGGATTGAGGTTTGAGTATTAAATTACTGAGAATTCAGGATAATCTATTGAGTATTGGGAATTGAGTATTGATGGTTGAGTATGGAGGATTGAGGATTGAGGATTGAGGATTGAGTATTGAAGATTGAGGATTGATGATTGAGTATTGAGGACTGAGGATTGAGGACTGAGTGTTGAAGATTGAGGATTGACGATTGAGGATTGAGGATTGAAGATTGAGTATGGAGGATTGAAGATTGAGGGTTGAGCATTGAGGATTGAAGATTGAGGACTGAGTGCTGAGGGTTGAGTGATGAGAATTGATGTCTGTGGATTGAGATTTGAAGATTGAAGATTGGGGATTGAGTATTGAAAACTGTGAATTGTGGATATTCTATTAAGGATGGAGGATTGACAATTGATTGTTGCGGACTGAGGGATGAAGATTCAGCATTCAGGATTGAGGATTCGGAATTGAGATTTGAGGACTGAGGATTGAGGGTTGAGGATTGAGGTTTGAGGACTGAGGACTGAGGATTGAGGATTGAGAATTGAGGATGGAGGATTGAGGATTGAGGATTGAAGGTTGAGTATTGAGGATTGAACATTGAGTATTGATGATTGAGGATTGAGGGTTGAGGATGGAGGATGAGGGCTGAGGGTTGAGGATTGAGGTTTGAGTATGGAATACTGAGAATTCAGGATATTCTATTGAGTATTGACAATTGAGGATAGATGGTTGAGTATTGAGGATTGAGTATTGAGGATTGAAGGTTGAGGTTTGAGGATTGAGGATTGAGAATTGAGGATGAGGACTGAGGGTTGAGGATTGAGGTTTGAGGAACGAGGGTTGAGGATTGAGAATTGAGGACTGAGGATTGACGATTGAGTATTGAGGATTGAGGATTGATGACTGAGTATTGAGGATTGAGGATTGAGGATTGAAGATTGAGTATTGAGGATTGAGGATTGAGGATTGTGGATTGAGTATTGGGTATTGAGGATTGAAGAATGAGGACTGAGGACTGAGGATTGAGTATTGAGGATTGAGGATTGAAGATTGAGGACTGAGTGTTGAGGGTTGAGTGATGAGAATTGATGTTTGTGGATGGAGACGTGAAGTTTGAAGATTGAGGATTGAGTAATGAAAACTGAGAATTCAGGATATTCTATTGAGTATTGAGAATTGAGTATAGATGGTTGAGTATTGGGGATTGATGGTTGAGGGTTGTGTGTTGAATATTGAGGATTGAGGGTTTTAGGATTGAGGATTGAGGATTGAGGATTGAAGATTGAGTATTGATGATTGAAGATTGAGGATTGAGGATTGAGGGTTGAGGATTGAGGACGAGGACTGACGGTTGAGGATTGAGGTTTGAGGATTGAGGATTGAGGCCTGATGACTGAGAATTGAGGATTGAGGATTGAGGATTGAAAATTGATTGTTGAGGACTGTGGGCTGAAGATTGACGATTCAGGATTGAGGATTCGGGATTGAGGTTTGAGGACGGAGACTGACGGTTGAGGATTGAGGTTTGAGGATTGAGGATTGAGGACTGATGACTGAGGATTGAGGATTGAGGATTGAGCATTGAGGATTGAAGATTGAGGACTGGGGATTGAGGATTGAAGATTGAGGATTAAGGATTGAGTATTGGGGATTGAGGATCTAGGATTGGAGATTGATTATTGAGTCTTGAAGATTGAGGATTGAAGATTGAGGATTGAGGATTCCGGATTGAGGATTGAGGATGTGGGCTGAGGGTTGAGCGTTGAGGTTTACGGACTGAGGACAGAGGTTTGAGGATTGAGAATTGAGGATGGAGTTTTGAGGATTCAGGATTGAGGAATGGGTATTGAGGATTGAAGAATGAGAGTTGACGATTGAGGATTGAGTATTGAGGATTGAAGAGTGAGTATTGAGGATTGAAGGTTGATGATTGAGGATTGAGGATTGATGATTGAGGATTGAGGATTGAGGATTGAGGATTGAGGATTGATGATTGAAGGCTGAGTATTGAGGATTGAAGATTGAGGATTGAGGATTCAAGATTGAGGATTGAGAATGTGGGCTGAGGGTTGAGGATTGAGGTTTGAGGATTGAGGACTGAGGATTGAGGATTGAGAATTGAGGATGGAGGATTGAGGATTGAGGATTGAAGGTTGAGTATTGAGAATAGAAGGTTGAGGATTGAGGATTGAGGACTGAAGATTGAGGACTGAGTGTTGAGTGTTGAGTGATGCGAATTGATGTTTGTAGACTGAGATTTGAAGATTGAAGATTGGGGATTGAGTATTGAGGATTGAGGATTGAAGATTGAGGACTGAGTGTTGAGGGTTGAGTGATGAGAATTGATGTTTGTGGATGGAGACATCAAGATTGAAGATTGAGGATTGAGTAATGAAAACTGAGAATTCAGGATATTCTATTGAGTATTGAGAATTGAGTATTGATGGTTGAGTATTGGGGATTGATGGTTGAGGGTTGTGTGTTGAATATTGAGGATTGAGGGTTTTAGGATTGAGGATTGAGGATTGAGGATTGAAGATTGAGTATTGATGAGTGAACATTGAGGATTGAGGATTGAGGGTTGAGGATTGAGGACGAGGACTGACGGTTGAGGATTGAGGTTTGAGGATTCAGGATTGAGGACTGATGACTGAGGATTGAGGATTGAGGATTGAGGATTGGGGTTGAGGATTGAGGTTTGAGGATTGAGAATCGAAGATTGAGTATTGAGGATTGAAGATTGAGGTTTGAGGATTGAGAATTCAGAATTGAGGATTTGGACTGAGTGTTGAGGATTGAAGTTTGAGGAACGACGATTGAGGATTGAGAATTGAGGACTCAGGATTGACGATTGAGTATTGAAGATTGAGGATTGATGACTGAGGACTGAGGATTGAGGATTGAGAATTGAGGATGGAGGATTGGGGATTGAGGATTGAAGGTTGAGTATTGAGGATTGAACATTGAGTATTGATGATTGAGGATTGAGGATTGAGGATTGAAGATTGAGGATTGGGGATTGATGATTGGCTATTGAGGATTGAGGACTGAGGGTTGAGAATTGAGGTTTGAGGAACGAGGACTGAGGATTGACAATTGAGGACTGAGGATTGACGATTGAGTATTGAAGATTGAGGATTGATGACTGAGGATTGAGGATTGAGGATTGAGGATTGAGGATTGAGGATTGAAGATTGAGTATTGAGTATTGAAGAATGAGAATTGACGACTGAGGATTGAGTATTGATGATTGAAGATTGAGTATTGAGGATTGAAGGTTGATGATTGAGGATTGAGGGTTGATGATTGAAGATTGAGGATTGAGGATTGAGGACAGAGGATTGATGATTGAAGACTGAGTATTGAGGATTGAAGATTGAGGATTGAGGATTCAAGATTGAGGATTGAGGATGAGGGCTGAGAGTTGAGGATTGAGGTTTGAGGACTGAGGACTGAGGACTGAGGATTGAGAATTGGGGATGGAGGATTGAGGATTGAGGATCGAGGATTGGGTATTGAGGATTGAAGAATGAGGATTGACGATTGAGCATTGAGTATTGAGGATTGAAGATTGAGTATTGAGGATTGAAGGCTGATGATTGAGGATTGAGGATTGTGGAGTGAGGATTGAGGGTTGAGGATTGAAGGTTGAGTATTGAGGATTGAACATTGAGTATTGATGATTGAGGATTGAGGATTGAGGATTGAATATTGAGGATTGGGGATTGAGGATTGGGGATGGAGGATGATGGGCTGATGGTTAAGGATTGAGGTTTGAGTATTAAATTACTGAGAATTCAGGATAATCTATTGAGTATTGGGAATTGAGTATTGATGGTTGAGTATGGAGGATTGAGGATTGAGGATTGAGGATTGAGTATTGAAGATTGAGGATTGATGATTGAGTATTGAGGACTGAGGATTGAGGACTGAGTGTTGAAGATTGAGGATTGACGATTGAGGATTGAGGATTGAAGATTGAGTATGGAGGATTGAAGATTGAGGGTTGAGCATTGAGGATTGAAGATTGAGGACTGAGTGCTGAGGGTTGAGTGATGAGAATTGATGTCTGTGGATTGAGATTTGAAGATTGAAGATTGGGGATTGAGTATTGAAAACTGTGAATTGTGGATATTCTATTAAGGATGGAGGATTGACAATTGATTGTTGCGGACTGAGGGATGAAGATTCAGCATTCAGGATTGAGGATTCGGAATTGAGATTTGAGGACTGAGGATTGAGGGTTGAGGATTGAGGTTTGAGGACTGAGGACTGAGGATTGAGGATTGAGAATTGAGGATGGAGGATTGAGGATTGAGGATTGAAGGTTGAGTATTGAGGATTGAACATTGAGTATTGATGATTGAGGATTGAGGGTTGAGGATGGAGGATGAGGGCTGAGGGTTGAGGATTGAGGTTTGAGTATGGAATACTGAGAATTCAGGATATTCTATTGAGTATTGACAATTGAGGATAGATGGTTGAGTATTGAGGATTGAGTATTGAGGATTGAAGGTTGAGGTTTGAGGATTGAGGATTGAGAATTGAGGATGAGGACTGAGGGTTGAGGATTGAGGTTTGAGGAACGAGGGTTGAGGATTGAGAATTGAGGCCTGAGGATTGACGATTGAGTATTGAGGATTGAGGATTGATGACTGAGTATTGAGGATTGAGGATTCAGGATTGAAGATTGAGTATTGAGGATTGAGGATTGAGGATTGTGGATTGAGTATTGGGTATTGAGGATTGAAGAATGAGGACTGAGGACTGAGGATTGAGTATTGAGGATTGAGGATTGAAGATTGAGGACTGAGTGTTGAGGGTTGAGTGATGAGAATTGATGTTTGTGGATGGAGACGTGAAGTTTGAAGATTGAGGATTGAGTAATGAAAACTGAGAATTCAGGATATTCTATTGAGTATTGAGAATTGAGTATAGATGGTTGAGTATTGGGGATTGATGGTTGAGGGTTGTGTGTTGAATATTGAGGATTGAGGGTTTTAGGATTGAGGATTGAGGATTGAGGATTGAAGATTGAGTATTGATGATTGAAGATTGAGGATTGTGGATTGAGGGTTGAGGATTGAGGACGAGGACTGACGGTTGAGGATTGAGGTTTGAGGATTGAGGATTGAGGCCTGATGACTGAGAATTGAGGATTGAGGATTGAGGATTGAAAATTGATTGTTGAGGACTGTGGGCTGAAGATTGACGATTCAGGATTGAGGATTCGGGATTGAGGTTTGAGGACGGAGACTGACGGTTGAGGATTGAGGTTTGAGGATTGAGGATTGAGGACTGATGACTGAGGATTGAGGATTGAGGATTGAGCATTGAGGATTGAAGATTGAGGACTGGGGATTGAGGATTGAAGATTGAGGATTAAGGATTGAGTATTGGGGATTGAGGATCTAGGATTGGAGATTGATTATTGAGTCTTGAAGATTGAGGATTGAAGATTGAGGATTGAGGATTCCGGATTGAGGATTGAGGATGTGGGCTGAGGGTTGAGCGTTGAGGTTTACGGACTGAGGACAGAGGTTTGAGGATTGAGAATTGAGGATGGAGTTTTGAGGATTCAGGATTGAGGAATGGGTATTGAGGATTGAAGAATGAGAGTTGACGATTGAGGATTGAGTATTGAGGATTGAAGAGTGAGTATTGAGGATTGAAGGTTGATGATTGAGGATTGAGGATTGATGATTGAGGATTGAGGATTGAGGATTGAGGATTGAGGATTGATGATTGAAGGCTGAGTATTGAGGATTGAAGATTGAGGATTGAGGATTCAAGATTGAGGATTGAGAATGTGGGCTGAGGGTTGAGGATTGAGGTTTGAGGACTGAGGACTGAGGATTGAGGATTGAGAATTGAGGATGGAGGATTGAGGATTGAGGATTGAAGGTTGAGTATTGAGGATTGAACATTGAGTATTGATGATTGAGGATTGAGGATTGAGGATTGAAGATTGAGGATTGGCGATTGAGGATTGGCGATTGAGGATTGAGGACTGAGGATTGAGAAATGAGGATTGAGGATTGAAGATTGAGTATTGAGAATAGAAGGTTGAGGATTGAGGATTGAGGACTGAAGATTGAGGACTGAGTGTTGAGTGTTGAGTGATGCGAATTGATGTTTGTAGACTGAGATTTGAAGATTGAAGATTGGGGATTGAGTATTGAGGATTGAGGATTGAAGATTGAGGACTGAGTGTTGAGGGTTGAGTGATGAGAATTGATGTTTGTGGATGGAGACATCAAGATTGAAGATTGAGGATTGAGTAATGAAAACTGAGAATTCAGGGTATTCTATTGAGTATTGAGAATTGAGTATTGATGGTTGAGTATTGGGGATTGATGGTTGAGGGTTGTGTGTTGAATATTGAGGATTGAGGGTTTTAGGATTGAGGATTGAGGATTGAGGATTGAAGATTGAGTATTGATGAGTGAACATTGAGGATTGAGGATTGAGGGTTGAGGATTGAGGACGAGGACTGACGGTTGAGGATTGAGGTTTGAGGATTCAGGATTGAGGACTGATGACTGAGGATTGAGGATTGAGGATTGAGGATTGGGGTTGAGGATTGAGGTTTGAGGATTGAGAATCGAAGATTGAGTATTGAGGATTGAAGATTGAGGTTTGAGGACTGAGGATTGAGGATGGATGATGAGGGCTGAGGGTTGAGGATTGAGGTTTGAGTATTGAATACTGAGAATTCAGGATATTCTATTGATTATTGAGAATTGAGGATTGATGGTTGAGTATTGAGGATTGAGGATTGAGTACTGAGGATTGAAGATTGAGGTTTGAGGATTGAGAATTCAGAATTGAGGATTTGGACTGAGTGTTGAGGATTGAAGTTTGAGGAACGACGATTGAGGATTGAGAATTGAGGACTCAGGATTGACGATTGAGTATTGAAGATTGAGGATTGATGACTGAGGACTGAGGATTGAGGATTGAGAATTGAGGATGGAGGATTGGGGATTGAGGATTGAAGGTTGAGTATTGAGGATTGAACATTGAGTATTGATGATTGAGGATTGAGGATTGAGGATTGAAGATTGAGGATTGGGGATTGATGATTGGCTATTGAGGATTGAGGACTGAGGATTGAGAAATGAGGATTGAGGATTGAAGATTGAGTATTGAGGATAGAAGGTTGAGGATTGAGGATTGAGGACTGAAGATTGAGGACTGAGTGTTGAGTGTTGAGTGATGCGAATTGATGTTTGTAGACTGAGATTTGAAGATTGAAGATTGGGGATTGAGTATTGAAAACTGTGAATTGAGGATATTCTAATGAGGACTAAGGATTGAAGATTGATTGTTGTGGACTGTGGGCTAAAGATTGACGATTCAGGATTGAGGATTCGGGATTGAGGATTGAGGACGAGGACTGACGGTTGAGCATTGAGGTTTGAGGTTTGATGATTGAGGATTGAGGACTGAGGATTGAGGATTGAGGATTGAGCATTGAGGATTGAAGATTGAGGACTGGGGATTGAGGATTGAAGATTGAGGATTAAGGATTGAGGATTGGGGATTGAGGATCTAGGATTGGAGATTGATTATTGAGTATTGAAGATTGAGGATTGAGGATTGAGGATTGTGAATTGAGGATTGAGGATTGAGTATTGGGTATTGAGGATTGAAGAATGAGGACTGAGGACTGAGGATTGAGTATTGAGGATTGAGGATTGAAGATTGAGGACTGAGTGTTGAGGGTTGAGTGATGAGAATTGATGTTTGTGGATGGAGACATGAAGATTGAAGATTGAGGATTGAGTAATGAAAACTGAGAATTCAGGGTATTCTATTGAGTATTGAGAATTGAGTATTGATGGTTGAGTATTGGAGATTGATGGTTGAGGGTTGTGTATTGAATATTGAGGATTGAGGGTTTTAGGATTGAGGATTGAGGATTGAAGATTGAGGACTGAGTGTTGAGGGTTGAGTGATGAGAATTGATGTTTGTGGATGGAGACGTGAAGATTGAAGATTGAGGATTGAGTAATGAAAACTGAGAATTCAGGATATTCTATTGAGTATTGAGAATTGAGTATAGATGGTTGAGTATTGGGGATTGATGGTTGAGGGTTGTGTGTTGAATATTGAGGATTGAGGGTTTTAGGATTGAGGATTGAGGATTGAGGATTGAAGGTTGAGTATTGATGATTGAAGATTGAGGATTGAGGATTGAGGGTTGAGGATTGAGGACGAGGACTGACGGTTGAGGTTTGAGGTTTGAGGATTGAGGATTGAGGACTGATGACTGAGGATTGAGGATTGAGTATTGAGCATTGAGGATTGAAGATGGAGGGCTGTCAATTGAGGATTGAAGATTGAGGATTAAGGATTGAGGATTGGGGATTGAGGATCTAGGATTGGAGGTTGATTATTGAGGATTGAAGATTGAGGATTGAGGATTGAGGATTGAGGATGGAGGATGAGGGCTGAGGGCTGAGGATTCAGGCTTCAGTATTGAATCCTGAGAATTCAGTATATTCTATTGAGTATTGAGAAATGAGGATTGATGGTTGAGTATTGAGGATTGAGGATTGAGTATTGAGGATTGAAGATTGAGGTTTGAGGATTGAGAATTGAGAATTGAGGATGAGGACTGAGGGTTGAGAATTGAGGTTTGAGGAACGAGGATTGAGGATTGAGAATTGAGGACTCAGGATTGACGGTTGAGTATTGAAGATTGAGGATTGATGACTGAGGATTCAGGATTGAGGATTGAGGATTGAGGATTGAGGATTGAAGATTGAGTATTGAGGATTGAAGAATGAGAATTGACGACTGAGGATTGAGTATTGAGGATTGAGGATTGAGTATTGAGGATTGAATGTTGATGATTGAGGATTGAGGGTTGATGATTGAGGATTGAGGATTGAGGATTGAGGACTGAGGATTGATGATTGAAGACTGAGTATTGAGGATTGAAGATTGAGGATTGATGATTGAGGATTGAGGATTGAGGATCGAGGATTGAGTGTTGAAGATTGAGGATTGATGATTGAGGATTGAGGATTGAAGATTGAGTATGGAGGATTGAAGATTGAGGGTTGAGGATTGAGGATTGAAGGTTGAGGACCGAGTGCTGAGGGTTGAGTGATGAGAATTGATGTCTGTGTATTGAGATTTGAAGATTGAATATTGGGGATTGAGTATTGAAAACTGTGAATTGTGGATATTCTATTAAGGATGGAGGATTGACAATTGATTGTTGCGGACTGAGGGATGAAGATTCAGCATTCAGGATTGAGGATTCGGAATTGAGATTTGAGGACTGAGGATTGAGGGTTGAGGATTGAGGGTTGAGGATTCAAGATTGAGGATTGAGGATGAGGGCAGAGGGTTGAGGATTGAGGTTTGAGGACTGAGGACTGAGGACTGAGGATTGAGAATTGAGGATGGAGTATTGAGGATTGAGGATTGAGGATTGAGAATTGAGGATGAGGACTGATGGTTGAGGATTAAGGATTGAGGGTTGATGATTGAGGATTGAAGATTGAGTATTGAGGATTGAGGATTGAGGATTGGGGATTGAGGATTGGGTATTGAGGGTTGAAGAATGAGGACTGAGGACTGAGGATTTAGTATTGAGGATTGAGGATTGAAGATTGAGGTTTGAGGATTGAGAATTGAGAATTGAGGATGAGGACTGAGGACCGACGATTGAGTATTGAAGATTGAGGATTGATGAATGAGGATTGAGGATTGAGGATTGAGGATTGAGGATTGAGGATTGAAGATTGAGTATTGAGGGTTGAAGAATGAGAATTGACGACTGAGGATTGAGTATTGATGATTGAAGATTGAGTATTGAGGATTGAAGGTTGATGACTGAGTGTTGAAGATTGAGGATTGAGGATTGAGGATTGAGGATTGAGTATTGAAGATTGAGGATTGATGACTGAGGATTGAGGATTGAGGATTGATGATTGAGGATTGAGGACTGAAGATTGAGGACTGAGTGTTGAGTGTTGAGTGATGCGAATTGATGTTTGTAGACTGAGATTTGAAGATTGAAGATTGGGGATTGAGTATTGAAAACTGAGAATTGATGATATTCTAATGAGGACTGAGGATTGAAAATTGATTGTTGAGGACTGTGGGCTGAAGGTTGACGATTCAGGATTGAGCATTCGGGATTGAGGTTTGAGGACGAGGACTGACGGTTGAGGATTGAGGTTTGAGGATTGAGGATTGAGGACTGATGACTGAGGATTGAGGATTGAGGATTGAGCATTGAGGATTGAAGATTGAGGACTGGGGATTGAGGATTGAAGATTGAGGATTAAGGATTGAGTATTGGGGATTGAGGATCTAGGATTGGAGATTGATTATTGAGTCTTGAAGATTTAGGATTGAAGATTGAGGATTGAGGATTCCGGATTGAGGATTGAGGATGTGGGCTGAGGGTTGAGCGTTGAGGTTTACGGACTGAGGACAGAGGATTGAGGATTGAGAATTGAGGATGGAGTTTTGAGGATTGAGGATTGAGGATTGGGTATTGAGGATTGAAGAATGAGAGTTGACGATTGAGGATTGAGTATTGAGGATTGAAGATTGAGTATTGAGGATTGAAGGTTGATGATTGAGGATTGAGGATTGATGATTGAGGATTGAGGATTGAGGATTGAGGATTGAGGATTGATGATTGAAGGCTGAGTATTGAGGATTGAAGATTGAGGATTGAGGATTCAAGATTGAGGATTGAGAATGTGGGCTGAGGGTTGAGGATTGAGGTCTGAGGACTGAGGACTGAGGATTGAGGATTGAGAATTGAGGATGCAGGATTGGGGATTGAGGATTGAAGGTTGAGTATTGAGGATTGAACATTGAGTATTGATGATTGAGGATTGAGGATTGAGGATTGAAGATTGAGGATTGGGGATTGAGGATTGGCTATTGAGGATTGAGGACTGAGGATTGAGAAATGAGGATTGAGGATTGAAGATTGAGTATTGAGGATAGAAGGTTGAGGATTGAGGATTGAGGACTGAAGATTGAGGACTGAGTGTTGAGTGTTGAGTGATGCGAATTGATGTTTGTAGACTGAGATTTGAAGATTGAAGATTGGGGATTGAGTATTGAAAACTGTGAATTGAGGATATTCTAATGAGGACTAAGGATTGAAAATTGATTGTTGAGGACTGTGGGCTAAAGATTGACGGTTCAGGATTGAGGATTCGGGATTGAGGATTGAGGACGAGGGCTGACGGTTGAGCATTGAGGTTTGAGGTTTGATGATTGAGGATTGAGGACTGAGGATTGAGGATTGAGGATTGAGCATTGAGGATTGAAGATTGAGGACTGGGGATTGAGGATTGAAGATTGAGGATTAAGGATTGAGGATTGGGGATTGAGGATCTAGGATTGGAGATTGATTATTGAGTATTGAAGATTGAGGATTGAGGATTGAGGATTGTGAATTGAGGATTGAGGATTGAGGATTGAGTATTGGGTATTGAGGATTGAAGAATGAGGACTGAGGACTGAGGATTGAGTATTGAGGATTGAGGATTGAAGATTGAGGACTGAGTGTTGAGGGTTGAGTGATGAGAATTGATGTTTGTGGATGGAGACATGAAGATTGAAGATTGAGGATTGAGTAATGAAAACTGAGAATTCAGGGTATTCTATTGAGTATTGAGAATTGAGTATTGATGGTTGAGTATTGGGGATTGAGGGTCTAGGATAGGAGATTGATTATTGAGGATTGAAGATTGAGGATTGAGGATTGAGGATTGAGTATTGAGGATTGAAGGTTGAGGTTTGAGGATTGAGGATTGAGAATTGAGGATGAGGACTGAGGGTTGAGGATTGAGGTTTGAGGAACGAGGATTGAGGATTGAGAATTGAGGACTGAGGATTGACGATTGAGTATTGAGGATTGAGGATTGATGACTGAGTATTGAGGATTGAGGATTGAGGATTGAGGATTGAGGATTGTGAATTGAGGATTGAGGATTAAGGATTGAGTATTGGGTATTGAGGATTGAAGAATGAGGACTGAGGACTGAGGATTGAGTATTGAGGATTGAGGATTGAAGATTGAGGACTGAGTGTTGAGGGTTGAGTGATGAGAATTGATGTTTGTGGATGGAGACATGAAGATTGAAGATTGAGGATTGAGTAATGAAAACTGAGAATTCAGGGTATTCTATTGAGTATTGAGAATTGAGTATTGATGGTTGAGTATTGGAGATTGATGGTTGAGGGTTGTGTGTTGAATATTGAGGATTGAGGATTGAAGATTGCGTATTGATGAGTGAACATTGAGGATTGAGGATTGAGGGTTGAGGATTGAGGACGAGGACTGACGGTTGAGGATTGAGGTTTGAGGATTGTGGATTGAGGACTGATGACTGAGGATTGAGGATTGAGGATTGAGCATTGAGGATTGAAGACGGAGTACTGTGGATTGAGGATTGAATATTGAGGATTAAGGATAGAGTATTGGGGATTGAGGGTCTAGGATAGGAGATTGATTATTGAGGATTGAAGATTGAGGATTGAGGATTGAGGATTCAGAATTGAGAATTGAGAATTGAGGATGAGGACTGAGGGTTGAGGATTAAGGATTCAGGATTGAGGATTGAGGATTGAAGATTGAGTATTGAGGATTGAGGATTGAGGATTGAGGATTGAGGATTGGGTATTGAGGATTGAAGAATGAGGACTGAGGACTGAGGATTTGGTATTGAGGATTGAGGATTGAAGATTGAGGACTGAGTGTTGATGGTTGAGTGATCAGAATTGATGTTTGGGGATGGAGACATGAAGATTGAAGAATGAGGATTGAGTAATGAAAACTGAGAATTCATGATATTCTATTGAGTATTGAGAATTGAGGATTGATGGTTGAGTATTGAGGATTGAGGATTGAGTATTGAGGATTGAAGATTGAGGTTTGAGGATTGAGAATTGAGAATTGAGGATGAGGACTGAGGGTTGAGAATTGAGGTTTGAGGAACGAGGACTGAGGATTGACGATTGAGTGTTGAAGATTGAGGATTGATGACTGAGGATTGAGGATTGAGGATTGGGGATTGAGGATTGAGGACTGAGGACTGATGATTGAGTATTGAAGATTGAGGATTGATGACTGAGGATTGAGGATTGAGGATTGAGGATTGAGGATTGAAGATTGAGTATTGAGGATTGAGGATTGAAGATTGAGGATTAAGTATTGAGGATTGGGGAAAGAGGATCTAGCATTGGAGATTGATTATTGAGGATTGAAGATTGAGGATTAAGGATTGAGCATTGAGGATGGAGGATGAGGATTGAGGATTAAGGATTGAGGATTGAGTGTTGAAGATTGAGGATTGATGATTGAGGATTGAGGATTGAGGATCGAGGATTGAGGATTGAGGATTGAGGATTGAATATTGACGACTGGGTATTGAAGATTGAGGATTGATGACTGAGGATTGAGGATTGAGGATTGAGGATTGAGGATGGAGGGTGAGGGCTGAGGGTTTAGGATTGAGGTTTGAGTATTGAATCCTGAGTATTCAGGATATTCTATTGAGCATTGAAATTTGAGGATTGATGGTTGAGTATTGAGGATTGAGGATTGAGGACTGAGTATTGAAGATTGAGGATTGATGATTGAGGATTGAGGATTGAGAATTGAGGATTGAGGACTGAGGATTGAGTATTGAAGATTGAGGATTGATGATTGTGGATTGAGGATTGATTATTGAGGACTGAGTGTTGAGGGTTGATTATTGAGCTTTGAGGATTGAAGATTGTGGACTGGGGATAGAGGATTGAATATTGAGGATTAAGGATAGAGTATTGGGGATAGAGGATCTAGGATAGGAGATTGATTATTGAGGATTTAAGATTGAGGATTGGGGATTGAGGATTGAGAATTGAGAATTGAGGATGAGGACTGAGGGTTGAGGATTAAGGATTGAGGATTGAGGATTGAGGATTGAAGATTGAGTATTGAGGATTGAGGATTGAGGATTGAGGATTGAGGATTGGGTATTGAGGATTGAAGAATGAGGACTGAGGACTGAGGTTTTAGTATTGAGGATTGAGGATTGAAGATTGATGTTTGAGGATTGAGAATTGAGGATTGAGAATGAGGACTGAGGGTTGAGAATTGAGGTTTGAGGAACGAGGATTGAGGATTGAAAATTGAGGACTGAAGACCGACGATTGAGTATTGAAGATTGAGGATTGATGACTGAGGATTGAGGATTGAGGATTGAGGATTGAGGATTGAGGATTGAAGATTGAGTATTGAGGGTTGAAGAATGAGAATTGACGACTGATAATTGAGTATTGATGATTGAAGATTGAGTATTGAGGATTGATGATTGAGGATTGAGGATTGAGGATCGAGGATTGAGTGTTGAAGATTGAGGATTGATGATTGAGGATTGAGGATTGAAGATTGAGTATGGAGGATTGAAGATTGAGGGTTGAGGATTGAGGATTGAAGGTTGAGGACCGAGTGCTGAGGGTTGAGTGATGAGAATTGATGTCTGTGTATTGAGATTTGAAGATTGAATATTGGGGATTGAGTATTGAAAACTGTGAATTGTGGATATTCTATTAAGGATGGAGGATTGACAATTGATTGTTGCGGACTGAGGGATGAAGATTCAGCATTCAGGATTGAGGATTCGGAATTGAGATTTGAGGACTGAGGATTGAGGGTTGAGGATTGAGGGTTGAGGATTCAAGATTGAGGATTGAGGATGAGGGCAGAGGGTTGAGGATTGAGGTTTGAGGACTGAGGACTGAGGACTGAGGATTGAGAATTGAGGATGGAGTATTGAGGATTGAGGATTGAGGATTGAGAATTGAGGATGAGGACTGATGGTTGAGGATTAAGGATTGAGGGTTGATGATTGAGGATTGAAGATTGAGTATTGAGGATTGAGGATTGAGGATTGGGGATTGAGGATTGGGTATTGAGGGTTGAAGAATGAGGACTGAGGACTGAGGATTTAGTATTGAGGATTGAGGATTGAAGATTGAGGTTTGAGGATTGAGAATTGAGAATTGAGGATGAGGACTGAGGACCGACGATTGAGTATTGAAGATTGAGGATTGATGAATGAGGATTGAGGATTGAGGATTGAGGATTGAGGATTGAGGATTGAAGATTGAGTATTGAGGGTTGAAGAATGAGAATTGACGACTGAGGATTGAGTATTGATGATTGAAGATTGAGTATTGAGGATTGAAGGTTGATGACTGAGTGTTGAAGATTGAGGATTGAGGATTGAGGATTGAGGATTGAGTATTGAAGATTGAGGATTGATGACTGAGGATTGAGGATTGAGGATTGATGATTGAGGATTGAGGACTGAAGATTGAGGACTGAGTGTTGAGTGTTGAGTGATGCGAATTGATGTTTGTAGACTGAGATTTGAAGATTGAAGATTGGGGATTGAGTATTGAAAACTGAGAATTGATGATATTCTAATGAGGACTGAGGATTGAAAATTGATTGTTGAGGACTGTGGGCTGAAGGTTGACGATTCAGGATTGAGCATTCGGGATTGAGGTTTGAGGACGAGGACTGACGGTTGAGGATTGAGGTTTGAGGATTGAGGATTGAGGACTGATGACTGAGGATTGAGGATTGAGGATTGAGCATTGAGGATTGAAGATTGAGGACTGGGGATTGAGGATTGAAGATTGAGGATTAAGGATTGAGTATTGGGGATTGAGGATCTAGGATTGGAGATTGATTATTGAGTCTTGAAGATTTAGGATTGAAGATTGAGGATTGAGGATTCCGGATTGAGGATTGAGGATGTGGGCTGAGGGTTGAGCGTTGAGGTTTACGGACTGAGGACAGAGGATTGAGGATTGAGAATTGAGGATGGAGTTTTGAGGATTGAGGATTGAGGATTGGGTATTGAGGATTGAAGAATGAGAGTTGACGATTGAGGATTGAGTATTGAGGATTGAAGATTGAGTATTGAGGATTGAAGGTTGATGATTGAGGATTGAGGATTGATGATTGAGGATTGAGGATTGAGGATTGAGGATTGAGGATTGATGATTGAAGGCTGAGTATTGAGGATTGAAGATTGAGGATTGAGGATTCAAGATTGAGGATTGAGAATGTGGGCTGAGGGTTGAGGATTGAGGTCTGAGGACTGAGGACTGAGGATTGAGGATTGAGAATTGAGGATGCAGGATTGGGGATTGAGGATTGAAGGTTGAGTATTGAGGATTGAACATTGAGTATTGATGATTGAGGATTGAGGATTGAGGATTGAAGATTGAGGATTGGGGATTGAGGATTGGCTATTGAGGATTGAGGACTGAGGATTGAGAAATGAGGATTGAGGATTGAAGATTGAGTATTGAGGATAGAAGGTTGAGGATTGAGGATTGAGGACTGAAGATTGAGGACTGAGTGTTGAGTGTTGAGTGATGCGAATTGATGTTTGTAGACTGAGATTTGAAGATTGAAGATTGGGGATTGAGTATTGAAAACTGTGAATTGAGGATATTCTAATGAGGACTAAGGATTGAAAATTGATTGTTGAGGACTGTGGGCTAAAGATTGACGGTTCAGGATTGAGGATTCGGGATTGAGGATTGAGGACGAGGGCTGACGGTTGAGCATTGAGGTTTGAGGTTTGATGATTGAGGATTGAGGACTGAGGATTGAGGATTGAGGATTGAGCATTGAGGATTGAAGATTGAGGACTGGGGATTGAGGATTGAAGATTGAGGATTAAGGATTGAGGATTGGGGATTGAGGATCTAGGATTGGAGATTGATTATTGAGTATTGAAGATTGAGGATTGAGGATTGAGGATTGTGAATTGAGGATTGAGGATTGAGGATTGAGTATTGGGTATTGAGGATTGAAGAATGAGGACTGAGGACTGAGGATTGAGTATTGAGGATTGAGGATTGAAGATTGAGGACTGAGTGTTGAGGGTTGAGTGATGAGAATTGATGTTTGTGGATGGAGACATGAAGATTGAAGATTGAGGATTGAGTAATGAAAACTGAGAATTCAGGGTATTCTATTGAGTATTGAGAATTGAGTATTGATGGTTGAGTATTGGGGATTGAGGGTCTAGGATAGGAGATTGATTATTGAGGATTGAAGATTGAGGATTGAGGATTGAGGATTGAGTATTGAGGATTGAAGGTTGAGGTTTGAGGATTGAGGATTGAGAATTGAGGATGAGGACTGAGGGTTGAGGATTGAGGTTTGAGGAACGAGGATTGAGGATTGAGAATTGAGGACTGAGGATTGACGATTGAGTATTGAGGATTGAGGATTGATGACTGAGTATTGAGGATTGAGGATTGAGGATTGAGGATTGAGGATTGTGAATTGAGGATTGAGGATTAAGGATTGAGTATTGGGTATTGAGGATTGAAGAATGAGGACTGAGGACTGAGGATTGAGTATTGAGGATTGAGGATTGAAGATTGAGGACTGAGTGTTGAGGGTTGAGTGATGAGAATTGATGTTTGTGGATGGAGACATGAAGATTGAAGATTGAGGATTGAGTAATGAAAACTGAGAATTCAGGGTATTCTATTGAGTATTGAGAATTGAGTATTGATGGTTGAGTATTGGAGATTGATGGTTGAGGGTTGTGTGTTGAATATTGAGGATTGAGGATTGAAGATTGCGTATTGATGAGTGAACATTGAGGATTGAGGATTGAGGGTTGAGGATTGAGGACGAGGACTGACGGTTGAGGATTGAGGTTTGAGGATTGTGGATTGAGGACTGATGACTGAGGATTGAGGATTGAGGATTGAGCATTGAGGATTGAAGACGGAGTACTGTGGATTGAGGATTGAATATTGAGGATTAAGGATAGAGTATTGGGGATTGAGGGTCTAGGATAGGAGATTGATTATTGAGGATTGAAGATTGAGGATTGAGGATTGAGGATTGAGAATTGAGAATTGAGGATGAGGACTGAGGGTTGAGGATTAAGGATTCAGGATTGAGGATTGAGGATTGAAGATTGAGTATTGAGGATTGAGGATTGAGGATTGAGGATTGAGGATTGGGTATTGAGGATTGAAGAATGAGGACTGAGGACTGAGGATTTGGTATTGAGGATTGAGGATTGAAGATTGAGGACTGAGTGTTGATGGTTGAGTGATCAGAATTGATGTTTGGGGATGGAGACATGAAGATTGAAGAATGAGGATTGAGTAATGAAAACTGAGAATTCATGATATTCTATTGAGTATTGAGAATTGAGGATTGATGGTTGAGTATTGAGGATTGAGGATTGAGTATTGAGGATTGAAGATTGAGGTTTGAGGATTGAGAATTGAGAATTGAGGATGAGGACTGAGGGTTGAGAATTGAGGTTTGAGGAACGAGGACTGAGGATTGACGATTGAGTGTTGAAGATTGAGGATTGATGACTGAGGATTGAGGATTGAGGATTGGGGATTGAGGATTGAGGACTGAGGACTGATGATTGAGTATTGAAGATTGAGGATTGATGACTGAGGATTGAGGATTGAGGATTGAGGATTGAGGATTGAAGATTGAGTATTGAGGATTGAGGATTGAAGATTGAGGATTAAGGATTGAGGATTGGGGAAAGAGGATCTAGCATTGGAGATTGATTATTGAGGATTGAAGATTGAGGATTAAGGATTGAGCATTGAGGATGGAGGATGAGGATTGAGGATTAAGGATTGAGGATTGAGTGTTGAAGATTGAGGATTGATGATTGAGGATTGAGGATTGAGGATCGAGGATTGAGGATTGAGGATTGAATATTGACGACTGGGTATTGAAGATTGAGGATTGATGACTGAGGATTGAGGATTGAGGATTGAGGATTGAGGATGGAGGGTGAGGGCTGAGGGTTTAGGATTGAGGTTTGAGTATTGAATCCTGAGTATTCAGGATATTCTATTGAGCATTGAAATTTGAGGATTGATGGTTGAGTATTGAGGATTGAGGATTGAGGACTGAGTATTGAAGATTGAGGATTGATGATTGAGGATTGAGGATTGAGAATTGAGGATTGAGGACTGAGGATTGAGTATTGAAGATTGAGGATTGATGATTGTGGATTGAGGATTGATTATTGAGGACTGAGTGTTGAGGGTTGATTATTGAGCTTTGAGGATTGAAGATTGTGGACTGGGGATAGAGGATTGAATATTGAGGATTAAGGATAGAGTATTGGGGATAGAGGATCTAGGATAGGAGATTGATTATTGAGGATTTAAGATTGAGGATTGGGGATTGAGGATTGAGAATTGAGAATTGAGGATGAGGACTGAGGGTTGAGGATTAAGGATTGAGGATTGAGGATTGAGGATTGAAGATTGAGTATTGAGGATTGAGGATTGAGGATTGAGGATTGAGGATTGGGTATTGAGGATTGAAGAATGAGGACTGAGGACTGAGGTTTTAGTATTGAGGATTGAGGATTGAAGATTGATGTTTGAGGATTGAGAATTGAGGATTGAGAATGAGGACTGAGGGTTGAGAATTGAGGTTTGAGGAACGAGGATTGAGGATTGAAAATTGAGGACTGAAGACCGACGATTGAGTATTGAAGATTGAGGATTGATGACTGAGGATTGAGGATTGAGGATTGAGGATTGAGGATTGAGGATTGAAGATTGAGTATTGAGGGTTGAAGAATGAGAATTGACGACTGATAATTGAGTATTGATGATTGAAGATTGAGTATTGAGGATTGAATGTTGATGATTGAGGGTTGAAGATTGAGGATTGAGGATTGAGGATTGAGGATTGAGTATTGAAGATTGAGGATTGATGACTGAGGATTGAGGATTGAGGATTGATGATTGAGGATTGAGGACTGAAGATTGAGGACTGGGGATTGAGGATTGAAGATTGAGGATTAAGGATTGAGTATTGGGGATTGAGTATCTAGGATTGGAGATTGATTATTGAGTATTGAAGATTGAGGATTGAAGATTGAGGATTGAGGATTCCGGATTGAGGATTGAGGATAGATGTTTCAGGATTGAGGGTTGAGGATTGAGGATTGAGGATTGATGATTCAGGATTGAGGATTGAGGATTGAATATTGCGGATCGAGGCTTGAGGACGGAGGATTGAGGATTGAGGATTGAGGATTGAGAATTGAGGATTGAGGATTGTGGGCTGAGTATTGAGGATTGAAGGCTGAGGATTGAGAATTGATGATTGAACATTGAGGACTGAGTGTTGAGGATAGAGTGTTGAGAATTGATGTTTGCGTACTAAGACTTGAAGATTGAAGATTGAGGATTGAGTATTGAATACCGGGAATTGGGGATTTTTCCTTGAGAATTGAGGATTGAGGATTGAGGATTGAATTTGAGGATTGAGGATTGAATTTGAGGATTGAGGATTGTGCACTGAATATTGAGGATTGAGGTTTGAGGACTGAGGATTGAGGATTGAGTATTGAGGATTGAGGATTGAGGATTGAGGATTGAGAGCTGAGGTTAGAGGATTGACGATTGAGGATTGAGGATTGAGGATTCAGGATTGAGGACTGAGGGTTGACGACTGAGGTTTGAGGGTTGTGGATAGATAATTGAATATTGAGGATTGAGGCTTGTGGACTGAGGATTGAGGATTCAGCGTTGAGGACTGATGATTGAGGATTGAGGGTTGAGGATTGAGGGTTGATGATTGAGGATTGAGGATTGATGTCTCAGGCTTGATTACTGAGGGTTGAGGAATGATGACTGAGGATTGAGGATTGAGGATTGAGGAATGACGATTGAAGATTGAGTAATGAGGATTGAAGATTGTGTATTGAGGATTGAGGATTGAAGATTGAGGACTGAGTCTTGAGGGTTGAGTGACGAGAATTGATGTTTGTGGATGGAGACATGAAGATTGAAGGTTGAGGATTGAGTATTGAAAACTGGGAATTCAGGATATTCTATTGAGTATTGAGAATTGAGGATTGATGGTTGAGTATTGAGGATTGAGGATTGAGGTTTGAGGATTGGGGATTGAGGATCTAGGATTGGAGGTTGATTATTGAGAATTGAAGATTGAGGATTGAAGATTGAGGATTGAGGATTGAGGTTGGAGGATGAGGGCTGAGGGCTGAGGATTGAGGTTTGAGATATTGAATCCTGAGAATTCAGAATATTCTATTGAGTATTGAGAATTGAGGATTGATGGTTGAGTATTGAGGATTGAGGATTGAGGATTGAGGATTGAGTATTGAAGATTGAGGATTGATGATTGAGGATTGAGGATTGAGGATTGAGTATTGAGGATTGAGTATAGAAGATTGTGGACTGATGATTGACGATTGAGGACTGAGGATTGAGGATTGATTATTGAGCTTTGGGGATTGAAGATTGTGGACTGGGGATAGAGGATTGAATATTGAGGATTAAGGATAGAGTATTGGGGATTGAGGATCTAGGATAGGAGATTGATTATTGAGGATTGAATGTTGAGGATTGAGGATTGAGGATTCAGGATTGAGGATTGAGGATGTGGTCTGAGGGTTGAGGTTTGAGGTTTGCGGACTGAGGACAGATGATTGAGGATTGTGAACTGAGGATGGAGGATTGAGGATTGAGGATTGAGGATTTGGTATTGAGGATTGAAGAATGAGAATTGACGATTGAGGATTGAGTATTGAGGATTGAAGATTGAGTATTGAGGATTGAAGGTTGATGATTGAGGATTGAGGATTGATGATTGAGGATTGAGGATTGAGGATTGAGGATTGAGGATTGATGATTGAAGACTGAGTATTGAGGATTGAAGATTGAGGATTGAGGATTCAAGATTGTGGATTGAGAATGAGGGCTGAGGGTTGAGGATTGAGGTTTGAGGACTGAGGACTGAGGACTGAGGATTGAGAATTGAGTATGGGGGATTGAGGATTGAGGATTGAGGATTGGGTATTGAGGATTGAAGAATGAGGATTGACGATTGAGGATTAAGTATTGAGGATTGAAGATTGAGTATTGAGGATTGAAGGTTGATGATTGAGGATTGGGAATTGAGGGTTG
Organism: Calliopsis andreniformis; assembly: GCF_051401765.1. NCBI lineage: Eukaryota > Metazoa > Arthropoda > Insecta > Hymenoptera > Andrenidae > Calliopsis > Calliopsis andreniformis. Next base: position 106,250 of record NW_027480731.1, on the reverse strand, counting down.
ACGATTGAGGATTGAGGACGGAGGATTGAGAATTGAGGATTGAGGATTGAAGATTGAGTATTGAGGATAGAAGATTGAGGATTGGGGATTGAGGACTGAAGGTTGGGGACTAAGTGTTGAGTGTTGAGTGATGCGAATTGATGTTTGTAGACTGAGGTTTGAAGATTGAAGATTGGGGATTGAGTATTAAAAACTGTGAATTGAGGAAATTCTAATGAGGACTGAGGATTGAAAATTGATTGTTGAGGACTGTGGGCTGAAGATTGACGATTCAGGATTGAGGATTCGGGATTGAGGATTGAGGACGAGGTCTGACTGTTGAGGATTGAGGTTTGAGGATTGAGGATTGAGGACTGATGACTGAGGATTGAGGATTGAGGATTGATCATTGAGGATTGAAGATTGAGGACTGGGGATTGAGGATTGAGGATTGAGGATTGAAGATTGAGGATTTGGGATTGAGGATTGAGGATTGAGAATTGAGAATCGAAGGATGAGTATTGAGGATTGAAGGTTGAGGTTTGAGGATTGAGGGTTGAGGATGGAGGATGAGGGCTGAGGGTTGAGGATTGAGGTTTGAGTATTGAATACTGAGAATTCAGGATATTCTATTGAGTATTGACAATTGAGGATTGATGGTTGAGTATTGAGGATTGAGTATTGAGGATTGAAGGTTGAGGTTTGAGGATTGAGGATTGAGAATTGAGGATGAGGATTGAGGATTGAGGATTGAGGATTGGGTACTGAGGATTGAAGAATGAGGATTGACGATTGAGGATTGAGTATTGAGGATTGAAGATTGAGTATTGAGGATTGAAGGTTGATGATTGAGGATTGAGGATTGATGATTGACAATTGAGGATGAGGACTGAGGGCTGAGGATTGAGGTTTGAGTATTGAATCCTGAGAATTCAGAATATTCTATTGAGTATTGAGAATTGAGGATTGGTGGTTGAGTATTGAGGATTGAGGATTGAGGATTGAGGATTGAGTATTGAAGATTGAGGACTGATGATTGAGGATTGGGGATTGAGTATTGAAGATTGTGGATTGATGATTGACGATTGAGGACTGAGGATTGAGGATTGATTATTGAGCTTTGGGGATTGAAGATTGTGGACTGGGGATAGAGGATTGAATATTGAGGATTAAGGATAGAGTATTGGGGATTGAGGATCTAGGATAGGAGATTGATTATTGAAGATTGAAGGTTGAGGATTGAGGATTGAGGATTCAGGATTGAGGATTGAGGATGTGGGCTGAGGGTTGAGGGTTGAGGTTTGCGGACTGAGGACAGATGATTGAGGATTGTGAACTGAGGATGGAGGTTTGAGGGTTGAGGATTGAGGATTGACGATTGAGGATTGGGTATAGAGGATTGAAGAATGAGAATTGGCGATTGAGGATTGAGTATTGAGGATTGAAGACTGAGTATTGAGGATTGAAGGTTGATGATTGAGGATTGAGGATTGATGATTGAGGATTGAGGATTGAGGTTTGAGGACTGAGGACTGAGGATTGAGGATTGTGAATTGAGGATGGAGGATTGGGGATTGAGGATTGAAGGTTGAGTATTGAGGATTGAACATTGAGTATTGATGATTGAGGATTGAGTATTGAGGATAGAAGGTTGAGGATTGAGGATTGAGGACTGAAGATTGAGGACTGAGTGTTGAGTGTTGAGTGATGCGAATTGATGTTTGTAGACTGAGATTTGAAGATTGAAGATTGGGGATTGAGTATTGAAAACTGTGAATTGAGGATATTCTAATGAGGACTAAGGATTGAAAATTGATTGTTGAGGACTGTGGGCTAAAGATTGACGATTCAGGATTGAGGATTCGGGATTGAGGATTGAGGACGAGGACTGACGGTTGAGCATTGAGGTTTGAGGTTTGATGATTGAGGATTGAGGACTGAGGATTGAGGATTGAGGATTGAGCATTGAGGATTGAAGATTGAGGACTGGGGATTGAGGATTGAAGATTGAGGATTAAGGATTGAGGATTGGGGATTGAGGATCTAGGATTGGAGATTGATTATTGAGTATTGAAGATTGAGGATTGAGGATTGAGGATTGTGAATTGAGGATTGAGGATTGAGGATTGAGTATTGGGTATTGAGGATTGAAGAATGAGGACTGAGGACTGAGGATTGAGTATTGAGGATTGAGGATTGAAGATTGAGGACTGAGTGTTGAGGGTTGAGTGATGAGAATTGATGTTTGTGGATGGAGACATGAAGATTGAAGATTGAGGATTGAGTAATGAATACTGAGAATTCAGGGTATTCTATTGAGTATTGAGAATTGAGTATTGATGGTTGAGTATTGGGGATTGATGGTTGAGGGTTGTGTGTTGAATATTGAGGATTGAGGGTTTTAGGATTGAGGATTGAGGATTGAGGATTGAAGATTGAGTATTGATGAGTCAACATTGAGGATTGAGGATTGAGGGTTGAGGATTGAGGACGAGGACTGACGGTTGAGGATTAAGGTTTGAGGATTGAGGATTGAGGACTGATGACTGAGGATTGAGGATTGAGGATTGAGCATTGAGGATTGAAGATGGAGGACTGTGGATTGAGGATTGAATATTGGGGATTAAGGATAGAGTATTGGGGATTGAGGATCTAGGATAGGAGATTGATTATTGAGGATTGAAGATTGAGGATTGAGGATTGAGGATTGAGAATTGAGAATTGAGGATGAGGACTGAGGGTTGAGGATTAAGGATTCAGGATTGAGGATTGAGGACTGAAGATTGAGTATTGAGGATTGAGGATTGAGGATTGAGGATTGAGGATTGGGTATTGAGGATTGAAGAATGAGGACTGAGGACTGAGGATTTGGTATTGAGGATTGACGATTGAAGATTGAGGACTGAGTGTTGATGGCTGAGTGATCAGAATTGATGTTTGGGGATGGAGACATGAAGATTGAAGAATGAGGATTGAGTAATGAAAACTGAGAATTCAGGATATTCTATTGAGTATTGAGAATTGAGGATTGATGGTTGAGTATTGAGGATTGAGGATTGAGTATTGAGGATTGAAGATTGAGGTTTGAGGATTGAGAGTTGAGAATTGAGGATGAGGACTGAGGGTTGAGAATTGAGGTTTGAGGAACGAGGACTGAGGATTGACAATTGAGGACTGAGGATTGACGATTGAGTATTGAAGATTGAGGATTGATGACTGAGGATTGAGGATTGAGGATTGAAGATTGAGTATTGTGGATTGAAGAATGAGAATTGACGACTGAGGATTGAGTATTGATGATTGAAGATTGAGTATTGAGGATTGAAGGTTGATGATTGAGGATTGAGGGTTGATGATTGAGGATTGAGGATTGAGGATTGAGGACAGAGGATTGATGATTGAAGACTGAGTATTGAGGATTGAAGATTGAGGATTGAGGATTCAAGATTGAGGATTGAGGATGAGGGCTGAGAGTTGAGGATTGAGGTTTGAGGACTGAGGACTGAGGACTGAGGATTGAGAATTGAGGATGGAGGATTGAGGATTGAGGATCGAGGATTGGGTATTGAGGATTGAAGAATGAGGATTGACGATTGAGCATTGAGTATTGAGGATTGAAGATTGAGTATTGAGGATTGAAGGCTGATGATTGAGGATTGAGGATTGTGGATTGAGGATTGAGGGTTGAGGATTGAGGATTGAATATTGAGGATTGGGGATTGAGGATTGGGGATGGAGGATGATGGACTGATGGTTAAGGATTGAGGTTTGAGTATTAAATTACTGAGAATTCAGGATAATCTATTGAGTATTGGGAATTGAGTATTGATGGTTGAGTATGGAGGATTGAGGATTGAGGATTGAGGATTGAGTATTGAAGATTGAGGATTGATGATTGAGTATTGAGGACTGAGGATTGAGGACTGAGTGTTGAAGATTGAGGATTGACGATTGAGGATTGAGGATTGAAGATTGAGTATGGAGGATTGAAGATTGAGGGTTGCGCATTGAGGATTGAATATTGAGGACTGAGTGCTGAGGGTTGAGTGATGAGAATTGATGTCTGTGGATTGAGATTTGAAGATTGAAGATTGGGGATTGAGTATTGAAAACTGTGAATTGTGGATATTCTATTAAGGATGGAGGATTGACAATTGATTGTTGCGGACTGAGGGATGAAGATTCAGCATTCAGGATTGAGGATTCGGAATTGAGATTTGAGGACTGACGATTGAGGGTTGAGGATTGAGGATTGAGGATTCAAGATTGAGGATTGAGGATGAGGGCAGAGGGTTGAGGATTGAGGTTTGAGGACTGAGGACTGAGGACTGAGGATTGAGAATTGAGGATGGAGTATTGAGGATTGAGGATTGAGGATTGGGTATTGAGGATTCAAGAATGAGGATTGACGATTCAGGATTGAGTATTGAGGATTGAAGATTGAGTATTGAGGGTTGAAGGTTGATGATTGAGGATTGAGGATTGTGGATTGAGGATTGAGGGTTGAGGGTTGAAGGTTGCGTATTGAGGGTTGAACATTGAGTATTGATGATTGAGGATTGAGGATTGAGGATTGAAGATTGAGGTTTGGGGATTGAGGATTGGCGATTGAGGATTGAGTATTGATGATTGAAGATTGAGTATTGAGGATTGAAGGTTGATGATTGAGGATTGAGGGTTGATGATTGAGGATTGAGGATTGAGGATTGAGGACTGAGGATTGATGATTGAGTATTGAGGATTGAAGATTGAGGACTGGGGATTGAGGATTGAGCATTGAGGATTAAGGATTGAGTATTGGGGATTGAGGATTGAAGATTGAGGATTAAGGATTGAGTATTGGGGATTGAGGATCTAGGATTGGAGATTGATTATTGAGTCTTGAAGGTTGAGGATTGAAGATTGAGGGTTGAGGATTCCGGATTGAGGATTGAGGATGTGGGCTGAGGGTTGAGCGTTGAGGTTTACGGACTGAGGACAGAGGATTGAGGATTGAGAATTGAGGATGAACATTTGAGGATTGAGTATTGAGGATTGGGTATTGAGGATTGAAGAATGAGAGTCGACGATTGAGGATTGAGAATTGAGAATAGAGAATTGAGGATGAGGACTGAGGGTTGAGGATTGAGGTTTGAGGGTTGAGGATTGAGGGTTGAGGATTGAGTGTTGAGGATTGAGGATTGAGGATAGAGTATTGAGGATTGAGGATTGAGGATTGAGGATTGAAGATTGAGTATTGAGGATTGAAGATTGAGGATTGAGGATTGAGGGTTGAGGATTGAGTATTGAGGATTGACGCTTGAGGATTGAGGGTTGAGGATGTAGGATAGAAGAGAGAGGACTGAGTGTTGAGGGTTGAGTGTTGAGAATTGATGCTTGAGGTTTGAGATTTGATTATTGAATATTCTGGATTGAGTATTGAAACATGAGCATTCAGGATGTTCTATTGAGTATTGAGAATTGAGGACTGATGGTTGAATATTGAGGATTTAAGGTTGAGGGTTGAGAGTTGAATATTGAGGATTGAGGATTGAGGATTGAAGATTGAGGTTTGAGGATTGAGAATTGAGAATTGAGGATGAGGACAGAGGGTTGAGAATTGAGGTTTGAGGAACGAGGATTGAGGATTGAGAATTGAGGACTGAGGATTGACGATTGAGTATTGAAGATTGAGGATTGATGACTGAGGATTGAGGATTGAGGATTGAAGATTGAGTATTGAGGATTGAAGAATGAGAATTGACGACTGAGGATTGAGTATTGAGGATTGAAGGTTGATGATTGAGGATTGAAGGTTCAGTATTGAGGATTGAAGGTTGATAATTGAGGATTGAGGATTGTGGATTGAGGATTGAGGGTTGAGGATAGAGGGTTGAGTATTGAGGATTGAACATTGAGTATGGATGATTGAGGATTGAGGATTGAGGATTGAAGAATGAGGATTGGGGATTGAGGATTGAGGATGGAGGGTTGAAGATTGAGGATTGGGGATTGATGATTGAGGATGGAGGATGAGGGGCTGATGGTTGAGTATTGAGGAATGAGTATTGAATCCTGAGAATTCAGTATATTCTTTTGAGTATTGATAATTGAGGATTGATGGTTGAGTATTGAGGATTGAGGATTGAGGGTTGAGGATTGAGGTTTGAAGAATGAGGATTGAGGATTGAGGATTGAGGATTGAGGATTGAGGATTGAGCATTGAAGATTGAGGAATGATGACTGAGGATTGAGGACTGAGGATTGGGGATTGAGGATTGATGATTGAAGATTGAGTATTGAGGATTCAATATTGAGGATTGAGGATTGAGGATTGTGGATTGAGGATTGAGGTTTGAGGATTGAGGATTGAGGATTGAAGATTGAGTATTGAGGATTGAAGGTTGAGGATTGTGGATTGAGGATTGAGGATTGAGGATTGAGCATTGAGGATTGAAGATTGATGAGTGGGTATTGAGGATTGATGATTGAGGATTAAGGATTGAAGATTGGGGATTGAGTATCTTGGATTGGAGATTGATTATGGAGGATTGAAGATTGACGATTGAGGATTGAGGATTGAGAATTGAGAATTGAGAATGAGGACTGAGAGTTGAGGATTGAGGTTTGAGGAATGAGGATTGAGGGTTGAGGATTGATGATTGAGGATTGAGGATTGAGGATTGAGTATTGAAGATTGAGTATTGATGCCTGAGGATTGAGGATCGAGGATTGAGGATTGAGGATTATGGATTGAAGATTGAGTATTGAGGATTGAAGATTGAGGATTGAGGATTGAGGGTTGAGGATGGAGGATGGGGGATGTGGACGGACGGTTGAGGATTGAGGTTTGAGGATTGAGGATTGAGGATTGAGGACTCAGGGTTGAGGATTGAGGATTGAGCATTGAGGATTGGACATTGAGGACTTGGGATTGAGGATTGAAGATTGAGGATTGAGGATTCAGGATTGATGATTGAAGATTGAGTATTGAGGACTGAATATTGACGATTGAGGATTGAGGATTGAGGATTGAGCATTGAGGATTGAGGATTGAAGATTGAGTATTGAGGATTGAAGGTTGAGGATTGATGATTGAGGATTGAGGATTGAGGATTGAGTATTGAGGATTGGGGACTGAGTGTTGAGGGTTGAGTGATGAGAATTGATGTTTGTGGATAGAGATTTGAAGATTGCAGATTGAGTATTGGGTATTGAGAACTGTGAATTGATGATATTCTATGGAGGATTGAGGATTGACAACTGATTGTTGAGGCCTGAGGCCTGAAGATTGAGGATTCAGGATTGAGGATTCATGATTGAGGTTTGAGGACTGAGGATTGAGGACTGAGGATTGAGTATTGAGGATTGAGGGTTGATGATTGAGGGTTGTGTATTGAGGACGAGGACTGAGGGTTGAGTATTGATACTTGAGGTCTGAGGATTGAGGATTGTGGATTGCGAATTGAGGTCTGAGGATTGAAGAATGAGGATTGGGGATTGAGGATTGAGGATGGAGGGTTGAAGATTGAGGATTGGGGATTGAGGATTGAGGATGGAGGATGAGGGGCTGATGGTTGAGTATTGAGGAATGAGTATTGAATCCTGAGAATTCAGTATATTCTTTTGAGTATTGATAATTGAGGATTGATGGTTGAGTATTGAGGATTGAGGATTGAGGGTTGAGGATTGAGGTTTGAAGAATGAGGATTGAGGATTGAGGATTGAGGATTGAGGATTGAGGATTGAGCATTGAAGATTGAGGAATGATGACTGAGGATTGAGGACTGAGGATTGGGGATTGAGGATTGATGATTGAAGATTGAGTATTGAGGATTCAATATTGAGGATTGAGGATTGAGGATTGTGGATTGAGGATTGAGGTTTGAGGATTGAGGATTGAGGATTGAAGATTGAGTATTGAGGATTGAAGGTTGAGGATTGTGGATTGAGGATTGAGGATTGAGGATTGAGCATTGAGGATTGAAGATTGATGAGTGGGTATTGAGGATTGATGATTGAGGATTAAGGATTGAAGATTGGGGATTGAGTATCTTGGATTGGAGATTGATTATGGAGGATTGAAGATTGACGATTGAGGATTGAGGATTGAGAATTGAGAATTGAGAATGAGGACTGAGAGTTGAGGATTGAGGTTTGAGGAATGAGGATTGAGGGTTGAGGATTGATGATTGAGGATTGAGGATTGAGGATTGAGTATTGAAGATTGAGTATTGATGCCTGAGGATTGAGGATTGAGGATTGAGGATTGAGGATTATGGATTGAAGATTGAGTATTGAGGATTGAAGATTGAGGATTGAGGATTGAGGGTTGAGGATGGAGGATGGAGGATGTGGACGGACGGTTGAGGATTGAGGTTTGAGGATTGAGGATTGAGGATTGAGGACTCAGGATTGAGGATTGAGGATTGAGCATTGAGGATTGGACATTGAGGACTGGGGATTGAGGATTGAAGATTGAGGATTGAGGATTCAGGATTGATGATTGAGGATTGAGTATTGAGGACTGAATATTGAGGATTGAGGATTGAGGATTGAGGATTGAGGATTGAGGATTGAGGATTGAGGATTGAAGATTGAGTATTGAGGATTGAAGGTTGAGGATTGTGGATTGAGGATTGAGGATTGAGGATTGAATATTGAGGATTGGGGACTGAGTGTTGAGGGTTGAGTGATGAGAATTGTTGTTTGTGGATAGAGATTTGAAGATTGCAGATTGAGTATTGGGTATTGAGAACTGTGAATTGATGATATTCTATGGAGGATCGAGGATTGACAACTGATTGTTGAGGCCTGAGGCCTGAAGATTGAGGATTCAGTATTGAGGATTCAGGATTGAGGTTTGAGGACTGAGGACTGAGGATTGAAGATTGAGTATTGAGGATTGAGGGTTGATGATTGAGGGTTGTATATTGAGGACGAGGACTGAGGGTTGAGTATTGATACTTGAGGTCTGAGGATTGAGGATTGTGGATTGCGAATTGAGGTCTGAGGATTGAAGATTGAGGATTGGGTATTGAGGATTGAAGAATCAGGATTGAGGATTGAGGAATGAGGATTGGGGATTGAAGTTTCAGTATTGAGGATTAAAGATTGAGGATTGAGGATTGAGGATTGAGGATTGAAGATTGCGGATTGAGGATTGAGGGTTGAGGATTGAGGATTGAGGATTGAGGATTGAGGATTGCGGATTGAGGATTGAGGATTGAGGATTGAGGATTGAGGATTGAGGATTGAGGATTGAAGATTGAATATTGATGATTGAAGATTGAGGATTGAGGATTGAGTGTTGTGGATTGAGGACGAGAACTGAGTGTAGAATATTGATGTTTGATGTCTGAGGATTGAGGATTGAGGATTGAGAATTGAGGATTGAGGATTGAGGATTGAAGATTGAGGATTGGGTATTGAGGATTGAAGAATGAGTATTGAGGATTGAGGATTGAGGATTGAGGATTGCAGATTGTGCATTGAGGATTGAGGATTGAGGATTGAGGATTGAAGATTGAGGACTGGGGATTGAGGATTGACGATTGAGGATTGAGTATTGAACCATGAGAATTCAGGATATTCTATTGAGTATTGAGAATTGATGATTGATGGTTGAGTATTGAGGATTGATGGCTGAGGGTTGTGTGTTGAGTATTGAAGATTGAGGATTGAGGATTGAGTATAGAGGATTGAGGATTGAAGATTGAGTATTGATGATTGAATATTGAGGATTGAGGATTGAGGTTTGAGGATTGAGGACGAGGACTGACCGTTGAGGATTGAGGGTTGAGGGTTGAGGATTGAGGATTGAGGATTGAGGATTGAGTATTGAAGATTGAGGATTGAGGATTGAGGATTGAGGATTGATGATTGAGGATTGAAGATTGATTATTGATGATTGAAGATTGAGGTTTGAGGATTGAGGGTTGAGGATTGAGGACGAGGACTGACGGTTGAGGATTGAGGTTTGAGGATTGAGGGTTGAGGATTGAGGAATGGGGATTGACGATTGAGTATTGAAGATTGAGGATTTATGACTGAGGATTGAGGATTAAGGATTGAGGATTGAGGATTGAAGGTTGAGTATTGAGGATTGAATATTGAGGATTGAGGATTGAGGATTGAGGATTGAGGACAGAGGATTGACGATTGAGTATTGAAGATTGAGGATTTATGACTGAGGATTGAGGATTAAGGGTTGAAGATTGGGGATTGAGGATCTAGGATTGGAGATTCATTATTGAGGATTGAAGATTGAGGATTGAGGATTGAGGATTGAGAATTGAGAATAGAGAATTGAGGATGAGGACTGAGGGTTGAGGATTGAGGTTTGAGGGTTGAGGATTGAGGGTTGAGGATTGAGTTTTGAGGATTGAGGATTGAGGATAGAGTATTGAGGATTGAGGATTGAGGATTGAGGATTGAAGATTGAGTATGGAGGATTGAAGATTGAGGATTGAGGATTGAGGGTTGAGGATTGAGTATTGAGGATTGACGCTTGAGGATTGAGGGTTGAGGATGTAGGATAGAAGAGAGAGGACTGAGTGTTGAGGGTTGAGTGTTGAGAATTGATGCTTGAGGTTTGAGATTTGATTATTGAATATTCTGGATTGAGTATTGAACCATGAGTATTCAGGATGTTCTATTGAGTATTGAGAATTGAGGACTGATGGTTGAATATTGAGGATTTAAGGTTGAGGGTTGAGTGTTGAATATTGAGGATTGAGGATTGAGGATTGAGGATTGATGATTGATGATTGATTATTGATGATTGAAAATTGAGGATTGAGGATTGAGGGTTGAGGATTGAGGACGAGGACTGACGGTTGAGGATTGAGCTTTGAGGATTGAGGATTGAGGATTGAGGACTGAGGCTTGAGGATTGCGGATTGAGCATTGAGGATTGAAGATTGAGGGCTGGCGATCGAGGATTGAAGATTGAGGATTAAGGATTGAGGATTGGGGATTGAGGATGTAGGGTTGGAGATTGATTACTGAGGATTGAAGGTTGAGGATTGAGGATTGAGGATTGAGGATTGAGAATTGAGAACTCAGGATGAAGACTGAGGGTTGAGGATTGAGGTTTGAGGAACGAGGATTGAGGATTGAGGATTGAGGACTAAGGATTGACGATTGAGTATTGAAGATCGAGGATTGATGACTGAGGATTGACGACTGAGTATTGAGGATTGAGGATTGATGATTGAAGATTGAGTATTGAGGATTGAATATTGAGGATTGAGGATTGAGGATTGAGAATTGAGGATTGAGGATTGAGGATTGAAGATTGAGTATTGAGGATTGAAGGTTGAGGATTGTGGATTGAAGATTGAGGATTGAGGATTGAATATTGAGGATTGGGGACTGAGTGTTGAGGGTTGAGTGATGAGAATTGATGTTTGTGGATAGGGATTTGAAGATTGCAGATTGAGTATTGGGTATTGAGAACTGTGAATTGATGATATTATATGGAGGATTGATGATTGACAACTGATTGTTGAGGCCTGAGGCCTGAAGATTGAGGATTCAGGATTGAGAATTCAGGATTGAGGTTTGAGGACTTAGGATTGAGGATTGAGGATTGAGTATTGAGGATTGAGGGTTGATGATTGAGGGTTGTGTATTGAGGACGAGGACTGAGGGTTGAGTATTGATACTTGAGGTCTGAGGATTGAGGATTGCGGATTGCGAATTGAGGACTGAGGATTGAAGATTGAGGATTGGGTATTGAGGATTGAAGAATGAGGATTGAGGATTGAGGATTGAGGATTGGGGATTGAAGTTTCAGTATTGAGGATTAAAGATTGAGGATTGAGGATTGAGGATTGAGGATTGAAGATTGTGGATTGAGGATTGAGGGTTGAGGATTGAGGATTGAGGATTGAGGATTGAGGTTTGAGGATTGAGAATTGAGGATTGAGGATTGAGGATTGATGATTGAGGATTGAAGATTGAATATTGATGATTGAAGATTGAGGATTGAGGATTGAGTGTTGTGGATTGAGGACGAGATCTGAGGGTTGAATATTGATGTTTGAGGTCTGAGGATTGAGGATTGAGGATTGAGGATTATGGATTGTAGATTGAGTATTGAGGATTGAAGATTGAGGATTGAGGATTGAGGATTGAGGATGGAGGATGGAGGATGAGGACGGACGGTTGAGGATTGAGGTTTGAGGATTGAGGATTGAGGACTCAGGATTGAGGATTGAGGATTGAGCATTGAGGATTGGACATTGAGGACTGGGGATTGAGGATTGAAGATTGAGGATTGAGGATTCAGGATTGATGATTGAAGATTGAGTATTGAGGACTGAATATTGAGGATTGAGGATTGAGGATTGAGGATTGAGGATTGAGGATTGAGGATTGAAGATTGAGTATTGAGGATTGAAGGTTGAGGATTGATGATTGAGGATTGAGGATTGAGGATTGAATATTGAGGATTGGGGACTTAGTGTTGAGGGTTGAGTGATGAGAATTGATGTTTGTGGATAGAGATTTGAAGATTGCAGATTGAGTATTGGGTATTGAGAACTGTGAATTGATGATATTCTATGGAGGATTGAGGATTGACAACTGATTGTTGAGGCCTGAGGCCTGAAGATTGAGGATTCAGGATTGAGGATCCATGATTGAGGTTTGAGGACTGAGGATTGAGGACTGAGGATTGAGTATTGAGGATTGAGGGTTGATGATTGAGGGTTGTGTATTGAGGACGAGGACTGAGGGTTGAGTATTGATACTTGATGTCTGAGGATTGAGGATTGTGGATTGCGAATTGAGGTCTGAGGATTGAAGATTGAGGATTGGGTATTGAGGATTGAAGAATGAGGATTGAGGATTGAGGATGGAGGATTGGGGATTGAAGTTTCAGTATTGAGGATTAAAGATTGAGGATTGAGGATTGAGGATTGAGGATTGAAGATTGAGGATTGAGGACTGAGGATTGAGGATTGAGGATTGAGGATTGAGGATTGAGGATTGAGGATTGAGGATTGAGGATTGAGGATTGAGGACTGAGGATTGAGGATTGAAGATTGAATATTGATGATTGAAGATTGAGGATTGAGGATTGAGTGTTGTGGATTGAGGACGAGAACTGAGGGTAGAATATTGATGTTTGAGGTCTGAGGATTGAGGATTGAGGATTGAGAATTGAGGATTGAGGATTGAGGATTGAAGATTGAGGATTGGGTATTGAGGATTGAAGAATGAGGATTGAGGATTGAGGATTGAGGATTGAGGATTGCAGATTGAGCATTGAGGATTGAGGATTGAGGATTGAGGATTGAGGGTTGAGGATTGAGGATTGAAGATTGAGGACTGGGGATTGAGGATTGACGATTGAGGATTGAGTATTGAACCATGACAATTCAGGATATTCTATTGAGTATTGAGAATTGATGATTGATGGTTGAGTATTGAGGATTGATGGCTGAGGGTTGTGTGTTGAGTATTGAGGATTGAGGATTGAGGATTGAGTATAGAGGATTGACGATTGAAGATTGAGTATTGATGATTGAATATTGAGGATTGAGGATTGAGGTTTGAGGATTGAGGACGAGGACTGACCGTTGAGGATTGAGGGTTGAGGGTTGAGGATTGAGGATTGAGGATTGAGGATTGAGTGTTGAAGATTGAGGATTGAGGATTGAGGATTGAGGATTGATGATTGAGGATTGAAGATTGATTATTGATGATTGAAGATTGAGGTTTGAGGATTGAGGGTTGAGGATTGAGGATTGAGGATTGAAGATTGAATATTGATGATTGAAGATTGAGGATTGAGGATTGAGTGTTGTGGATTGAGGACGAGAACTGAGTGTAGAATATTGATGTTTGATGTCTGAGGATTGAGGATTGAGGATTGAGAATTGAGGATTGAGGATTGAGGATTGAAGATTGAGGATTGGGTATTGAGGATTGAAGAATGAGTATTGAGGATTGAGGATTGAGGATTGAGGATTGCAGATTGTGCATTGAGGATTGAGGATTGAGGATTGAGGATTGAGGATTGAAGATTGAGGACTGGCGATTGAGGATTGACGATTGAGGATTGAGTATTGAACCATGAGAATTCAGGATATTCTATTGAGTATTGAGAATTGATGATTGATGGTTGAGTATTGAGGATTGATGGCTGAGGGTTGTGTGTTGAGTATTGAGGATTGAGGATTGAGGATTGAGTATAGAGGATTGAGGATTGAAGATTGAGTATTGATGATTGAATATTGAGGATTGAGGATTGAGGTTTGAGGATTGAGGACGAGGACTGACCGTTGAGGATTGAGGGTTGAGGGTTGAGGATTGAGGATTGAGGATTGAGGATTGAGTATTGAAGATTGAGGACTGAGGATTGAGGATTGAGGATTGATGATTGAGGATTGAAGATTGATTATTGATGATTGAAGATTGAGGTTTGAGGATTGAGGGTTGAGGATTGAGGACGAGGACTGACGGTTGAGGATTGAGGTTTGAGGATTGAGGGTTGAGGATTGAGGAATGGGGATTGACGATTGAGTATTGAAGATTGAGGATTTATGACTGAGGATTGAGGATTGAGGATTGAGGATTGAGGATTGAAGGTTGAGTATTGAGGATTGAATATTGAGGATTGAGGATTGAGGATTGAGGATTGAGGACAGAGGATTGACGATTGAGTATTGAAGATTGAGGATTTATGACTGAGGATTGAGGATTAAGGGTTGAAGATTGGGGATTGAGGATCTAGGATTGGAGATTCATTATTGAGGATTGAAGATTGAGGATTGAGGATTGAGGATTGAGAATTGAGAATAGAGAATTGAGGATGAGGACTGAGGGTTGAGGATTGAGGTTTGAGGGTTGAGGATTGAGGGTTGAGGATTGAGTTTTGAGGATTGAGGATTGAGGATAGAGTATTGAGGATTGAGGATTGAGGATTGAGGATTGAAGATTGAGTATGGAGGATTGAAGATTGAGGATTGAGGATTGAGGGTTGAGGATTGAGTATTGAGGATTGACGCTTGAGGATTGAGGGTTGAGGATGTAGGATAGAAGAGAGAGGACTGAGTGTTGAGGGTTGAGTGTTGAGAATTGATGCTTGAGGTTTGAGATTTGATTATTGAATATTCTGGATTGAGTATTGAACCATGAGTATTCAGGATGTTCTATTGAGTATTGAGAATTGAGGACTGATGGTTGAATATTGAGGATTTAAGGTTGAGGGTTGAGTGTTGAATATTGAGGATTGAGGATTGAGGATTGAGGATTGATGATTGATTATTGATGAATGAAAATTGAGGATTGAGGATTGAGGGTTGAGGATTGAGGACGAGGACCGACGGTTGAGGATTGAGCTTTGAGGATTGAGGATTGAGGATTGAGGACTGAGGCTTGAGGATTGCGGATTGAGCATTGAGGATTGAAGATTGAGGGCTGGCGATCGAGGATAGAAGATTGAGGATTAAGGATTGAGGATTGGGGATTGAGGATGTAGGGTTGGAGATTGATTATTGAGGATTGAAGGTTGAGGATTGAGGATTGAGGATTGAGGATTGAGAATTGAGAACTCAGGATGAAGACTGAGGGCTGAGGATTGAGGTTTGAGGAACGAGGATTGAGGATTGAGGATTGAGGACTAAGGATTGACGATTGAGTATTGAAGATTGAGGATTGATGACTGAGGATTGACGACTGAGTATTGAGGATTGAGGATTGATGATTGAAGGTTGAGTATTGAGGATTGAATATTGAGGATTGAGGATTGAGGATTGAGAATTGAGGATTGAGGATTGAGGATTGAAGATTGAGTATTGAGGATTGAAGGTTGAGGATTGTGGATTGAAGATTGAGGATTGAGGATTGAATATTGAGGATTGGGGACTGAGTGTTGAGGGTTGAGTGATGAGAATTGATGTTTGTGGATAGGGATTTGAAGATTGCAGATTGAGTATTGGGTATTGAGAACTGTGAATTGATGATATTATATGGAGGATTGATGATTGACAACTGATTGTTGAGGCCTGAGGCCTGAAGATTGAGGATTCAGGATTGAGAATTCAGGATTGAGGTTTGAGGACTTAGGATTGAGGATTGAGGATTGAGTATTGAGGATTGAGGGTTGATGATTGAGGGTTGTGTATTGAGGACGAGGACTGAGGGTTGAGTATTGATACTTGAGGTCTGAGGATTGAGGATTGCGGATTGCGAATTGAGGACTGAGGATTGAAGATTGAGGATTGGGTATTGAGGATTGAAGAATGAGGATTGAGGATTGAGGATTGAGGATTGGGGATTGAAGTTTCAGTATTGAGGATTAAAGATTGAGGATTGAGGATTGAGGATTGAGGATTGAAGATTGTGGATTGAGGATTGAGGGTTGAGGATTGAGGATTGAGGATTGAGGATTGAGGTTTGAGGATTGAGAATTGAGGATTGAGGATTGAGGATTGATGATTGAGGATTGAAGATTGAATATTGATGATTGAAGATTGAGGATTGAGGATTGAGTGTTGTGGATTGAGGACGAGATCTGAGGGTTGAATATTGATGTTTGAGGTCTGAGGATTGAGGATTGAGGATTGAGGATTATGGATTGTAGATTGAGTATTGAGGATTGAAGATTGAGGATTGAGGATTGAGGATTGAGGATGGAGGATGGAGGATGAGGACGGACGGTTGAGGATTGAGGTTTGAGGATTGAGGATTGAGGACTCAGGATTGAGGATTGAGGATTGAGCATTGAGGATTGGACATTGAGGACTGGGGATTGAGGATTGAAGATTGAGGATTGAGGATTCAGGATTGATGATTGAAGATTGAGTATTGAGGACTGAATATTGAGGATTGAGGATTGAGGATTGAGGATTGAGGATTGAGGATTGAGGATTGAAGATTGAGTATTGAGGATTGAAGGTTGAGGATTGATGATTGAGGATTGAGGATTGAGGATTGAATATTGAGGATTGGGGACTGAGTGTTGAGGGTTGAGTGATGAGAATTGATGTTTGTGGATAGAGATTTGAAGATTGCAGATTGAGTATTGGGTATTGAGAACTGTGAATTGATGATATTCTATGGAGGATTGAGGATTGACAACTGATTGTTGAGGCCTGAGGCCTGAAGATTGAGGATTCAGGATTGAGGATCCGTGATTGAGGTTTGAGGACTGAGGATTGAGGACTGAGGATTGAGTATTGAGGATTGAGGGTTGATGATTGAGGGTTGTGTATTGAGGACGAGGACTGAGGGTTGAGTATTGATACTTGATGTCTGAGGATTGAGGATTGTGGATTGCGAATTGAGGTCTGAGGATTGAAGATTGAGGATTGGGTATTGAGGATTGAAGAATGAGGATTGAGGATTGAGGATGGAGGATTGGGGATTGAAGTTTCAGTATTGAGGATTAAAGATTGAGGATTGAGGATTGAGGATTGAGGATTGAAGATTGAGGATTGAGGACTGAGGATTGAGGATTGAGGATTGAGGATTGAGGATTGAGGATTGAGGATTGAGGATTGAGGATTGAGGATTGTGGACTGAGGATTGAGGATTGAAGATTGAATATTGATGACTGAAGATTGAGGATTGAGGATTGAGTGTTGTGGATTGAGGACGAGAACTGAGGGTAGAATATTGATGTTTGAGGTCTGAGGATTGAGGATTGAGGATTGAGAATTGAGGATTGAGGATTGAGGATTGAAGATTGAGGATTGGGTATTGAGGATTGAAGAATGAGGATTGAGGATTGAGGATTGAGGATTGAGGATTGCAGATTGAGCATTGAGGATTGAGGATTGAGGATTGAGGATTGAGGGTTGAGGATTGAGGATTGAAGATTGAGGACTGGGGATTGAGGATTGACGATTGAGGATTGAGTATTGAACCATGACAATTCAGGATATTCTATTGAGTATTGAGAATTGATGATTGATGGTTGAGTATTGAGGATTGATGGCTGAGGGTTGTGTGTTGAGTATTGAGGATTGAGGATTGAGGATTGAGTATAGAGGATTGACGATTGAAGATTGAGTATTGATGATTGAATATTGAGGATTGAGGATTGAGGTTTGAGG
The DNA here is from genome assembly GCF_051401765.1 of Calliopsis andreniformis. Classification (NCBI taxonomy): domain Eukaryota; kingdom Metazoa; phylum Arthropoda; class Insecta; order Hymenoptera; family Andrenidae; genus Calliopsis; species Calliopsis andreniformis. The sequence goes on along the minus strand of NW_027480731.1, from coordinate 88,221 downwards.
ATTGAGGACGAGGACTGACCGTTGAGGATTGAGGGTTGAGGGTTGAGGATTGAGGATTGAGGATTGAGGATTGAGTGTTGAAGATTGAGGATTGAGGATTGAGGATTGAGGATTGATGATTGAGGATTGAAGATTGATTATTGATGATTGAAGATTGAGGTTTGAGGATTGAGGGTTGAGGATTGAGGACGAGGACTGACGGTTGAGGATTGAGGTTTGAGGATTGAGGGTTGAGGATTGAGGAATGGGGATTGACGATTGAGTATTGAAGATTGAGGATTTATGACTGAGGATTGAGGATTGAGGATTGAGGATTGAGGATTGAAGGTTGAGTATTGAGGATTGAATATTGAGGATTGAGGATTGAGGATTGGGTATTGAGGATTGAAGAATGAGGACTGAGGACTGAGGATTTGGTATTGAGGATTGACGATTGAAGATTGAGGACTGAGTGTTGATGGCTGAGTGATCAGAATTGATGTTTGGGGATGGAGACATGAAGATTGAAGAATGAGGATTGAGTAATGAAAACTGAGAATTCAGGATATTCTATTGAGTATTGAGAATTGAGGATTGATGGTTGAGTATTGAGGATTGAGGATTGAGTATTGAGGATTGAAGATTGAGGTTTGAGGATTGAGAGTTGAGAATTGAGGATGAGGACTGAGGGTTGAGAATTGAGGTTTGAGGAACGAGGACTGAGGATTGACAATTGAGGACTGAGGATTGACGATTGAGTATTGAAGATTGAGGATTGATGACTGAGGATTGAGGATTGAGGATTGAAGATTGAGTATTGTGGATTGAAGAATGAGAATTGACGACTGAGGATTGAGTATTGATGATTGAAGATTGAGTATTGAGGATTGAAGGTTGATGATTGAGGATTGAGGGTTGATGATTGAGGATTGAGGATTGAGGATTGAGGACAGAGGATTGATGATTGAAGACTGAGTATTGAGGATTGAAGATTGAGGATTGAGGATTCAAGATTGAGGATTGAGGATGAGGGCTGAGAGTTGAGGATTGAGGTTTGAGGACTGAGGACTGAGGACTGAGGATTGAGAATTGAGGATGGAGGATTGAGGATTGAGGATCGAGGATTGGGTATTGAGGATTGAAGAATGAGGATTGACGATTGAGCATTGAGTATTGAGGATTGAAGATTGAGTATTGAGGATTGAAGGCTGATGATTGAGGATTGAGGATTGTGGATTGAGGATTGAGGGTTGAGGATTGAGGATTGAATATTGAGGATTGGGGATTGAGGATTGGGGATGGAGGATGATGGACTGATGGTTAAGGATTGAGGTTTGAGTATTAAATTACTGAGAATTCAGGATAATCTATTGAGTATTGGGAATTGAGTATTGATGGTTGAGTATGGAGGATTGAGGATTGAGGATTGAGGATTGAGTATTGAAGATTGAGGATTGATGATTGAGTATTGAGGACTGAGGATTGAGGACTGAGTGTTGAAGATTGAGGATTGACGATTGAGGATTGAGGATTGAAGATTGAGTATGGAGGATTGAAGATTGAGGGTTGCGCATTGAGGATTGAAGATTGAGGACTGAGTGCTGAGGGTTGAGTGATGAGAATTGATGTCTGTGGATTGAGATTTGAAGATTGAAGATTGGGGATTGAGTATTGAAAACTGTGAATTGTGGATATTCTATTAAGGATGGAGGATTGACAATTGATTGTTGCGGACTGAGGGATGAAGATTCAGCATTCAGGATTGAGGATTCGGAATTGAGATTTGAGGACTGACGATTGAGGGTTGAGGATTGAGGATTGAGGATTCAAGATTGAGGATTGAGGATGAGGGCAGAGGGTTGAGGATTGAGGTTTGAGGACTGAGGACTGAGGACTGAGGATTGAGAATTGAGGATGGAGTATTGAGGATTGAGGATTGAGGATTGGGTATTGAGGATTCAAGAATGAGGATTGACGATTCAGGATTGAGTATTGAGGATTGAAGATTGAGTATTGAGGGTTGAAGGTTGATGATTGAGGATTGAGGATTGTGGATTGAGGATTGAGGGTTGAGGGTTGAAGGTTGCGTATTGAGGGTTGAACATTGAGTATTGATGATTGAGGATTGAGGATTGAGGATTGAAGATTGAGGTTTGGGGATTGAGGATTGGCGATTGAGGATTGAGTATTGATGATTGAAGATTGAGTATTGAGGATTGAAGGTTGATGATTGAGGATTGAGGGTTGATGATTGAGGATTGAGGATTGAGGATTGAGGACTGAGGATTGATGATTGAGTATTGAGGATTGAAGATTGAGGACTGGGGATTGAGGATTGAGCATTGAGGATTAAGGATTGAGTATTGGGGATTGAGGATTGAAGATTGAGGATTAAGGATTGAGTATTGGGGATTGAGGATCTAGGATTGGAGATTGATTATTGAGTCTTGAAGGTTGAGGATTGAAGATTGAGGGTTGAGGATTCCGGATTGAGGATTGAGGATGTGGGCTGAGGGTTGAGCGTTGAGGTTTAGGGACTGAGGACAGAGGATTGAGGATTGAGAATTGAGGATGAACATTTGAGGATTGAGTATTGAGGATTGGGTATTGAGGATTGAAGAATGAGAGTCGACGATTGAGGATTGAGAATTGAGAATAGAGAATTGAGGATGAGGACTGAGGGTTGAGGATTGAGGTTTGAGGGTTGAGGATTGAGGGTTGAGGATTGAGTGTTGAGGATTGAGGATTGAGGATAGAGTATTGAGGATTGAGGATTGAGGATTGAGGATTGAAGATTGAGTATTGAGGATTGAAGATTGAGGATTGAGGATTGAGGGTTGAGGATTGAGTATTGAGGATTGACGCTTGAGGATTGAGGGTTGAGGATGTAGGATAGAAGAGAGAGGACTGAGTGTTGAGGGTTGAGTGTTGAGAATTGATGCTTGAGGTTTGAGATTTGATTATTGAATATTCTGGATTGAGTATTGAACCATGAGTATTCAGGATGTTCTATTGAGTATTGAGAATTGAGGACTGATGGTTGAATATTGAGGATTTAAGGTTGAGGGTTGAGAGTTGAATATTGAGGATTGAGGATTGAGGATTGAAGATTGAGGTTTGAGGATTGAGAATTGAGAATTGAGGATGAGGACAGAGGGTTGAGAATTGAGGTTTGAGGAACGAGGATTGAGGATTGAGAATTGAGGACTGAGGATTGACGATTGAGTATTGAAGATTGAGGATTGATGACTGAGGATTGAGGATTGAGGATTGAAGATTGAGTATTGAGGATTGAAGAATGAGAATTGACGACTGAGGATTGAGTATTGAGGATTGAAGGTTGATGATTGAGGATTGAAGGTTCAGTATTGAGGATTGAAGGTTGATAATTGAGGATTGAGGATTGTGGATTGAGGATTGAGGGTTGAGGATTGAGGGTTGAGTATTGAGGATTGAACATTGAGTATGGATGATTGAGGATTGAGGATTGAGGATTGAAGAATGAGGATTGGGGATTGAGGATTGAGGATGGAGGGTTGAAGATTGAGGATTGGGGATTGATGATTGAGGATGGAGGATGAGGGGCTGATGGTTGAGTATTGAGGAATGAGTATTGAATCCTGAGAATTCAGTATATTCTTTTGAGTATTGATAATTGAGGATTGATGGTTGAGTATTGAGGATTGAGGATTGAGGGTTGAGGATTGAGGTTTGAAGAATGAGGATTGAGGATTGAGGATTGAGGATTGAGGATTGAGGATTGAGCATTGAAGATTGAGGAATGATGACTGAGGATTGAGCACTGAGGATTGGGGATTGAGGATTGATGATTGAAGATTGAGTATTGAGGATTCAATATTGAGGATTGAGGATTGAGGATTGTGGATTGAGGATTGAGGTTTGAGGATTGAGGATTGAGGATTGAAGATTGAGTATTGAGGATTGAAGGTTGAGGATTGTGGATTGAGGATTGAGGATTGAGGATTGAGCATTGAGGATTGAAGATTGATGAGTGGGTATTGAGGATTGATGATTGAGGATTAAGGATTGAAGATTGGGGATTGAGTATCTTGGATTGGAGATTGATTATGGAGGATTGAAGATTGACGATTGAGGATTGAGGATTGAGAATTGAGAATTGAGAATGAGGACTGAGAGTTGAGGATTGAGGTTTGAGGAATGAGGATTGAGGGTTGAGGATTGATGATTGAGGATTGAGGATTGAGGATTGAGTATTGAAGATTGAGTATTGATGCCTGAGGATTGAGGATTGAGGATTGAGGATTGAGGATTATGGATTGAAGATTGAGTATTGAGGATTGAAGATTGAGGATTGAGGATTGAGGGTTGAGGATGGAGGATGGAGGATGTGGACGGACGGTTGAGGATTGAGGTTTGAGGATTGAGGATTGAGGATTGAGGACTCAGGATTGAGGATTGAGGATTGAGCATTGAGGATTGGACATTGAGGACTGGGGATTGAGGATTGAAGATTGAGGATTGAGGATTCAGGATTGATGATTGAAGATTGAGTATTGAGGACTGAATATTGACGATTGAGGATTGAGGATTGAGGATTGAGCATTGAGGATTGAGGATTGAAGATTGAGTATTGAGGATTGAAGGTTGAGGATTGATGATTGAGGATTGAGGATTGAGGATTGAGTATTGAGGATTGGGGACTGAGTGTTGAGGGTTGAGTGATGAGAATTGATGTTTGTGGATAGAGATTTGAAGATTGCAGATTGAGTATTGGGTATTGAGAACTGTGAATTGATGATATTCTATGGAGGATTGAGGATTGACAACTGATTGTTGAGGCCTGAGGCCTGAAGATTGAGGATTCAGGATTGAGGATTCATGATTGAGGTTTGAGGACTGAGGATTGAGGACTGAGGATTGAGTATTGAGGATTGAGGGTTGATGATTGAGGGTTGTGTATTGAGGACGAGGACTGAGGGTTGAGTATTGATACTTGAGGTCTGAGGATTGAGGATTGTGGATTGCGAATTGAGGTCTGAGGATTGAAGATTGAGGATTGGGTATTGAGGATTGAAGAATGAGGATTGAGGATTGAGGATGGAGGATTGGGGATTGAAGTTTCAGTATTGAGGATTAAAGATTGAGGATTGAGGATTGAGGATTGAGGATTGAAGATTGAGGATTGAGGACTGAGGATTGAAGATTGAGGATTGAGGATTGAGGGTTGAGGATTGAGGACGAGGACTGACGGTTGAGGATTGAGGTTTGAGGATTGAGGGTTGAGGATTGAGGAATGGGGATTGACGATTGAGTATTGAAGATTGAGGATTTATGACTGAGGATTGAGGATTGAGGATTGAGGATTGAGGATTGAAGGTTGAGAATTGAGGATTGAATATTGAGGATTGAGGATTGAGGATTGAGGATTGAGGACAGAGGATTGACGATTGAGTATTGAAGATTGAGGATTTATGACTGAGGATTGAGGATTAAGGGATGAAGATTGGGGATTGACGATCTAGGATTGGAGATTCATTATTGAGGATTGAAGATTGAGGATTGAGGATTGAGGATTGAGAATTGAGAATAGAGAATTGAGGATGAGGACTGAGGGTTGAGGATTGAGGTTTGAGGGTTGAGGATTGAGGGTTGAGGATTGAGTTTTGAGGATTGAGGATTGAGGATAGAGTATTGAGGATTGAGGATTGAGGATTGAGGATTGAAGATTGAGTATGGAGGATTGAAGATTGAGGATTGAGGATTGAGGGTTGAGGATTGAGTATTGAGGATTGACGCTTGAGGATTGAGGGTTGAGGATGTAGGATAGAAGAGAGAGGACTGAGTGTTGAGGGTTGAGTGTTGAGAATTGATGCTTGAGGTTTGAGATTTGATTATTGAATATTCTGGATTGAGTATTGAACCATGAGTATTCAGGATGTTCTATTGAGTATTGAGAATTGAGGACTGATGGTTGAATATTGAGGATTTAAGGTTGAGGGTTGAGTGTTGAATATTGAGGATTGAGGATTGAGGATTGAGGATTGATGATTGATTATTGATGATTGAAAATTGAGGATTGAGGATTGAGGGTTGAGGATTGAGGACGAGGACCGACGGTTGAGGATTGAGCTTTGAGGATTGAGGATTGAGGATTGAGGACTGAGGCTTGAGGATTGCGGATTGAGCATTGAGGATTGAAGATTGAGGGCTGGCGATCGAGGATTGAAGATTGAGGATTAAGGATTGAGGATTGGGGATTGAGGATGTAGGGTTGGAGATTGATTATTGAGGATTGAAGGTTGAGGATTGAGGATTGAGGATTGAGGATTGAGAATTGAGAACTCAGGATGAAGACTGAGGGCTGAGGATTGAGGTTTGAGGAACGAGGATTGAGGATTGAGGATTGAGGACTAAGGATTGACGATTGAGTATTGAAGATTGAGGATTGATGACTGAGGATTGACGACTGAGTATTGAGGATTAAGGATTGATGATTGAAGATTGAGTATTGAGGATTGAATATTGAGGATTGAGGATTGAGGATTGAGAATTGAGGATTGAGGATTGAGGATTGAAGATTGAGTATTGAGGATTGAAGGTTGAGGATTGTGGATTGAAGATTGAGGATTGAGGATTGAATATTGAGGATTGGGGACTGAGTGTTGAGGGTTGAGTGATGAGAATTGATGTTTGTGGATAGGGATTTGAAGATTGCAGATTGAGTATTGGGTATTGAGAACTGTGAATTGATGATATTATATGGAGGATTGATGATTGACAACTGATTGTTGAGGCCTGAGGCCTGAAGATTGAGGATTCAGGATTGAGAATTCAGGATTGAGGTTTGAGGACTTAGGATTGAGGATTGAGGATTGAGTATTGAGGATTGAGGGTTGATGATTGAGGGTTGTGTATTGAGGACGAGGACTGAGGGTTGAGTATTGATACTTGAGGTCTGAGGATTGAGGATTGCGGATTGCGAATTGAGGACTGAGGATTGAAGATTGAGGATTGGGTATTGAGGATTGAAGAATGAGGATTGAGGATTGAGGATTGAGGATTGGGGATTGAAGTTTCAGTATTGAGGATTAAAGATTGAGGATTGAGGATTGAGGATTGAGGATTGAAGATTGTGGATTGAGGATTGAGGGTTGAGGATTGAGGATTGAGGATTGTGGATTGAGGTTTGAGGATTGAGAATTGAGGATTGAGGATTGAGGATTGATGATTGAGGATTGAAGATTGAATATTGATGATTGAAGATTGAGGATTGAGGATTGAGTGTTGTGGATTGAGGACGAGATCTGAGGGTTGAATATTGATGTTTGAGGTCTGAGGATTGAGGATTGAGGATTGAGGATTATGGATTGTAGATTGAGTATTGAGGATTGAAGATTGAGGATTGAGGATTGAGGATTGAGGATGGAGGATGGAGGATGAGGACGGACGGTTGAGGATTGAGGTTTGAGGATTGAGGATTGAGGACTCAGGATTGAGGATTGAGGATTGAGCATTGAGGATTGGACATTGAGGACTGGGGATTGAGGATTGAAGATTGAGGATTGAGGATTCAGGATTGATGATTGAAGATTGAGTATTGAGGACTGAATATTGAGGATTGAGGATTGAGGATTGAGGATTGAGGATTGAGGATTGAGGATTGAAGATTGAGTATTGAGGATTGAAGGTTGAGGATTGATGATTGAGGATTGAGGATTGAGGATTGAATATTGAGGATTGGGGACTGAGTGTTGAGGGTTGAGTGATGAGAATTGATGTTTGTGGATAGAGATTTGAAGATTGCAGATTGAGTATTGGGTATTGAGAACTGTGAATTGATGATATTCTATGGAGGATTGAGGATTGACAACTGATTGTTGAGGCCTGAGGCCTGAAGATTGAGGATTCAGGATTGAGGATCCATGATTGAGGTTTGAGGACTGAGGATTGAGGACTGAGGATTGAGTATTGAGGATTGAGGGTTGATGATTGAGGGTTGTGTATTGAGGACGAGGACTGAGGGTTGAGTATTGATACTTGATGTCTGAGGATTGAGGATTGTGGATTGCGAATTGAGGTCTGAGGATTGAAGATTGAGGATTGGGTATTGAGGATTGAAGAATGAGGATTGAGGATTGAGGATGGAGGATTGGGGATTGAAGTTTCAGTATTGAGGATTAAAGATTGAGGATTGAGGATTGAGGATTGAGGATTGAAGATTGAGGATTGAGGACTGAGGATTGAGGATTGAGGATTGAGGATTGAGGATTGAGGATTGAGGATTGAGGATTGAGGATTGAGGATTGAGGACTGAGGATTGAGGATTGAAGATTGAATATTGATGATTGAAGATTGAGGATTGAGGATTGAGTGTTGTGGATTGAGGACGAGAACTGAGGGTAGAATATTGATGTTTGAGGTCTGAGGATTGAGGATTGAGGATTGAGAATTGAGGATTGAGGATTGAGGATTGAAGATTGAGGATTGGGTATTGAGGATTGAAGAATGAGGATTGAGGATTGAGGATTGAGGATTGAGGATTGCAGATTGAGCATTGAGGATTGAGGATTGAGGATTGAGGATTGAGGGTTGAGGATTGAGGATTGAAGATTGAGGACTGGGGATTGAGGATTGACGATTGAGGATTGAGTATTGAACCATGACAATTCAGGATATTCTATTGAGTATTGAGAATTGATGATTGATGGTTGAGTATTGAGGATTGATGGCTGAGGGTTGTGTGTTGAGTATTGAGGATTGAGGATTGAGGATTGAGTATAGAGGATTGACGATTGAAGATTGAGTATTGATGATTGAATATTGAGGATTGAGGATTGAGGTTTGAGGATTGAGGACGAGGACTGACCGTTGAGGATTGAGGGTTGAGGGTTGAGGATTGAGGATTGAGGATTGAGGATTGAGTGTTGAAGATTGAGGATTGAGGATTGAGGATTGAGGATTGATGATTGAGGATTGAAGATTGATTATTGATGATTGAAGATTGAGGTTTGAGGATTGAGGGTTGAGGATTGAGGACGAGGACTGACGGTTGAGGATTGAGGTTTGAGGATTGAGGGTTGAGGATTGAGGAATGGGGATTGACGATTGAGTATTGAAGATTGAGGATTTATGACTGAGGATTGAGGATTGAGGATTGAGGATTGAGGATTGAAGGTTGAGTATTGAGGATTGAATATTGAGGATTGAGGATTGAGGATTGAGGATTGAGGACAGAGGATTGACGATTGAGTATTGAAGATTGAGGATTTATGACTGAGGATTGAGGATTAAGGGTTGAAGATTGGGGATTGAGGATCTAGGATTGGAGATTCATTATTGAGGATTGAAGATTGAGGATTGAGGATTGAGGATTGAGAATTGAGAATAGAGAATTGAGGGTGAGGACTGAGGGTTGAGGATTGAGGTTTGAGGGTTGAGGATTGAGGGTTGAGGATTGAGTTTTGAGGATTGAGGATTGAGGATAGAGTATTGAGGATTGAGGATTGAGGATTGAGGATTGAAGATTGAGTATGGAGGATTGAAGATTGAGGATTGAGGATTGAGGGTTGAGGATTGAGTATTGAGGATTGACGCTTGAGGATTGAGGGTTGAGGATGTAGGATAGAAGAGAGAGGACTGAGTGTTGAGGGTTGAGTGTTGAGAATTGATGCTTGAGGTTTGAGATTTGATTATTGAATATTCTGGATTGAGTATTGAACCATGAGTATTCAGGATGTTCTATTGAGTATTGAGAATTGAGGACTGATGGTTGAATATTGAGGATTTAAGGTTGAGGGTTGAGTGTTGAATATTGAGGATTGAGGATTGAGGATTGAGGATTGATGATTGATTATTGATGATTGAATATTGAGGATTGAGGATTGAGGGTTGAGGATTGAGGACGAGGACCGACGGTTGAGGATTGAGCTTTGAGGATTGAGGATTGAGGATTGAGGACTGAGGCTTGAGGATTGCGGATTGAGCATTGAGGATTGAAGATTGAGGACTGGCGATTGAGGATTGAAGATTGAGGATTAAGGATTGAGGATTGGGGATTGAGGATGTAGGGTTGGAGATTGATTATTGAGGATTGAAGGTTGAGGATTGAGGATTGAGGATTGAGGATTGAGAATTGAGAACTCAGGATGAAGACTGAGGGCTGAGGATTGAGGTTTGAGGAACGAGGATTGAGGATTGAGGATTGAGGACTAAGGATTGACGATTGAGTATTGAAGATTGAGGATTGATGACTGAGGATTGACGACTGAGTATTGAGGATTGAGGATTGATGATTGAAGATTGAGTATTGAGGATTGAATATTGAGGATTGAGGATTGAGGATTGAGAATTGAGGATTGAGGATTGAGGATTGAAGATTGAGTATTGAGGATTGAAGGTTGAGGATTGTGGATTGAAGATTGAGGATTGAGGATTGAATATTGAGGATTGGGCACTGAGTGTTGAGGGTTGAGTGATGAGAATTGATGTTAGTGGATAGGGACTTGAAGATTGCAGATTGAGTATTGGGTATTGAGAACTGTGAATTGATGATATTATATGGAGGATTGATGATTGACAACTGATTGTTGAGGCCTGAGGCCTGAAGATTGAGGATTCAGGATTGAGAATTCAGGATTGAGGTTTGAGGACTTAGGATTGAGGATTGAGGATTGAGTATTGAGGATTGAGGGTTGATGATTGAGGGTTATGTATTGAGGACGAGGACTGAGGGTTGAGTATTGATACTTGAGGTCTGCGGATTGAGGATTGCGGATTGCGAATTGAGGACTGAGGATTGAAGATTGAGGATTGGGTATTGAGGATTGAAGAATGAGGATTGAGGATTGAGGATTGAGGATTGGGGATTGAAGTTTCAGTATTGAGGATTAAAGATTGAGGATTGAGGATTGAGGATTGAGGATTGAAGATTGTGGATTGAGGATTGAGGGTTGAGGATTGAGGATTGAGGATTGAGGATTGAGGATTGAGGATTGAGAATTGAGGATTGAGGATTGAGGATTGATGATTGAGGATTGAAGATTGAATATTGATGATTGAAGATTGAGGATTGAGGATTGAGTGTTGTGGATTGAGGACGAGATCTGAGGGTTGAATATTGATGTTTGAGGTCTGAGGATTGAGGATTGAGGATTGAGAATTGAGGATTGAGGATTGAGGATTGATGACTGAGGATTGACGACTGAGGATTGAGGATTGAGGATTGATGATTGAAGATTGCGTATTGAGGATTGAATATTGAGGATTGAGGATTGAGGATTGAGGATTGAGGATTGAGGATTGAGGATTGAAGATTGAGTATTGAGGATTGAAGGTTGAGGATTGTGGATTGAGGACTGAGGATTGAGGATTGAAGATTGAGGATTAAGGATTGAGGATTGTGGATTGAGGATCTAGGATTGGAGATTCACTATTGAGGATTGAGGATTGAGGATTGAGGATTGTCGATTGAGTATTGAAGATTGAGGATTGTGACTGAGGATTGAGGATTGAGGATTGAGGATTGAGTCCTGAGAATTCAGGATATTCTATTGAGTATTGAGAATTGAGGATTGATGGTTGAGTATTGAGGAATGAGAATTGAGGATTGAGGATTGAGTTTTGAAGATAGAGGATTGATGACTGAGGATTGGGGATTGAGGATTGAGGATTGAGGATTGAGGATTGATGATTGAAGATTGAGGATTGAGGATTGAGGGTTGAGGATTGAGGACGAGGACTGACGGTTGAGGATTGAGGTTTGAGGATTGAGGATTGAGGACTGATGACTGACGGTTGAGGATTGAGGATTGTGCATTGAGGATTGAAGATCGAGGACTGTGGATTGAGGATTGAAGATTGAGGATTAAGGATTGAGGATTGGGGATTGAGGATCTAGGATTGGAGGTTGATTATTGAGGATTGAAGATTAAGGATTGAGGACTGAGGGTTGAGTATTGATACTTGAGGTCTGAGGATTGAGGATTGTGGATTGCGAATTGAGGTCTGGGGATTGAAGATTGAGGATTGGGTATTGAGGATTGAAGAATGAGGATTGAGGATTGAGTATTGAAGATTGAGGTATGATGACTGAGGATTGAGTACTGAGAATTGGGGATTGAGGATTGATGATTGAAGATTGAGTATTGAGGATTCAATATTGAGGATTGAGGATTGAGGATTGTGGATTGAGGATTGAGGATTGAGGATTGAAGATTGAGGATTGGGTATTGAGGATTGAAGAATGAGGATTGAAGATTGAGTAATGAGTATTGATGATTGAGGATTGAGGGTTGAGGATTAAATATTGAGGACTGCGTGTTGAGGGTTGAGTGATGAGAATAGATGTTTGTGGATGGCGACTTGAAGATTGTAGATTGAGGATTGAGTATTGAAAACTGAGAATTCAGGATATTCTATTGAGTATTGAGAATTGAGGGTTGATGGTTGAGTATTGCGGATTGATGGTTGAGGGTTGTGTGTTGCATATTGAGGATTGAGGATTTTAGGATTGAGGATTGAGTATTGAAGATTGAGGACTGAGGACTGAGGACTGTGTATTGAGGATTGAGGATTGAAGATTGAGGACTGAGTCTTGAGGGTTGAGTGACGAGAATTGATGTTTGTGGATGGAGACATGAAGATTGAACGTTGAGGATTGAGTATTGAAAGCTGGGAATTCAGGATATTCTATTGAGTATTGAGAATTGAGGATTGATGGTTGAGTATTGAATATTGATGATTGAAGATTGAGGATTGAGGATTGAGGGTTGTGGATTGAGGACGAGGACTGAGGGTTAACTATTGATGCTTGAGGTTTGAGGATTGAGGATTGAGGATTGAGGATTGAGGATTGAGGATTGAAGATTGAGGTTTGAGGATTGAGTATTGAGGATGGAGAATGAGGGCTGAGGGCTGAGGATTGAGGTTTGAGTATTGAATACTGAGCATTCAGGATATTCTATTGAGTATTGGGAATTGAGGATTGATGGTTGAGTATTGAGGATTGAGGATTGAGGATTGAGTATTGATTATTGAGCTTTGGGGATTGAAGATTGTGGACTGGGGATAGAGGATTGAATATTGAGGATTAAGGATAGAGTATTGGGGATTGAGGAACTAGGATAGGAGATTGATTATTGAGGATTGAAGGCTGAGGATTGAGGATTCAGGATTGAGGATTGAGGATGTGGGCTGAGGGTTGAGGGTTGAGGTTTGCGGACTGAGGACAGATGATTGAGGATTGTGAACTGAGGATGGAGGTTTGAGGATTGAGGATTGAGGATTGACGATTGAGGATTGGGTATTGAGGATTGAAGAATGAGAATTGACGATTGAGGATTGAGTATTGAGGATTGAAGATTGAGTATTGAGGATTGAAGGTTGATGATTGAGGATTGAGGATTGATGATTGAGGATTGAGGATTGAGGATTGAGGATTGAGGATTGATGATTGAAGACTGAGTATTGAGGATTGAAGATTGAGGATTGAGGATTCAATATTGTGGATTGAGAATGAGGGCTGAGGGTTGAGGATAGAGGTTTGAGGACTGACGACTGAGGACTGAGGACTGAGGATTGAGAATTGAGGATGGAGGATTGAGGATTGAGGATTGAGGATTGGGTATTGAGGATTGAAGAATGAGGATTGACGATTGAGGATTGAGTATTGAGGATTGAAGATTGAGTATTGAGGATTGAAGGTTGATGATTGAGGATTGAGGATTGTGGATTGATGATTGAGGATTGAGGATTGAAGATTGAGGATTGGGAATTGAGGGTGGGCGATTGAGGATTGAGGACTGAGGATTGAGGATTGAGGACGAGGTCTGACGGTTGAGGATTGAGGTTTGAGGATTGAGGATTGAGGACTGATGACTGAGGATTGAGGATTGAGGATTGAGGATTGAGTATTGGGTATTGAGGATTGAAGAATGAGGACTGAGGACTGAGGATTGAGTATTGAGGATTGAGGATTGAAGATTGAGGACTGAGTGTTGAGGGTTGAGTGATGAGAATTGATGTTTGTGGATGGAGACATGAAGATTGAAGATTGAGGATTGAGTAATGAAAACTGAGAATTCAGGGTATTCTATTGAGTATTGAGAATTGAGTATTGATGGTTGAGTATTGGGGATTGATGGTTGAGGGTTGTGTGTTGAATATTGAGGATTGAGGGTTTTAGGATTGAGGATTGAGGATTGAGGATTGAAGATTGGTTATTGATGAGTGAACATTGAGGACTGAGGACTGAGGATTGAATATTGAGGATTAAGGATAGAGTATTGGGGATTGAGGATCTAGGATAGGAGATTGATTATTGGGGATTGAAGATTGAGGATTGAGGATTGAGGATTGAGAATTGAGAGATTGAGGATGAGGACTGAGGGTTGAGGATTAAGGATTCAGGATTGAGGATTGAGGATTGAAGATTGAGTATTGAGGATTGAGGATTGAGGATTGAGGATTGTGGATTGGGTATTGAGGATTGAAGAATGAGGACTGAGGACTGAGGATTTGGTATTGAGGATTGAGGATTGAAGATTGAGGACTGAGTGTTGATGGCTGAGTGATCAGAATTGATGTTTGGGGATGGAGACATGAAGATTGAAGAATGAGGATTGAGTAATGAAAACTGAGAATTCAGGATATTCTATTGAGTATTGAGAATTGAGGATTGATGGTTGAGTATTGAGGATTGAGGATTGAGTATTGAGGATTGAAGATTGAGGTTTGAGGATTGAGAATTGAGAATTGAGGATGAGGACTGAGGGTTGAGAATTGAGGTTTGAGGAACGAGGACTGAGGATTGACAATTGAGGACTGAGGATTGACGATTGAGTATTGAAGTTTGAGGATTGACGACTGAGGATTGAGGATTGAGGATTGAGGATTGAGGATTGAGGATTGAAGATTGAGTATTGAGGATTGAAGAATGAGAATTGACGACTGAGGATTGAGTATTGATGATTGAAGATTGAGTATTGAGGATTGAAGGTTGATGATTGAGGATTGAGGGCTGATGATTGAGGATTGAGGATTGAGGATTGAGGACAGAGGATTGATGATTGAAGACTGAGTATTGAGGATTGAAGATTGAGGATTGAGGATTCAAGATTGAGGATTGAGGATGAGGGCTGAGAGTTGAGGATTGAGGTTTGAGGACTGAGGACTGAGGACTGAGGATTGAGAATTGAGGATGGAGGATTGAGGATTGAGGATCGAGGATTGGGTATTCAGGATTGAAGAATGAGGATTGACGATTGAGAATTGAGTATTGAGGATTGAAGATTGAGTATTGAGGATTGAAGGCTGATGATTGAGGATTGAGGGTTGAGGATTGAAAGTTGAGTATTGAGGATTGAACATTGAGTATTGATGATTGAGGATTGAGGATTGAGGATTGAATATTGAGGATTGGGGATTGAGGATTGGGGATGGAGGATGATGGGCTGATGGTTAAGGATTGAGGTTTGAGTATTAAATTACTGAGAATTCAGGATAATCTATTGAGTATTGGGAATTGAGTATTGATGGTTGAGTATTGAGGATTGAGGATTGAGGATTGAGGATTGAGTATTGAAGATTGAGGATTGATGATTGAGGATTGAGGACTGAGGATTGAGGACTAAGTGTTGAAGATTGAGGATTGATGATTGAGGATTGAGGATTGAAGATTGAGTATGGAGGATTGAAGATTGAGGGTTGAGCATTGAGGATTGAAGATTGAGGACTGAGTGCTGAGGGTTGAGTGATGAGAATTGATGTCTGTGGATTGAGATTTGAAGATTGAAGATTGGGGATTGAGTATTGAAAACTGTGAATTGTGGATATTCTTTTAAGGATGGAGGATTGACAATTGATTGTTGCGGACTGAGGGATGAAGATTCAGCATTCAGGATTGAGGATTCGGAATTGAGATTTGAGGACTGAGGATTGAGGGTTGAGGATTGAGGATTGAGGATTCAAGATTGAGGATTGAGGATGAGGGCAGAGGGTTGAGGATTGAGGTTTGAGGACTGAGGACTGAGGACTGAGGATTGAGAATTGAGGATGGAGTATTGAGGATTGAGGATTGAGGATTGGGTATTGAGGATTCAAGAATGAGGATTGACGATTCAGGATTGAGTATTGAGGATTGAAGATTGAGTATTGAGGGTTGAAGGTTGATGATTGAGGATTGAGGCTTGTGGATTGTGGATTGAGGATTGAGGGTTGAGGATTGAAGGTTGAGTATTGAGGGTTGAACATTGAGTATTGATGATTGAGGATTGAGGATTGAGGATTGAAGATTGAGGTTTGGGGATTGAGGATTGGCGATTGAGGATTGAGTATTGATGATTGAAGATTGAGTATTGAGGATTGAAGGTTGATGATTGAGGATTGAGGATTGAGGATTGAGGATTGAGGATTGAGTATTGAAGATTGAGGATTGAGGATTGAGGATTGAGGATTGATGATTGAGGATTGAAGATTGATTATTGATGATTGAAGATTGAGGATTGAGGATTGAGGATTGAGGATTGAGGATTGAGGATTGAGGACAGAGGATTGACGATTGAGTATTGAAGATTGAGGATTTATGACTGAGGATTGAGGATTAAGGGTTGAAGATTGGGGATTGAGGATCTAGGTTTGGAGATTCATTATTGAGGATTGAAGATTGAGGATTGAGGATTGAGAATTGAGAATTGAGAATTGAGAATAGAGAATTGAGGATGAGGACTGAGGGTTGAGGATTGAGGTTTGAGGGTTGAGGATTGAGGGTTGAGGATTGAGTGTTGAGGATTGAGGATTGAGGGTTGAGGATTGAGTTTTGAGGATTGAGGATTGAGGGTTGAGGATGTAGGATAGAAGAGAGAGGACTGAGTGTTGAGGGTTGAGTGTTGAGAATTGATGCTTGAGGTTTGAGATTTGATTACTGAATATTCTGGATTGAGTATTGAACCATGAGTATTCAGGATGTACTATTGAGTATTGAGAATTGAGGACTGATGGTTGAATATTGAGGATTTAAGGTTGAGGGTTGAGTGTTGAATATTGAGGATTGAGGATTGAGGATTGAGGATTGATGATTGATTATTGATGATTGAATATTGAGGATTGAGGATTGAGGGTTGAGGATTGAGGACGAGGACCGACGGTTGAGGATTGAGGATTGAGTATTGAGGATTGAAGATTGAGGTTTGAGGATTGAGAATTGAGAATTGAGGATGAGGACAGAGGGTTGAGAATTGAGGTTTGAGGAACGAGGATTGAGGATTGAGAATTGAGGACTGAGGATTGACGATTGAGTATTGAAGATTGAGGATTGATGACTGAGGATTGAGGATTGAGGATTGAAGATTGAGTATTGAGGATTGAAGAATGAGAATTGACGACTGAGGATTGAGTATTGAGGATTGAAGGTTGATGATTGAGGATTGAAGGTTCAGTATTGAGGATTGAAGGTTGATAATTGAGGATTGAGGATTGTGGATTGAGGATTGAGGGTTGAGGATTGAAGGTTGAGTATTGAGGATTGAACATTGAGTATGGATGATTGAGGATTGAGGATTGAGGATTGAAGAATGAGGATTGGGGATTGAGGATTGAGGATGGAGGGTTGAAGATTGAGGATTGGGGATTGAGGATTGAGGATGGAGGATGAGGGGCTGATGGTTGAGTATTGAGGAATGAGTATTGAATCCTGAGAAATCAGTATATTCTTTTGAGTATTGATAATTGAGGATTGATGGTTGAGTATTGAGGATTGAGGATTGAGGGTTGAGGATTGAGGTTTGAAGAATGAGGATTGAGGATTGAGGATTGGGGATTGAGGATTGAGGATTGAGCATTGAAGATTGAGGAATGATGACTGAGGATTGAGGACTGAGGATTGGGGATTGAGGATTGATGATTGAAGATTGAGTATTGAGGATTCAATATTGAGGATTGAGGATTGAGGATTGTGGATTGAGGATTGAGGTTTGAGGATTGAGGATTGAGGATTGAAGATTGAGTATTGAGGATTGAAGGTTGAGGATTGTGGATTGAGGATTGAGGATTGAGGATTGAGCATTGAGGATTGAAGATTGATGAGTGGGTATTGAGGATTGATGATTGAGGATTAAGGATTGAAGATTGGGGATTGAGTATCTTGGATTGGAGATTGATTATGGAGGATTGAAGATTGACGATTGAGGATTGAGGATTGAGAATTGAGAATTGAGAATGAGGACTGAGAGTTGAGGATTGAGGTTTGAGGAATGAGGATTGAGGGTTGAGCATTGATGATTGAGGATTGAGGATTGAGGATTGAGTATTGAAGATTGAGTATTGATGCCTGAGGATTGAGGATTGAGGATTGAGGATTGAGGATTATGGATTGAAGATTGAGTATTGAGGATTGAAGATTGAGGATTGAGGATTGAGGGTTGAGGATGGAGGATGGAGGATGTGGACGGACGGTTGAGGATTGAGGTTTGAGGATTGAGGATTGAGGATTGAGGACTCAGGATTGAGGATTGAGGATTGAGCATTGAGGATTGGACATTGAGGACTGGGGATTGAGGATTGAAGATTGAGGATTGAGGATTCAGGATTGATGATTGAAGATTGAGTATTGAGGACTGAATATTGAGGATTGAGGATTGAGGATTGAGGATTGAGGATTGAGGATTGAGGATTGAGGATTGAGGATTGAAGATTGAGTATTGAGGATTGAAGGTTGAGGATTGTGGATTGAGGATTGAGGATTGAGGATTGAATATTGAGGATTGGGGACTGAGTGTTGAGGGTTGAGTGATGAGAATTGTTGTTTGTGGATAGAGATTTGAAGATTGCAGATTGAGTATTGGGTATTGAGAACTGTGAATTGATGATATTCTATGGAGGATTGAGGATTGACAACTGATTGTTGAGGCCTGAGGCCTGAAGATTGAGGATTCAGTATTGAGGATTCAGGATTGAGGTTTGAGGACTGAGGACTGAGGATTGAGGATTGAGTATTGAGGATTGAGGGTTGATGATTGAGGGTTGTATATTGAGGACGAGGACTGAGGGTTGAGTATTGATACTTGAGGTCTGAGGATTGAGGATTGTGGATTGCGAATTGAGGTCTGAGGATTGAAGATTGAGGATTGGGTATTGAGGATTGAAGAATGAGGATTGAGGATTGAGGAATGAGGATTGGGGATTGAAGTTTCAGTATTGAGGATTAAAGATTGAGGATTGAGGATTGAGGATTGAGGATTGAAGATTGCGGATTGAGGATTGAGGGTTGAGGATTGAGGATTGAGGATTGAGGATTGAGGATTGAGGATTGAGGATTGAGGATTGAGGATTGAGGATTGAGGATTGAGGATTGAGGATTGAAGATTGAATATTGATGATTGAAGATTGAGGATTGAGGATTGAGTGTTGTGGATTGAGGACGAGAACTGAGTGTAGAATATTGATGTTTGATGTCTGAGGATTGAGGATTGAGGATTGAGAATTGAGGATTGAGGATTGAGGATCGAAGATTGAGGATTGGGTATTGAGGATTGAAGAATGAGTATTGAGGATTGAGGATTGAGGATTGAGGATTGCAGATTGTGCATTGAGGATTGAGGATTGAGGATTGAGGATTGAGGATTGAAGATTGAGGATTGAGGATTGAGGATTGAGGATTGAGGATTGTAGATTGAGTATTGAGGATTGTAGACTGAGGATTGAGGATTGAGGATTGAGGGTAGAGGATTGAGGATTGAAGATTGAGGACTGGGGATTGAGGATTGACGATTGAGGATTGAGTATTGAACCACGAGAATTCAGGATATTCTATTGAGTATTGAGAATTGATGATTGATGGTTGAGTATTGAGGATTGATGGCTGAGGGTTGTGTGTTGAGTATTGAGGATTGAGGATTGAGGATTGAGTATAGAGGATTGAGGATTGAAGATTGAGTATTGATGATTGAATATTGAGGATTGAGGATTGAGGTTTGAGGATTGAGGACGAGGACTGACCGTTGAGGATTGAGGGTTGAGGGTTGAGGATTGAGGATTGAGGATTGAGGATTGAGTATTGAAGATTGAGGATTGAGGATTGAGGATTGAGGATTGATGATTGAGGATTGAAGATTGATTATTGATGATTGAAGATTGAGGTTTGAGGATTGAGGGTTGAGGATTGAGGACGAGGACTGACGGTTGAGGATTGAGGTTTGAGGATTGAGGGTTGAGGATTGAGGAATGGGGATTGACGATTGAGTATTGAAGATTGAGGATTTATGACTGAGGATTGAGGATTGAGGATTGAGGATTGAGGATTGAAGGTTGAGTATTGAGGATTGAATATTGAGGATTGAGGATTGAGGATTGAGGATTCAGGACAGAGGATTGACGATTGAGTATTGAAGATTGAGGATTTATGACTGAGGATTGAGGATTAAGGGTTGAAGATTGGGGATTGAGGATCTAGGATTGGAGATTCATTATTGAGGATTGAAGATTGAGGATTGAGTATTGAGGATTGAGAATTGAGAATAGAGAATTGAGGATGAGGACTGAGGGTTGAGGATTGAGGTTTGAGGGTTGAGGATTGAGGATTGAGGATTGAGGATTGAAGATTGTGGATTGAGGATTGAGGGTTGAGGATTGAGGATTGAGGATTGGGGATTGAGGATTGAGGATTGAGAATTGAGGATTGAGGATTGAGGATTGATGATTGAGGATTGAAGATTGAATATTGATGATTGAAGATTGAGGATTGAGGATTGAGTGTTGTGGATTGAGGACGAGATCTGAGGGTTGAATATTGATGTTTGAGGTCTGAGGATTGAGGATTGAGGATTGAGGATTATGGATTGAAGATTGAGTATTGAGGATTGAAGATTGAGGATTGAGGATTGAGGATTGAGGATGGAGGATGGAGGATGAGGACGGACGGTTGAGGATTGAGGTTTGAGGATTGAGGATTGAGGATTGAGGACTCAGGATTGAGGATTGAGGATTGAGCATTGAGGATTGGACATTGAGGATTGGGGATTGAGGATTGAAGATTGAGGATTGAGGATTCAGGATTGATGATTGAAGATTGAGTATTGAGGACTGAATATTGAGGATTGAGGATTGAGGATTGAGGATTGAGGATTGAGGATTGAGGATTGAAGATTGAGTATTGAGGATTGAAGGTTGAGGATTGATGATTGAGGATTGAGGATTCAGGATTGAATATTGAGGATTGGGGACTGAGTGTTGAGGGTTGAGTGATGAGAATTGATGTTTGTGGATAGAGATTTGAAGATTGCAGATTGAGTATTGGGTATTGAGAACTGTGAATTGATGATATTCTATGGAGGATTGAGGATTGACAACTGATTGTTGAGGCCTGAGGCCTGAAGATTGAGGATTCAGGATTGAGGATCCATGATTGAGGTTTGAGGACTGAGGATTGAGGACTGAGGATTGAGTATTGAGGATTGAGGGTTGATGATTGAGGGTTGTGTATTGAGGACGAGGACTGAGGGTTGAGTATTGATACTTGATGTCTGAGGATTGAGGATTGTGGATTGCGAATTGAGGTCTGAGGATTGAAGATTGAGGATTGGGTATTGAGGATTGAAGAATGAGGATTGAGGATTGAGGATGGAGGATTGGGGATTGAAGTTTCAGTATTGAGGATTAAAGATTGAGGATTGAGGATTGAGGATTGAGGATTGAAGATTGAGGATTGAGGACTGAGGATTGAGGATTGAGGATTGAGGATTGAGGATTGAGGATTGAGGATTGAGGATTGAGGATTGAGGATTGAGGATTGAGGATTGAGGATTGAGGATTGAAGATTGAATATTGACGATTGAAGATTGAGGATTGAGGATTGAGTGTTGTGGATTGAGGACGAGAACTGAGGGTAGAATATTGATGTTTGAGGTCTGAGGATTGAGGATTGAGGATTGAGAATTGAGGATTGAGGATTGAGGATTGAAGATTGAGGATTGGGTATTGAGGATTGAAGAATGAGGATTGAGGATTGAGGATTGAGGATTGAGGATTGCTGATTGAGCATTGAGGATTGAGTATTGAGGATTGAGGATTGAGGGTTGAGGATTGAGGATTGAGGGTTGTGTATTGAAGATTGAGTATTGATGCCTGAGGATTGAGGATTGAGGATTGAGGATTGAATATTGAGGATTGGGGACTGAGTATTGAGGGTTGAGTGATGAGAATTGATGTTTGTGGATAGAGATTTGAAGATTGCAGATTGGGTATTGGGTATTGAGAACTGTGAATTGATGATATTCTATGGAGGATTGAGGATTGACAACTGATTGTAGAGGCCTGAGGTCTGAAGATTGAGGTATTCAGGATTGATATTTGAGGACTGAGGATTGAGGATTGAGGATTGAGGATTGAAGATTGTGGATTGAGGATTGAGGGTTGAGGATTGAGGATTGAGGATTGAGGATTGAGGATTGAGGATTGAGAATTGAGGATTGAGGATTGAGGATTGATGATTGAGGATTGAAGATTGAATATTGATGATTGAAGATTGAGGATTGAGGATTGAGTGTTGTGGATTGAGGACGAGATCTGAGGGTTGAATATTGATGTTTGAGGTCTGAGGATTGAGGATTGAGGATTGAGGATTATGGATTGAAGATTGAGTATTGAGGATTGAAGATTGAGGATTGAGGATTGAGGATTGAGGATGGAGGATGGAGGATGAGGACGGACGGTTGAGGATTGAGGTTTGAGGATTGAGGATTGAGGATTGAGGACTCAGGATTGAGGATTGAGGATTGAGCATTGAGGATTGGACATTGAGGACTGGGGATTGAGGATTGAAGATTGAGGATTGAGGATTCAGGATTGATGATTGAAGATTGAGTATTGAGGACTGAATATTGAGGATTGAGGATTGAGGATTGAGGATTGAGGATTGAGGATTGAGGATTGAAGATTGAGTATTGAGGATTGAAGGTTGAGGATTGATGATTGAGGATTGAGGATTCAGGATTGAATATTGAGGATTGGGGACTGAGTGTTGAGGGTTGAGAGATGAGAATTGATGTTTGTGGATAGAGATTTGAAGATTGCAGATTGAGTATTGGGTATTGAGAACTGTGAATTGATGATATTCTATGGAGGATTGAGGATTGACAACTGATTGTTGAGGCCTGAGGCCTGAAGATTGAGGATTCAGGATTGAGGATCCATGATTGAGGTTTGAGGACTGAGGATTGAGGACTGAGGATTGAGTATTGAGGATTGAGGGTTGATGATTGAGGGTTGTGTATTGAGGACGAGGACTGAGGGTTGAGTATTGATACTTGATGTCTGAGGATTGAGGATTGTGGATTGCGAATTGAGGTCTGAGGATTGAAGATTGAGGATTGGGTATTGAGGATTGAAGAATGAGGATTGAGGATTGAGGATGGAGGATTGGGGATTGAAGTTTCAGTATTGAGGATTAAAGATTGAGGATTGATGATTGAGGATTGAGGATTGAAGATTGAGGATTGAGGACTGAGGATTGAGGATTGAGGATTGAGGATTGAGGATTGAGGATTGAGGATTGAGGATTGAGGATTGAGGATTGAGGATTGAGGATTGAAGATTGAATATTGATGATTGAAGATTGAGGATTGAGGATTGAGTGTTGTGGATTGAGGACGAGAACTGAGGGTAGAATATTGATGTTTGAGGTCTGAGGATTGAGGATTGAGGATTGAGAATTGAGGATTGAGGATTGAGGATTGAAGATTGAGGATTGGGTATTGAGGATTGAAGAATGAGGATTGAGGATTGAGGATTGAGGATTGAGGATTGCTGATTGAGCATTGAGGATTGAGGATTGAGGATTGAGGATTGAGGGTTGAGGATTGAGGATTGAAGATTGAGGACTGGGGATTGAGGATTGACGATTGAGGATTGAGTATTGAACCATGAGAATTCAGGATATTCTATTGAGTATTGAGAATTGATGATTGATGGTTGAGTATTGAGGATTGATGGCTGAGGGTTGTGTGTTGAGTATTGAGGATTGAGTATAGAGGATTGACGATTGAAGATTGAGTATTGATGATTGAATATTGAGGATTGAGGATTGAGGTTTGAGGATTGAGGACGAGGACTGACCGTTGAGGATTGAGGGTTGAGGGTTGAGGATTGAGGATTGAGGATTGAGGATTGAGTATTGAAGATTGAGGATTGAGGATTGAGGATTGAGGATTGATGATTGAGGATTGAAGATTGATTATTGATGATTGAAGATTGAGGTTTGAGGATTGAGGGTTGAGGATTGAGGACGAGGACTGACGGTTGAGGATTGAGGTTTGAGGATTGAGGGTTGAGGATTGAGGAATGGGGATTGACGATTGAGTATTGAAGATTGAGGATTTATGACTGAGGATTGAGGATTGAGGATTGAGGATTGAGGATTGAAGGTTGAGTATTGAGGATTGAATATTGAGGATTGAGGATTGAGGATTGAGGACTGAGGACAGAGGATTGACGATTGAGTATTGAAGATTGAGGATTTATGACTGAGGATTGAGGATTAAGTGTTGAAGATTGGGGATTGAGGATCTAGGATTGGAGATTCATTATTGAGGATTGAAGATTGAGGATTGAGGATTGAGGATTGAGAATTGAGAATAGAGAATTGAGGATGAGGGCTGAGGGTTGAGGATTGAGGTTTGAGGGTTGAGGATTGAGGGTTGAGGATTGAGTTTTGAGGATTGAGGATTGAGGATAGAGTATTGAGGATTGAGGATTGAGGATTGAGGATTGAAGATTGAGTATGGAGGATTGAAGATTGAGGATTGAGGATTGAGGGTTGAGGATTGAGTATTGAGGATTGACGCTTGAGGATTGAGGGTTGAGGATGTAGGATAGAAGAGAGAGGACTGAGTGTTGAGGGTTGAGTGTTGAGAATTGATGCTTGAGGTTTGAGATTTGATTATTGAATATTCTGGATTGAGTATTGAACCATGAGTATTCAGGATGTTCTATTGAGTATTGAGAATTGAGGACTGATGGTTGAATATTGAGGATTTAAGGTTGAGGGTTGAGTGTTGAATATTGAGGATTGAGGATTGAGGATTGAGGATTGATGATTGATTATTGATGATTGAATATTGAGGATTGAGGATTGAGGGTTGAGGATTGAGGACGAGGACCGACGGTTGAGGATTGAGCTTTGAGGATTGAGGATTGAGGATTGAGGACTGAGGCTTGAGGATTGCGGATTGAGCATTGAGGATTGAAGATTGAGGACTGGCGATTGAGGATTGAAGATTGCGGATTAAGGATTGAGGATTGGGGATTGAGGATGTAGGGTTGGAGATTGATTATTGAGGATTGAAGGTTGAGGATTGAGGATTGAGGATTGAGGATTGAGAATTGAGAACTCATGATGAAGACTGAGGGCTGAGGATTGAGGTTTGAGGAACGAGGATTGAGGATTGAGGATTGAGGACTAAGGATTGACGATTGAGTATTGAAGATTGAGGATTGATGACTGAGGATTGACGACTGAGTATTGAGGATTGACGATTGATGATTGAAGATTGAGTATTGAGGATTGAATATTGAGGATTGAGGATTGAGGATTGAGAATTGAGGATTCAGGATTGAGGATTGAAGATTGAGTATTGAGGATTGAAGATTGAGGATTGTGGATTGAAGATTGAGGATTGAGGATTGAATATTGAGGATTGGGGACTGAGTGTTGAGGGTTGAGTGATGAGAATTGATGTTTGTGGATAGGGATTTGAAGATTGCAGATTGAGTATTGGGTATTGAGAACTGTGAATTGATGATATTATATGGAGGATTGATGATTGACAACTGATTGTTGAGGCCTGAGTCCTGAAGATTGAGGATTCAGGATTGAGAATTCAGGATTGAGGTTTGAGGACTTAGGATTGAGGATTGAGGATTGAGTATTGAGGATTGAGGGTTGATGATTGAGGGTTGTGTATTGAGGACGAGGACTGAGGGTTGAGTATTGATACTTGAGGTCTGAGGATTGAGGATTGCGGATTGCGAATTGAGGACTGAGGATTGAAGATTGAGGATTGGGTATTGAGGATTGAAGAATGAGGATTGAGGGTTGAGGATTGAGGATTGGGGATTGAAGTTTCAGTATTGAGGATTAAAGATTGAGGATTGAGGATTGAGGATTGAGGATTGAAGATTGTGGATTGAGGATTGAGGGTTGAGGATTGAGGATTGAGGATTGAGGATTGAGGATTGAGGATTGAGGATTGAGAATTGAGGATGAAGACTGAGGGTTGAGTATTGAGGTTTGAGGAACGAGGATTGAGGATTGAGGATTGAGGACTAAGGATTGACGATTGAGTATTGAAGATTGAGGATTGATGACTGAGGATTGACGTCTGAGGATTGAGGATTGAGGATTGATGATTGAAGATTGCGTATTGAGGATTGAATATTGAGGATTGAGGATTGAGGATTGAGGATTGAGGATTGAGGATTGAGGATTGAAGATTGAGTATTGAGGATTGAAGGTTGAGGATTGTGGATTGAGGACTGAGGATTGAGGATTGAATATTGAGAATTGGGGACTGAGTGTTGAGGGTTGAGTGATGAGAATTGATGCTTGTGGATAGAGATTTGAAGATTGCAGATTGAGTAATGAGTATTGAAAACTGTGAATTGATGATATTCTATGGAGGATTGAGGATTGACAACTGATTGTTGTGGACTGAGGGCTGAAGATTGAGGATTCAGGATTGTGGATTCAGGATTGAGGTTTGAGGACTGAGGATTGAGGATTGAGGATTGAGTATTGGCGATTGAGGATTGATGATTGAGGTTTGTGTATTGAGGACGTGGACTGAGGGTTGAGTATTGACACTTGAGGTCTGAGGATTGAGGATTGTGGATTGCGAATTGATGAATGAGGATTGAAGATTGAGGATTGGGTATTGAGGATTGAAGAATGAGGATTGAGGATTGAAGGTTGAGTATTGAGGATTGTATATTGAGGATTGAGGGTTGAGGATTGAGGATTGAGGACAGAGGATTGACGATTGAGTATTGAAGATTGAGGATTTATGACTGAGGATTGAGGATTAAGGGTTGAAGATTGGGGATTGAGGATCTAGGGTTGGAGATTCATTATTGAGGATTGAAGTTTGAGGATTAAGGATTGAGGATTGAGAATTGAGAATAGGGAATTGAGGATGAGGACTGAGGGTTGAGGATTGAGGTTTGAGGGATGAGGATTGAGGATTGAGGATTGAGGGTTGAGGATTGAGGATTGAGGATAGGGTATTGAGGATTGAGGATTGAGGATTGAGGATTGAGGATTGAAGATTGAGTATTGAGGATTGAGGATTCAGGGTTACGGATTGAGTATTGAGGATTGACGCTTGAGGATTGAGGGTTGAGGATGTAGGATAGAAGAGAGAGGACTGAGTGTTGAGGGTTGAGTGTTGAGAATTGATGCTTGGGGTTTGAGATTTGATTATTGAATATTCTGGATTGTGTATTGAACCATGAGTATTCAGGATGTTCTATTGAGTATTGAGAATTGAGGATTGATGTTTGAATATTGAGGATTTAAGGTTGAGGGTTGAGTGTTGAATATTGAGGATTGAGGATTGAGGATTGAGGATTGATGATTGAGGATTGAAGATTGATTATTGATGATTGAATATTGAGGATTGAGGATTGAGGGTTGAGGATTGAGGACGAGGACCGACGGTTGAGGATTGACGTTTGAGGATTGAGGATTGAGGATTGAGGACTGAGGCTTGAGGATTGAGGATTGAGCATTGAGGATTGAAGATTGAGGACTGGCGATTGAGGATTGAAGATTGGGGATTAAGGATTGAGTATTGAGGATTGAAGATTGAGGATTGAGGATTGAGGATTGAGGATTGAGGATTGAGGATTGAGAATTGAGAATTGAGGATGAAGACTGAGGGTTGAGTATTGAGGTTTGAGGAACGAGGATTGAGGATTGAGGATTGAGGGCTAAGGATTGACGATTGAGTATTGAAGATTGAGGACTGATGACTGAGGATTGACGACTGAGGATTGAGGATTGAGGATTGATGTTTGAAGATTGAGTATTGAGGATTGAATATTGAGGATTGCGGATTGAGGGTTGAGGATTGAGGACTGAGGATTGAAGATTGAGTATTGAGGATTGAAGGTTGAGGATTGTGTATTGAGTATTGAGGATTGAGGATTGAATATTGAGGATTGGGGACTGAGTGTTGAGGGTTGAGTGATGAGAATTGATGTTTGTGGATAGAGATTTGAAGATTGCAGATTGAGTATTGAGTATTGAGAACTGTGAATTGATGATATTCTATGGAGGATTGAGGATTGACAACTGATTGTAGAGGCCTGAGGTCTGAAGATTGAGGATTCAGGATTGATATTTGAGGACTGAGGATTGAGGATTGAGGATTGGGTATTGAAGATTGAGGGTTGATGATTGAGGGTTGTGTATTGAGGACGAGGTCTGATGGTTGAGTATTGATACTTGAGGTTTGATGATTGAGGATTGAGGACTGAGGATTGAGGATTGAAGATTGAGGATTAAGGATTGAGGATTGTGGATTGAGGATCTAGGATTGGAGATTGACTATTGAGGATTGAGGATTGAGGATTGAGGATTGTCGATTGAGTATTGAAGATTGAGGATTGTGACTGAGGATTGAGGATTGAGGATTGAGGATTGAGTCCTGAGAATTCAGGATATTCTATTGAGTATTGAGAATTGAGGATTGATGGTTGAGTATTGAGGAATGAGAATTGAGGATTGAGGATTGAGTTTTGAAGATAGAGGATTGATGATTGAGGATTGGGGATTGAGGATTGAGGATTGAGGATTGAGGATTGATGATTGAAGATTGAGGATTGAGGATTGAGGGTTGAGGATTGAGGACGAGGACTGACGGTTGAGGATTGAGGTTTGAGGATTGAGGATTGAGGACTGATGACTGACGGTTGAGGATTGAGGATTGTGCATTGAGGATTGAAGATCGAGGACTGTGGATTGAGGATTGAAGATTGAGGATTAAGGATTGAGGATTGGGGATTGAGGATCTAGGATTGGAGGTTGATTATTGAGGATTGAAGATTAAGGATTGAGGATTGAGGATTGAGGATGGAGGATGAGGGCTGAGGGCTGAGGATTAAGGTTTGAGTATTGAATCCTGAGAATTCAGTATATTCTATTGAGTATTGAGAATTGAGGATTGATGGTTGAGTATTGAGGATTGAGGGTTGAGGATTGAGGATTGAGTATTGAAGATTGAGGATTGATGATTGAAGATTGAGGCTTGAGGATTGAGGATTGAGGATGGAGGATGAGGGCTGAGGGTTGAGGATTGAGGTTTGAGTATTGAATACTGAGAAATCAGGATATTCTATTGAGTATTGAGAATTGAGGATTGATGGTTGGGTATTGAGGATTGAGGATTGAGTATTGAGGATTGAAGAATGAGGATTGGGGATTGAGGATTGAGGATTGAGGATTGAAGATTGAGGATTGAGGATTGAGGATTGAGGATTGAGGATTGTAGATTGAGTATTGAGGATTGTAGACTGAGGATTGAGGATTGAGGATTGAGGGTAGAGGATTGAGGATTGAAGATTGAGGACTGGGGATTGAGGATTGACGATTGAGGATTGAGTATTGAACCACGAGAATTCAGGATATTCTATTGAGTATTGAGAATTGATGATTGATGGTTGAGTATTGAGGATTGATGGCTGAGGGTTGTGTGTTGAGTATTGAGGATTGAGGATTGAGGATTGAGTATAGAGGATTGAGGATTGAAGATTGAGTATTGATGATTGAATATTGAGGATTGAGGATTGAGGTTTGAGGATTGAGGACGAGGACTGACCGTTGAGGATTGAGGATTGACGATTGAGGATTGAGTATTGAACCACGAGAATTCAGGATATTCTATTGAGTATTGAGAATTGATGATTGATGGTTGAGTATTGAGGATTGATGGCTGAGGGTTGTGTGTTGAGTATTGAGGATTGAGGATTGAGGATTGAGTATAGAGGATTGAGGATTGAGGATTGAGGATTGAGGATTGAAGGTTGAGTATTGAGGATTGAATATTGAGGATTGAGGATTGAGGATTGAGGATTCAGGACAGAGGATTGACGATTGAGTATTGAAGATTGAGGATTTATGACTGAGGATTGAGGATTAAGGGTTGAAGATTGGGGATTGAGGATCTAGGATTGGAGATTCATTATTGAGGATTGAAGATTGAGGATTGAGGATTGAGGATTGAGAATTGAGAATAGAGAATTGAGGATGAGGACTGAGGGTTGAGGATTGAGGTTTGAGGGTTGAGGATTGAGGATTGAGGATTGAGGATTGAAGATTGTGGATTGAGGATTGAGGGTTGAGGATTGAGGATTGAGGATTGAGGATTGAGGATTGAGGATTGAGAATTGAGGATTGAGGATTGAGGATTGATGATTGAGGATTGAAGATTGAATATTGATGATTGAAGATTGAGGATTGAGGATTGAGTGTTGTGGATTGAGGACGAGATCTGAGGGTTGAATATTGATGTTTGAGGTCTGAGGATTGAGGATTGAGGATTGAGGATTATGGATTGAAGATTGAGTATTGAGGATTGAAGATTGAGGATTGAGGATTGAGGATTGAGGATGGAGGATGGAGGATGAGGACGGACGGTTGAGGATTGAGGTTTGAGGATTGAGGATTGAGGATTGAGGACTCAGGATTGAGGATTGAGGATTGAGCATTGAGGATTGGACATTGAGGATTGGGGATTGAGGATTGAAGATTGAGGATTGAGGATTCAGGATTGATGATTGAAGATTGAGTATTGAGGACTGAATATTGAGGATTGAGGATTGAGGATTGAGGATTGAGGATTGAGGATTGAGGATTGAAGATTGAGTATTGAGGATTGAAGGTTGAGGATTGATGATTGAGGATTGAGGATTCAGGATTGAATATTGAGGATTGGGGACTGAGTGTTGAGGGTTGAGTGATGAGAATTGATGTTTGTGGATAGAGATTTGAATATTGCAGATTGAGTATTGGGTATTGAGAACTGTGAATTGATGATATTCTATGGAGGATTGAGGATTGACAACTGATTGTTGAGGCCTGAGGCCTGAAGATTGAGGATTCAGGATTGAGGATCCATGATTGAGGTTTGAGGACTGAGGATTGAGGACTGAGGATTGAGTATTGAGGATTGAGGGTTGATGATTGAGGGTTGTGTATTGAGGACGAGGACTGAGGGTTGAGTATTGATACTTGATGTCTGAGGATTGAGGATTGTGGATTGCGAATTGAGGTCTGAGGATTGAAGATTGAGGATTGGGTATTGAGGATTGAAGAATGAGGATTGAGGATTGAGGATGGAGGATTGGGGATTGAAGTTTCAGTATTGAGGATTAAAGATTGAGGATTGAGGATTGAGGATTGAGGATTGAAGATTGAGGATTGAGGACTGAGGATTGAGGATTGAGGATTGAGGATTGAGGATTCAGGATTGAGGATTGAGGATTGAGGATTGAGGATTGAGGATTGAGGATTGAAGATTGAATATTGATGATTGAAGATTGAGGATTGAGGATTGAGTGTTGTGGATTGAGGACGAGAACTGAGGGTAGAATATTGATGTTTGAGGTCTGAGGATTGAGGATTGAGGATTGAGAATTGAGGATTGAGGATTGAGGATTGAAGATTGAGGATTGGGTATTGAGGATTGAAGAATGAGGATTGAGGATTGAGGATTGAGGATTGAGGATTGCTGATTGAGCATTGAGGATTGAGGATTGAGGATTGAGGATTGAGGGTTGAGGATTGAGGATTGAAGATTGAGGACTGGGGATTGAGGATTGACGATTGAGGATTGAGTATTGAACCATGAGAATTCAGGATATTCTATTGAGTATTGAGAATTGATGATTGATGGTTGAGTATTGAGGATTGATGGCTGAGGGTTGTGTGTTGAGTATTGAGGATTGAGTATAGAGGATTGACGATTGAAGATTGAGTATTGATGATTGAATATTGAGGATTGAGGATTGAGGTTTGAGGATTGAGGACGAGGACTGACCGTTGAGGATTGAGGGTTGAGGGTTGAGGATTGAGGATTGAGGATTGAGGATTGAGTATTGAAGATTGAGGATTGAGGATTGAGGATTGAGGATTGATGATTGAGGATTGAAGATTGATTATTGATGATTGAAGATTGAGGTTTGAGGATTGAGGGTTGAGGATTGAGGACGAGGACTGACGGTTGAGGATTGAGGTTTGAGGATTGAGGGTTGAGGATTGAGGAATGGGGATTGACGATTGAGTATTGAAGATTGAGGATTTATGACTGAGGATTGAGGATTGAGGATTGAGGATTGAGGATTGAAGGTTGAGTATTGAGGATTGAATATTGAGGATTGAGGATTGAGGATTGAGGATTGAGGACAGAGGATTGACGATTGAGTATTGAAGATTGAGGATTTATGACTGAGGATTGAGGATTAAGGGTTGAAGATTGGGGATTGAGGATCTAGGATTGGAGATTCATTATTGAGGATTGAAGATTGAGGATTGAGGATTGAGGATTGAGAATTGAGAATAGAGAATTGAGGATGAGGACTGAGGGTTGAGGATTGAGGTTTGAGGGTTGAGGATTGAGGGTTGAGGATTGAGTTTTGAGGATTGAGGATTGAGGATAGAGTATTGAGGATTGAGGATTGAGGATTGAGGATTGAAGATTGAGTATGGAGGATTGAAGATTGAGGATTGAGGATTGAGGGTTGAGGATTGAGTATTGAGGATTGACGCTTGAGGATTGAGGGTTGAGGATGTAGGATAGAAGAGAGAGGACTGAGTGTTGAGGGTTGAGTGTTGAGAATTGATGCTTGAGGTTTGAGATTTGATTATTGAATATTCTGGATTGAGTATTGAACCATGAGTATTCAGGATGTTCTATTGAGTATTGAGAATTGAGGACTGATGGTTGAATATTGAGGATTTAAGGTTGAGGGTTGAGTGTTGAATATTGAGGATTGAGGATTGAGGATTGAGGATTGATGATTGATTATTGATGATTGAATATTGAGGATTGAGGATTGAGGGTTGAGGATTGAGGACGAGGACCGACGGTTGAGGATTGAGCTTTGAGGATTGAGGATTGAGGATTGAGGACTGAGGCTTGAGGATTGCGGATTGAGCATTGAGGATTGAAGATTGAGGACTGGCGATTGAGGATTGAAGATTGCGGATTAAGGATTGAGGATTGGGGATTGAGGATGTAGTGTTGGAGATTGATTATTGAGGATTGAAGGTTGAGGATTGAGGATTGAGGATTGAGGATTGAGAATTGAGAACTCATGATGAAGACTGAGGGCTGAGGATTGAGGTTTGAGGAACGAGGATTGAGGATTGAGGATTGAGGACTAAGGATTGACGATTGAGTATTGAAGATTGAGGATTGATGACTGAGGATTGACGACTGAGTATTGAGGATTGACGATTGATGATTGAAGATTGAGTATTGAGGATTGAATATTGAGGATTGAGGATTGAGGATTGAGAATTGAGGATTGAGGATTGAGGATTGAAGATTGAGTATTGAGGATTGAAGGTTGAGGATTGTGGATTGAAGATTGAGGATTGAGGATTGAATATTGAGGATTGGGGACTGAGTGTTGAGGGTTGAGTGATGAGAATTGATGTTTGTGGATAGGGATTTGAAGATTGCAGATTGAGTATTGGGTATTGAGAACTGTGAATTGATGATATTATATGGAGGATTGATGATTGACAACTGATTGTTGAGGCCTGAGTCCTGAAGATTGAGGATTCAGGATTGAGAATTCAGGATTGAGGTTTGAGGACTTAGGATTGAGGATTGAGGATTGAGTATTGAGGATTGAGGGTTGATGATTGAGGGTTGTGTATTGAGGACGAGGACTGAGGGTTGAGTATTGATACTTGAGGTCTGAGGATTGAGGATTGCGGATTGCGAATTGAGGACTGAGGATTGAAGATTGAGGATTGGGTATTGAGGATTGAAGAATGAGGATTGAGGATTGAGGATTGAGGATTGGGGATTGAAGTTTCAGTATTGAGGATTAAAGATTGAGGATTGAGGATTGAGGATTGAGGATTGAAGATTGTGGATTGAGGATTGAGGGTTGAGGATTGAGGATTGAGGATTGAGGATTGAGGATTGAGGATTGAGAATTGAGGATTGAGGATTGAGGATTGATGATTGAGGATTGAAGATTGAATATTGATGATTGAAGATTGAGGATTGAGGATTGAGTGTTGTGGATTGAGGACGAGATCTGAGGGTTGAATATTGATGTTTGAGGTCTGAGGATTGAGGATTGAGGATTGAGAATTGAGGATTGAGGATTGAGGATTGAAGATTGGGGATTGGGTATTGAGGATTAAAGATTGAGGATTGAGGATTGAGGATTGAGGATTGAGGATTGATGATTGAGGATTGAGGATTGATGGTTGAGGATTGAGGATTGAGGATTGAGGATTGAGGATTGAAGATTGAGGATTGACGCTTGAGGATTGAGGGTTGAGGATGTAGGATTGAAGATTGACGACTGGCGATTGAGGATTGAAGATTGAGGATTAAGGATTGAGGATTGGGGATTGAGGATGTAGGGTTGGAGATTGATTATTGAGGATTGAAGGTTGAGGATTGAGGATTGAGGATTGAGGATTGAGAATTGAGAATTGAGGATGAAGACTGAGGGTTGAGTATTGAGGTTTGAGGAACGAGGATTGAGGATTGAGGATTGAGGACTAAGGATTGACGATTGAGTATTGAAGATTGAGGATTGATGACTGAGGATTGACGTCTGAGGATTGAGGATTGAGGATTGATGATTGAAGATTGCGTATTGAGGATTGAATATTGAGGATTGAGGATTGAGGATTGAGGATTGAGGATTGAGGATTGAGGATTGAAGATTGAGTATTGAGGATTGAAGGTTGAGGATTGTGGATTGAGGACTGAGGATTGAGGATTGAATATTGAGAATTGGGGACTGAGTGTTGAGGGTTGAGTGATGAGAATTGATGCTTGTGGATAGAGATTTGAAGATTGCAGATTGAGTATTGAGTATTGAAAACTGTGAATTGATGATATTCTATGGAGGATTGAGGATTTACAACTGATTGTTGTGGACTGAGGGCTGAAGATTGAGGATTCAGGATTGTGGATTCAGGATTGAGGTTTGAGGACTGAGGATTGAGGATTGAGGATTGAGTATTGGCGATTGAGGATTGATGATTGAGGTTTGTGTATTGAGGACGTGGACTGAGGGTTGAGTATTGACACTTGAGGTCTGAGGATTGAGGATTGTGGATTGCGAATTGATGAATGAGGATTGAAGATTGAGGATTGGGTATTGAGGATTGAAGAATGAGGATTGAGGATTGAAGGTTGAGTATTGAGGATTGTATATTGAGGATTGAGGGTTGAGGATTGAGGATTGAGGACAGAGGATTGACGACTGAGTATTGAAGATTGAGGATTTATGACTGAGGATTGAGGATTAAGGGTTGAAGATTGGGGATTGAGGATCTAGGGTTGGAGATTCATTATTGAGGATTGAAGTTTGAGGATTAAGGATTGAGGATTGAGAATTGAGAATAGGGAATTGAGGATGAGGACTGAGGGTTGAGGATTGAGGTTTGAGGGATGAGGATTGAGGATTGAGGATTGAGGGTTGAGGATTGAGGATTGAGGATAGGGTATTGAGGATTGAGGATTGAGGATAGGGTATTGAGGATTGAGGATTGAGGATTGAGGATTGAGGATTGAAGATTGAGTATTGAGGATTGAAGATTGAGGATTGAGGATTGAGGGTTACGGATTGAGTATTGAGGATTGACGCTTGAGGATTGAGGGTTGAGTATGTAGGATAGAAGAGAGAGGACTGAGTGTTGAGGGTTGAGTGTTGAGAATTGATGCTTGGGGTTTGAGATTTGATTATTGAATATTCTGGATTGTGTATTGAACCATGAGTATTCAGGATGTTCTATTGAGTATTGAGAATTGAGGATTGATGTTTGAATATTGAGGATTTAAGGTTGAGGGTTGAGTGTTGAATATTGAGGATTGAGGATTGAGGATTGAGGATTGATGATTGAGGATTGAAGATTGATTATTGATGATTGAATATTGAGGATTGAGGATTGAGGGTTGAGGATTGAGGACGAGGACCGACGGTTGAGGATTGACGTTTGAGGATTGAGGATTGAGGATTGAGGACTGAGGCTTGAGGATTGAGGATTGAGCATTGAGGATTGAAGATTGAGGACTGGCGATTGAGGATTGAAGATTGGGGATTAAGGATTGAGTATTGAGGATTGAAGATTGAGGATTGAGGATTGAGGATTGAGGATTGAGGATTGAGGACTGAGGCTTGAGGATTGAGGATTGCACATTCAGGATTGAAGATTGAGGACTGGTGATTGAGGATTGAAGATTGAGGATTAAGGATTGAGGATTGGGGATTGAGCATGTAGGATTGGAGATTGATTATTGGGGATTGAAGATTGAGGATTGAGGATTGAGGATTGAGGATTGAGAATTGAGAACTGAGGATGAAGACTGAGGGCTGAGGATTGAGGTTTGAGGAACGAGGATTGAGGATTGAGGATTGAGGACTAAGGATTGACGATTGAGTATTGAAGATTGAGGATTGATGACTGAGGATTGACGACTGAGGATTGAGGATTGAGGATTGATGATTGAAGATTGAGTATTGAGGATTGAATATTGAGGATTGAGGATTGAAGATTGAGGATTGAGGATTGAATATTGAGGATTGGGGACTGAGTGTTGAGGGTTGAGTGATGAGAATGGATGTTTGTGGATAGGGATTTGAAGATTGCAGATTGAGTATTGGGTATTGAGAACTGTGAATTGATGATATTCTATGGAGGATTGATGATTGACAACTGATTGTTGAGGCCTGAGGCCTGAAGATTGAGGATTCAGGATTGAGGATTCAGGATTGAGGATTCAGGATTGAGGTTTGAGGACTTAGGATTGAGGATTGAGGATTGAGTATTGAGGATTGAGGGTTGATGATTGAGGGTTGTGTATTGAGGACGAGGACTGAGGGTTGAGTATCGATACTTGAGGTCTGAGGATTGAGGATTGTGGATTGCGAATTGAGGACTGAGGATTGAAGATTGAGGATTGGGTATTGAGGATTGAAGAATGAGGATTGAGGATTGAAGATTGAATATTGATGATTGAAGATTGAGGATTGAGGATTGAGTGTTGTGGATTGAGGACGAGAACTGAGGGTTGAATATTGATGTTTGAGGTCTGAGGATTGAGGATTGAGGATTGAGAATTGAGGATTGAGGATTGAGGATTGAAGATTGAGGATTGGGTATTGAGGATTAAAGATTGAGGATTGAGGATTGAGGATTGAGGATTGAGGATTGATGATTGAGGATTGAGGATTGAGGATTGAGGGTTGAGGATTGAGGATTGAGGATTGAGGATTGAGGATTGAAGATTGAGGATTGACGCTTGAGGATTGAGGATGTAGGATTGAAGATTGACGACTGGCGATTGAGGATTGAAGATTGAGGATTAAGGATTGAGGATTGGGGATTGAGGATGTAGGGTTGGAGATTGATTATTGAGGATTGAAGGTTGAGGATTGAGGATTGAGGATTGAGGATTGAGAATTGAGAATTGAGGATGAAGACTGAGGTTTGAGTATTGAGGTTTGAGGAACGAGGATTGAGGATTGAGGATTGAGGACTAAGGATTGACGATTGAGTATCGAAGATTCTGGATTGATGACTGAGGATTGACGACTGAGGATTGAGGATTGATGATTGAAGGTTGAGGATTGTGGATTGAGGACTGAGGATTGAGGATTGAATATTGAGGATTGGGGACTGAGTGTTGAGGGTTGAGTGATGAGAATTGATGCTTGTGGATAGAGATTTGAAGATTGCAGATTGAGTATTGAGTATTGAAAACTGTGAATTGATGATATTCTATGGAGGATTGAGGATTGACAACTGATTATTGAGGACTGAGGTCTGAAGATTGAGGATTCAGGATTGAGGATTCAGGATTGAGGTTTGAGGACTGAGGATTGAGGATTGAGGATTGAGTATTGAAGATTGAGGATTGATGATTGAGGTTTGTGTATTGAGGACGAGGACTGAGGGTTGAGTATTGATACTTGAGGTCTGAGGATTGAGGATTGGGGATTGAGTATTGGGTATTGAGGATTGAAGAATGAGGACTGAGGACTGAGGATTGAGTATTGAGGATTGAGGATTGAAGATTGAGGACTGAGTGTTGAGGGTTGAGTGATGAGAATTGATGTTTGTGGATGGAGACATGAAGATTGAAGATTGAGGATTGAGTAATGAAAACTGAGAATTCAGGGTATTCTAATGAGTATTGAGAATTGAGTATTGATGGTTGAGTATTGGGGATTGATGGTTGAGGGTTGTGTGTTGAATATTGAGGATTGAGGGTTTTAGGATTGAGGATTGAGGATTGAGGATTGAAGATTGAGTATTGATGAGTGAACATTGAGGATTGAGGATTGAGTGTTGAGGATTGAGGACGAGGACTGACGGTTGAGGATTGAGGTTTGAGGATTGAGGATTGAGGACTGATGACTGAGGATTGAGGATTGAGGATTGAGCATTGATGATTGAAGATGGAGGACTGTGGATTGAGGATTGAATATTGAGGATTAAGGATAGAGTATTGGGGATTGAGGATCTAGGATAGGAGATTGATTATTGAGGATTGAAGATTGAGGATTGAGGATTGAGGATTGAGAATTGAGAATTGAGGATGAGGACTGAGGGTTGAGGATTAAGGATTCAGGATTGAGGATTGAGGATTGAAGATTGAGTATTGAGGATTGAGGATTGAGGATTGGGTATTGAGGATTGAAGAATGAGGACTGAGGACTGAGGATTTGGTATTGAGGATTGAGGATTGAAGATTGAGGACTGAGTGTTGATGGTTGAGTGATCAGAATTGATGTTTGGGGATGGAGACATGAAGATTGAAGAATGAGGATTGAGTAATGAAAACTGAGAATTCAGGATATTCTATTGAGTATTGAGAACTGAGGATTGATGGTTGAGTATTGAGGATTGAGGATTGAGTATTGAGGATTGAAGATTGAGGTTTGAGGATTGAGAATTGATAATTGAGGATGAGGACTGAGGGTTGAGAATTGAGGTTTGAGGAACGAGGACTGAGGATTGACAATTGAGGACTGAGGATTGACGATTGAGTATTGAAGATTGAGGATTGATGACTGAGGATTGAGGATTGAGGATTGAGGATTGAGGATTGAGGATTGAAGATTGAGTATTGAGGATTGAAGAATGAGAATTGACGACTGAGGATTGAGTATTGATGATTGAAGATTGAGTATTGAGGATTGAGGGTTGATGATTGAGGATTGAGGGTTGATGATTGAGGATTGAGGATTGAGGATTGAGGACAGAGGATTGATGATTGAAGACTGGGTATTGAGGATTGAAGATTGAGGATTGAGGATTCAAGATTGAGGATTGAGGATGAGGGCTGAGGGTTGAGGATTGAGGTTTGAGAACTGAGGACTGAGGTCTGAGGATTGAGAATTGAGGATGGAGGATTGAGGATTGAGGATCGAGGATTGGGTATTGAGGATTGAAGAATGAGGATTGACGATTGAGCATTGAGTATTGAGGATTGAAGATTGAGTATTGAGGATTGAAGGCTGATGATTGAGGATTGAGGATTGTGGATTGAGGATTGAGGGTTGAGGATTGAAGGTTGAGTATTGAGGATTGAACATTGAGTATTGATGATTGAGGATTGAGGATTGAGGATTGAATATTGAGGATAGGGGACTGAGTGTTGAGGGTTGAGTGATGAGAATTGATGCTTGTGGATAGAGATTTGAAGATTGCAGATTGAGTATTGAGTATTGAAAACTGCGAATTGATGATATTCTATGGAGGATTGAGGATTGACAACTGATTGCTGAGGACTGAGGTCTGAAGATTGAGGATTCAGGATTGAGGATTCAGGATTGAGGTTTGAGGACTGAGGATTGAGGATTGAGGATTGAGTATTGAAGATTGAGGATTGATGATTGAGGTTTGTGTATTGAGGACGAGGACTGAGGGTTGAGTATTGATACTTGAGGTCTGAGGATTGAGGATTGGGGATTGAGTATTGGGTATTGAGGATTGAAGAATGAGGACTGAGGACTGAGGATTGAGTATTGAGGATTGAGGATTGAAGATTGAGGACTGAGTGTTGAGGGTTGAATGATGAGAATTGATGTTTGTGGATGGAGACATGAAGATTGAAGATTGAGAATTGAGTAATGAAAACTGAGAATTCAGGGTATTCTAATGAGTATTGAGAATTTAGTATTGATGGTTGAGTATTGGGGATTGATGGTTGAGGGTTGTGTGTTCAATATTGAGGATTGAGGGTTTTAGGATTGAGGATTGAGGATTGAGGATTGAAGATTGAGTATTGATGAGTGAACATTGAGGATTGAGGATTGAGTGTTGAGGATTGAGGACGAGGACTGACGGTTGAGGGTTGAGGTTTGAGGATTGAGGATTGAGGACTGATGACTGAGGATTGAGGATTGAGGATCGAGCATTGAGGATTGAAGATGGAGGACTGTGGATTGAGGATTGAATATTGAGGATTAAGGATAGAGTATTGGAGATTGAGGATCTAGGATAGGAGATTGATTATTGAGGATTGAAGATTGAGGATTGAGGATTGAGGATTGAGAATGGAGAATTGAGGATGAGGACTGAGGGTTGAGGATTAAGGATTCAGGATTGAGGATTGAGGATTGAAGATTGAGTATTGAGGATTGAGGATTGAGGATTGAGGATTGTGGATTGGGTATTGAGGATTGAAGAATGAGGACTGAGGACTGAGGATTTGGTATTGAGGATTGCGGATTGAAGATTGAGGACTGAGTGTTGTTGGCTGAGTGATCAGAATTGATGTTTGGGGATGGAGACATGAAGATTGAAGAATGAGGATTGAGTAATGAAAACTGAGAATTCAGGATATTCTATTGAGTATTGAGAATTGAGGATTGATGGTTGAGTATTGAGGATTGAGGATTGAGTATTGAGGATTGAAGATTGAGGTTTGAGGATTGAGGATTGAGGATTGAGGATTGGGGATTGAAGTTTCAGTATTGAGGATTAAAGATTGAGGATTGAGGATTGAGGATTGAAGATTGTGGATTGAGGATTGAGGGTTGAGGATTGAGGATTGAGGATTGAGGATTGAGGATTGAGAATTGAGGATTGAGGATTGAGGATTGAGGATTGAGGATTGAAGATTGAATATTGATGATTGAAGATTGGGGATTGAGGATTGAGTGTTGTGGATTGAGGACGAGAACTGAGGGTTGAATATTGATGTTTGAGGTCTGAGGATTGAGGATTGAGGATTGAGAATTGAGGATTGAGGATTGAGGATTGAAGATTGAGGATTGGGTATTGAGGATTAAAGATAGAGGATTGAGGATTGAGGATTGAGGATTGAGGATTGATGATCGAGGATTGAGGATTGAGGGTTGAGGATTGAGGATTGAGGATTGAGGATTGAGGATTGAAGTTTGAGGATTGACGCTTGAGGATTGAGGGTTGAGGATGTAGGATTGAAGATTGACGACTGGCGATTGAGGATTGAAGATTGAGGATTAAGGATTGAGGATTGGGGATTGAGGATGTAGGGTTGGAGATTGATTATTGAGGATTGAAGGTTGAGGATTGAGGATTGAGGATTGAGGATTGAGAATTGAGAATTGAGGATGAAGACTGAGGGTTGAGTATTGAGGTTTGAGGAACGAGGATTGAGGATTGAGGATTGAGGACTAAGGATTGACGATTGAGTATTGAAGATTGAGGATTGATGACTGAGGTTTGACGACTGAGGATTGAGGATTGAGGATTCAGGATTGAGGTTTGAGGACTGAGGATTGAGGATTGAGGATTGAGTATTGAAGATTGAGGATTGATGATTGAGGGTTGTGTATTGAGGACGAGGACTGAGGGTTGAGTATTGATACTTGAGGTCTGAGGATTGAGGATTGTGGATTGCGAATTGAGGTCTGAGGATTGAAGATTCAGGATTGGGTATTGAGGATTGAAGAATGAGGATTGAGGATTGAGTATTGAAGATTGAGGAATGATGACTGAGGATTGAGTACTGATGATTGGGGATTGAGGATTGATGATTGAAGATTGAGTATTGAGGATTCAATATTGAGGATTGAGGATTGAGGAGCGTGGATTGAGGATTGAGGATTGAGGATTGAAGATTGAGGATTGGGTATTGAGGATTGAAGAATGAGGATTGAGGATTGAGGATTGAGGTTTGAGGATTGCAGATTGAGCATTGAGGATTGAGGATTGAGGATTGAGGATTGAGGATTGAGGATTGAGGATTGAAGATTGAGTATTGAGGATTGAAGGTTGAGGATTGTGGATTGAGGATTGAGGATTGAGGATTGAATATTGAGGATTGGGGACTGAGTGTTGAGGGTTGAGTGATGAGAATTGATGTTTGTGGATAGAGATTTGAAGATTGCAGATTGAGTATTGAGTATTGAAAACTGTGAATTGATGATATTCTATGGAGGATTGAGGGTTGACAACTGATTGTTGAGGACTGAGGGCTGAAGATTGAGGATTCAGGATTGAGGTTTGAGGACTGAGGATTGAGGATTGAGGATTGAGTATTGAAGATTGGGGATTGATGATTGAGGGTTGTGTATTGAGGACGAGGACTGAGGGTTGAGTATTGCTACTTGAGGTCTGAGGATTGAGGATTGTGGATTGCGAATTGGGGACTGAGGATTGAAGATTGAGGATTGGGTATTGAGGATTGAAGAATGAGGATTGAGGATTGGGGATTGAGGACTGGGGATTGAAGTTTCAGTATTGACGATTAAAGATTGAGGATTGAGGATTGAGGATTGAGGACGAGGACTGACGGTTGAGGATTTAGGTTTGAGGATTGAGGGTTGAGGATTGAGGACTTGGGATTGACGATTGAGTATTGAAGATTGAGGATTTATGACTGAGGATTGAGGATTGAGGATTGAGGATTGAGGATTGAAGGTTGAGTATCGAGGATTGAATATTGAGGATTGAGAATTGAGGATTGAGGATTGAGGACCGAGGATTGACGATTGAGTATTGAAGATTGAGGATTGAGGATTGAGGATTGAGGATTGAGGATTGTAGATTGAGTATTGAGGATTGTAGACTGAGGATTGAGGATTGAGGATTGAGGGTAGAGGATTGAG
The DNA here is from genome assembly GCF_051401765.1 of Calliopsis andreniformis. Lineage (NCBI taxonomy): Eukaryota > Metazoa > Arthropoda > Insecta > Hymenoptera > Andrenidae > Calliopsis > Calliopsis andreniformis. The sequence goes on along the minus strand of NW_027480731.1, from coordinate 44,913 downwards.
GATTGAAGATTGAGGACTGGGGATTGAGGATTGACGATTGAGGATTGAGTATTGAACCACGAGAATTCAGGATATTCTATTGAGTATTGAGAATTGATGATTGATGGTTGAGTATTGAGGATTGATGGCTGAGGGTTGTGTGTTGAGTATTGAGGATTGAGGATTGAGGATTGAGTATAGAGGATTGAGGATTGAAGATTGAGTATTGATGATTGAATATTGAGGATTGAGGATTGAGGTTTGAGGATTGAGGACGAGGACTGACCGTTGAGGATTGAGGATTGACGATTGAGGATTGAGTATTGAACCACGAGAATTCAGGATATTCTATTGAGTATTGAGAATTGATGATTGATGGTTGAGTATTGAGGATTGATGGCTGAGGGTTGTGTGTTGAGTATTGAGGATTGAGGATTGAGGATTGAGGATTGAGGATTGAGGATGGAGGATGAGGGCTGAGGGTTGAGGATTGAGGTTTGAGTATTGAATACTGAGAAATCAGGATATTCTATTGAGTATTGAGAATTGAGGATTGATGGTTGGGTATTGAGGATTGAGGATTGAGTATTGAGGATTGAGGAACGAGGATTGAGGATTGAGGATTGAGGACTAAGGATTGACGATTGAGTATTGAAGATTGAGGATTGATGACTGAGGTTTGACGACTGAGGATTGAGGATTGAGGTTTGAGGATTGAGGACGAGGACTGACCGTTGAGGATTGAGGATTGACGATTGAGGATTGAGTATTGAACCACGAGAATTCAGGATATTCTATTGAGTATTGAGAATTGATGATTGATGGTTGAGTATTGAGGATTGATGGCTGAGGGTTGTGTGTTGAGTATTGAGGATTGACGATTAAGGGTTGAAGATTGGGGATTGAGGATCTAGGATTGGAGATTCATTATTGAGCATTGAAGATTGAGGATTGAGGATTGAGGATTGAGAATTGAGAATTGAGAATAGAGAATTGAGGATGAGGACTGAGGGTTGAGGATTGACGTTTGAGGGATGAGGATTGAGGGTTGAGGGTTGAGGGTTGAGGGTTGAGGATTGAGGATTGATGGTTGAGTATTGAGGATTGAGGGTTGAGGATTGAGGATTGAGTATTGAAGATTGAGGATTGATGATTGAAGATTGAGGCTTGAGGATTGAGGATTGAGGATGGAGGATGAGGGCTGAGGGTTGAGGATTGAGGTTTGAGTATTGAATACTGAGAAATCAGGATATTCTATTGAGTATTGAGAATTGAGGATTGATGGTTGGGTATTGAGGATTGAGGATTGAGTATTGAGGATTGAAGAATGAGGATTGGGGATTGAGGATTGAGGATTGAGGATTGAAGATTGAGGATTGAGGATTGAGGATTGAGGATTGAGGATTGTAGATTGAGTATTGAGGATTGTAGACTGAGGATTGAGGATTGAGGATTGAGGGTAGAGGATTGAGGATTGAAGATTGAGGACTGGGGATTGAGGATTGACGATTGAGGATTGAGTATTGAACCACGAGAATTCAGGATATTCTATTGAGTATTGAGAATTGATGATTGATGGTTGAGTATTGAGGATTGATGGCTGAGGGTTGTGTGTTGAGTATTGAGGATTGAGGATTGAGGATTGAGTATAGAGGATTGAGGATTGAAGATTGAGTATTGATGATTGAATATTGAGGATTGAGGATTGAGGTTTGAGGATTGAGGACGAGGACTGACCGTTGAGGATTGAGGATTGACGATTGAGGATTGAGTATTGAACCACGAGAATTCAGGATATTCTATTGAGTATTGAGAATTGATGATTGATGGTTGAGTATTGAGGATTGATGGCTGAGGGTTGTGTGTTGAGTATTGAGGATTGAGGATTGAGGATTGAGTATAGAGGATTGAGGATTGAGGATTGAGGATTGAGGATTGAAGGTTGAGTATTGAGGATTGAATATTGAGGATTGAGGATTGAGGATTGAGGATTCAGGACAGAGGATTGACGATTGAGTATTGAAGATTGAGGATTTATGACTGAGGATTGAGGATTAAGGGTTGAAGATTGGGGATTGAGGATCTAGGATTGGAGATTCATTATTGAGGATTGAAGATTGAGGATTGAGGATTGAGGATTGAGAATTGAGAATAGAGAATTGAGGATGAGGACTGAGGGTTGAGGATTGAGGTTTGAGGGTTGAGGATTGAGGATTGAGGATTGAGGATTGAAGATTGTGGATTGAGGATTGAGGGTTGAGGATTGAGGATTGAGGATTGAGGATTGAGGATTGAGGATTGAGAATTGAGGATTGAGGATTGAGGATTGATGATTGAGGATTGAAGATTGAATATTGATGATTGAAGATTGAGGATTGAGGATTGAGTGTTGTGGATTGAGGACGAGATCTGAGGGTTGAATATTGATGTTTGAGGTCTGAGGATTGAGGATTGAGGATTGAGGATTATGGATTGAAGATTGAGTATTGAGGATTGAAGATTGAGGATTGAGGATTGAGGATTGAGGATGGAGGATGGAGGATGAGGACGGACGGTTGAGGATTGAGGTTTGAGGATTGAGGATTGAGGATTGAGGACTCAGGATTGAGGATTGAGGATTGAGCATTGAGGATTGGACACTGAGGATTGGGGATTGAGGATTGAAGATTGAGGATTGAGGATTCAGGATTGATGATTGAAGATTGAGTATTGAGGACTGAATATTGAGGATTGAGGATTGAGGATTGAGGATTGAGGATTGAGGATTGAGGATTGAAGATTGAGTATTGAGGATTGAAGGTTGAGGATTGATGATTGAGGATTGAGGATTCAGGATTGAATATTGAGGATTGGGGACTGAGTGTTGAGGGTTGAGTGATGAGAATTGATGTTTGTGGATAGAGATTTGAAGATTGCAGATTGAGTATTGGGTATTGAGAACTGTGAATTGATGATATTCTATGGAGGATTGAGGATTGACAACTGATTGTTGAGGCCTGAGGCCTGAAGATTGAGGATTCAGGATTGAGGATCCATGATTGAGGTTTGAGGACTGAGGATTGAGGACTGAGGATTGAGTATTGAGGATTGAGGGTTGATGATTGAGGGTTGTGTATTGAGGACGAGGACTGAGGGTTGAGTATTGATACTTGATGTCTGAGGATTGAGGATTGTGGATTGCGAATTGAGGTCTGAGGATTGAAGATTGAGGATTGGGTATTGAGGATTGAAGAATGAGGATTGAGGATTGAGGATGGAGGATTGGGGATTGAAGTTTCAGTATTGAGGATTAAAGATTGAGGATTGAGGATTGAGGATTGAGGATTGAAGATTGAGGATTGAGGACTGAGGATTGAGGATTGAGGATTGAGGATTGAGGATTGAGGATTGAGGATTGAGGATTGAGGATTGAGGATTGAGGATTGAGGATTGAAGATTGAATATTGATGATTGAAGATTGAGGATTGAGGATTGAGTGTTGTGGATTGAGGACGAGAACTGAGGGTAGAATATTGATGTTTGAGGTCTGAGGATTGAGGATTGAGGATTGAGAATTGAGGATTGAGGATTGAGGATTGAAGATTGAGGATTGGGTATTGAGGATTGAAGAATGAGGATTGAGGATTGAGGATTGAGGATTGAGGATTGCTGATTGAGCATTGAGGATTGAGGATTGAGGATTGAGGATTGAGGGTTGAGGATTGAGGATTGAAGATTGAGGACTGGGGATTGAGGATTGACGATTGAGGATTGAGTATTGAACCATGAGAATTCAGGATATTCTATTGAGTATTGAGAATTGATGATTGATGGTTGAGTATTGAGGATTGATGGCTGAGGGTTGTGTGTTGAGTATTGAGGATTGAGTATAGAGGATTGACGATTGAAGATTGAGTATTGATGATTGAATATTGAGGATTGAGGATTGAGGTTTGAGGATTGAGGACGAGGACTGACCGTTGAGGATTGAGGGTTGAGGGTTGAGGATTGAGGATTGAGGATTGAGGATTGAATATTGAAGATTGAGGATTGAGGATTGAGGATTGAGGATTGATGATCGAGGATTGAAGATTGATTATTGATGATTGAAGATTGAGGTTTGAGGATTGAGGGTTGAGGATTGAGGACGAGGACTGACGGTTGAGGATTGAGGTTTGAGGATTGAGGGTTGAGGATTGAGGAATGGGGATTGACGATTGAGTATTGAAGATTGAGGATTTATGACTGAGGATTGAGGATTGAGGATTGAGGATTGAGGATTGAAGGTTGAGTATTGAGGATTGAATATTGAGGATTGAGGATTGAGGATTGAGGATTGAGGACAGAGGATTGACGATTGAGGATTGAAGATTGAGGATTTATGACTGAGGATTGAGGATTAAGGGTTGAAGATTGGGGATTGAGGATCTAGGATTGGAGATTCATTATTGAGGATTGAAGATTGAGGATTGAGGATTGAGGATTGAGAATTGAGAATAGAGAATTGAGGATGAGGACTGAGGGTTGAGGATTGAGGTTTGAGGGTTGAGGATTGAGGGTTGAGGATTGAGTTTTGAGGATTGAGGATTGAGGATAGAGTATTGAGGATTGAGGATTGAGGATTGAGGATTGAAGATTGAGTATGGAGGATTGAAGATTGAGGATTGAGGATTGAGGGTTGAGGATTGAGTATTGAGGATTGACGCTTGAGGATTGAGGGTTGAGGATGTAGGATAGAAGAGAGAGGACTGAGTGTTGAGGGTTGAGTGTTGAGAATTGATGCTTGAGGTTTGAGATTTGATTATTGAATATTCTGGATTGAGTATTGAACCATGAGTATTCAGGATGTTCTATTGAGTATTGAGAATTGAGGACTGATGGTTGAATATTGAGGATTTAAGGTTGAGGGTTGAGTGTTGAATATTGAGGATTGAGGATTGAGGATTGAGGATTGATGATTGATTATTGATGATTGAATATTGAGGATTGAGGATTGAGGGTTGAGGATTGAGGACGAGGACCGACGGTTGAGGATTGAGCTTTGAGGATTGAGGATTGAGGATTGAGGACTGAGGCTTGAGGATTGCGGATTGAGCATTGAGGATTGAAGATTGAGGACTGGCGATTGAGGATTGAAGATTGCGGATTAAGGATTGAGGATTGGGGATTGAGGATGTAGTGTTGGAGATTGATTATTGAGGATTGAAGGTTGAGGATTGAGGATTGAGGATTGAGGATTGAGAATTGAGAACTCATGATGAAGACTGAGGGCTGAGGATTGAGGTTTGAGGAACGAGGATTGAGGATTGAGGATTGAGGACTAAGGATTGACGATTGAGTATTGAAGATTGAGGATTGATGACTGAGGATTGACGACTGAGTATTGAGGATTGACGATTGATGATTGAAGATTGAGTATTGAGGATTGAATATTGAGGATTGAGGATTGAGGATTGAGAATTGAGGATTGAGGATTGAGGATTGAAGATTGAGTATTGAGGATTGAAGGTTGAGGATTGTGGATTGAAGATTGAGGATTGAGGATTGAATATTGAGGATTGGGGACTGAGTGTTGAGGGTTGAGTGATGAGAATTGATGTTTGTGGATAGGGATTTGAAGATTGCAGATTGAGTATTGGGTATTGAGAACTGTGAATTGATGATATTATATGGAGGATTGATGATTGACAACTGATTGTTGAGGCCTGAGTCCTGAAGATTGAGGATTCAGGATTGAGAATTCAGGATTGAGGTTTGAGGACTTAGGATTGAGGATTGAGGATTGAGTATTGAGGATTGAGGGTTGATGATTGAGGGTTGTGTATTGAGGACGAGGACTGAGGGTTGAGTATTGATACTTGAGGTCTGAGGATTGAGGATTGCGGATTGCGAATTGAGGACTGAGGATTGAAGATTGAGGATTGGGTATTGAGGATTGAAGAATGAGGATTGAGGATTGAGGATTGAGGATTGGGGATTGAAGTTTCAGTATTGAGGATTAAAGATTGAGGATTGAGGATTGAGGATTGAGGATTGAAGATTGTGGATTGAGGATTGAGGGTTGAGGATTGAGGATTGAGGATTGAGGATTGAGGATTGAGGATTGAGAATTGAGGATTGAGGATTGAGGATTGATGATTGAGGATTGAAGATTGAATATTGATGATTGAAGATTGAGGATTGAGGATTGAGTGTTGTGGATTGAGGACGAGATCTGAGGGTTGAATATTGATGTTTGAGGTCTGAGGATTGAGGATTGAGGATTGAGAATTGAGGATTGAGGATTGAGGATTGAAGATTGGGGATTGGGTATTGAGGATTAAAGATTGAGGATTGAGGATTGAGGATTGAGGATTGAGGATTGATGATTGAGGATTGAGGATTGATGGTTGAGGATTGAGGATTGAGGATTGAGGATTGAGGATTGAAGATTGAGGATTGACGCTTGAGGATTGAGGGTTGAGGATGTAGGATTGAAGATTGACGACTGGCGATTGAGGATTGAAGATTGAGGATTAAGGATTGAGGATTGGGGATTGAGGATGTAGGGTTGGAGATTGATTATTGAGGATTGAAGGTTGAGGATTGAGGATTGAGGATTGAGGATTGAGAATTGAGAATTGAGGATGAAGACTGAGGGTTGAGTATTGAGGTTTGAGGAACGAGGATTGAGGATTGAGGATTGAGGACTAAGGATTGACGATTGAGTATTGAAGATTGAGGATTGATGACTGAGGATTGACGTCTGAGGATTGAGGATTGAGGATTGATGATTGAAGATTGCGTATTGAGGATTGAATATTGAGGATTGAGGATTGAGGATTGAGGATTGAGGATTGAGGATTGAGGATTGAAGATTGAGTATTGAGGATTGAAGGTTGAGGATTGTGGATTGAGGACTGAGGATTGAGGATTGAATATTGAGAATTGGGGACTGAGTGTTGAGGGTTGAGTGATGAGAATTGATGCTTGTGGATAGAGATTTGAAGATTGCAGATTGAGTATTGAGTATTGAAAACTGTGAATTGATGATATTCTATGGAGGATTGAGGATTTACAACTGATTGTTGTGGACTGAGGGCTGAAGATTGAGGATTCAGGATTGTGGATTCAGGATTGAGGTTTGAGGACTGAGGATTGAGGATTGAGGATTGAGTATTGGCGATTGAGGATTGATGATTGAGGTTTGTGTATTGAGGACGTGGACTGAGGGTTGAGTATTGACACTTGAGGTCTGAGGATTGAGGATTGTGGATTGCGAATTGATGAATGAGGATTGAAGATTGAGGATTGGGTATTGAGGATTGAAGAATGAGGATTGAGGATTGAAGGTTGAGTATTGAGGATTGTATATTGAGGATTGAGGGTTGAGGATTGAGGATTGAGGACAGAGGATTGACGACTGAGTATTGAAGATTGAGGATTTATGACTGAGGATTGAGGATTAAGGGTTGAAGATTGGGGATTGAGGATCTAGGGTTGGAGATTCATTATTGAGGATTGAAGTTTGAGGATTAAGGATTGAGGATTGAGAATTGAGAATAGGGAATTGAGGATGAGGACTGAGGGTTGAGGATTGAGGTTTGAGGGATGAGGATTGAGGATTGAGGATTGAGGGTTGAGGATTGAGGATTGAGGATAGGGTATTGAGGATTGAGGATTGAGGATTGAGGATTGAGGATTGAAGATTGAGTATTGAGGATTGAAGATTGAGGATTGAGGATTGAGGGTTACGGATTGAGTATTGAGGATTGACGCTTGAGGATTGAGGGTTGAGGATGTAGGATAGAAGAGAGAGGACTGAGTGTTGAGGGTTGAGTGTTGAGAATTGATGCTTGGGGTTTGAGATTTGATTATTGAATATTCTGGATTGTGTATTGAACCATGAGTATTCAGGATGTTCTATTGAGTATTGAGAATTGAGGATTGATGTTTGAATATTGAGGATTTAAGGTTGAGGGTTGAGTGTTGAATATTGAGGATTGAGGATTGAGGATTGAGGATTGATGATTGAGGATTGAAGATTGATTATTGATGATTGAATATTGAGGATTGAGGATTGAGGGTTGAGGATTGAGGACGAGGACCGACGGTTGAGGATTGACGTTTGAGGATTGAGGATTGAGGATTGAGGACTGAGGCTTGAGGATTGAGGATTGAGCATTGAGGATTGAAGATTGAGGACTGGCGATTGAGGATTGAAGATTGGGGATTAAGGATTGAGTATTGAGGATTGAAGATTGAGGATTGAGGATTGAGGATTGAGGATTGAGGATTGTGGATTGAGGATTGAGGACTGAGTGTTGAGGGTTGAGTGATGAGAATTGATGTTTGTGGATAGAGATTTGAAGATTGCAGGTTGAGTATTGGGTATTGAGAACTGTGAATTGATGATATTCTATGGAGGATTGAGGATTGACAACTGATTGTTGAGGCCTGAGGCCTGAAGATTGAGGATACAGGATTGAGGATTCAGGATTGAGGTTTGAGGACTGAGGATTGAGGATTGAGGATTGAGTATTGAGGATTGAGGGTTGATGACTGAGGGTTGTGTATTGAGGACGAGGACTGAGGGTTGAGTATTGATACTTGAGGTCTGAGGATTGAGGATTGTGGATTGCGAATTGAGGTCTGGGGATTGAAGATTGAGGATTGGGTATTGAGGATTGAAGAATGAGGATTGAGGATTGAGTATTGAAGATTGAGGAATGATGACTGAGGATTGAGTACTGAGGATTGGGGATTGAGGATTGATGATTGAAGATTGAGTATTGAGGATTCAATATTGAGGATTGAGGATTGAGGATTGTGGATTGAGGATTGAGGATTGAGGATTGAAGATTGAGGATTGGGTATTGAGGATTGAAGAATGAGGACTGAGGATTGAGGATTGAGGATACAGGATTGCAGATTGAGCATTGAGGATTGAGGATTGAGGATTGAGGATTGAGAATTGAGGATTGAGGATTGAGGATTGAGGATTGAGGATTGAGGATTGAGGATTGAAGATTGAGTATTGAGGATTGAAGACTGAGGATTGAGGATTGAGTATTGAACCATGAGAATTCAGGATATTCTATTGAGTATTGAGAATTGATGATTGATGGTTGAGTATTGAGGATTGATGGCTGAGGGTTGTGTGTTGAGTATCGAGGATTGAGGATTGAGGATTGAGTATAGAGGATTGAGGATTGAAGATTGAGTATTGATGATTGAATATTGAGGATTGAGGATTGAGGTTTGAGGATTGAGGACGAGGACTGACCGTTGAGGATTGAGGGTTGAGGGTTGAGGATTGAGGATTGAGGATTGAGGATTGAGTATTGAAGATTGAGGATTGAGGATTGAGGATTGAGGATTGATGATTGAGGATTGAAGATTGATTATTGATGATTGAAGATTGAGGATTGAGGATTGAGGGTTGAGGATTGAGGACGAGGACTGACGGTTGAGGATTGAGGTTTGAGGATTGAGGGTTGAGGATTGAGGAATGGGGATTGACGATTGAGTATTGAAGATTGAGGATTTATGACTGAGGATTGAGGATTGAGGATTGAGGATTGAGGATTGAAGGTTGAGTATTGAGGATTGAATATTGAGGATTGAGGATTGAGGATTGAGGATTGAGGACAGAGGATTGACGATTGAGTATTGAAGATTGAGGATTTATGACTGAGGATTGAGGATTTAGGGTTGAAGATTGGGGATTGAGGATATAGGATTGGAGATTCATTATTGAGGATTGAAGATTGAGGATTGAGGATTGAGGATTGAGAATTGAGAATAGAGAATTGAGGATGAGGACTGAGGGTTGAGGATTGAGGTTTGAGCGTTGAGGATTGAGGGTTGAGGATTGAGTTTTGAGGATTGAGGATTGAGGATAGAGTATTGAGGATTGAGGATTGAGGATTGAGGATTGAAGATTGAGTATTGAGGATTGAAGATTGAGGATTGAGGATTGAGGGTTGAGGATTGAGTATTGAGGATTGACGCTTGAGGATTGAGGGTTGAGGATGTAGGATAGAAGAGAGAGGACTGAGTGTTGAGGGTTGAGTGTTGAGAATTGATGCTTGAGGTTTGAGATTTGATTATTGAATATTCTGGATTGAGTATTGAACCATGAGTATTCAGGATGTTCTATTGAGTATTGAGAATTGAGGACTGATGGTTGAATATTGAGGATTTAAGGTTGAGGGTTGAGTGTTGAATATTGAGGATTGAGGATTGAGGATTGAGGATTGATGATTGAGGATTGAAAATTGATTATTGATGATTGAATATTGAGGATTGAGGATTGAGGGTTGACGATTGAGGACGAGGACCGACGGTTGAGGATTGAGGTTTGAGGATTGAGGATTGAGGATTGAGGACTGAGGCTTGAGGATTGAGGATTGAGCATTGAGGATTGAAGATTGAGGACTGGCGATTGAGGATTGAAGGTTGAGGATTAAGGATTGAGGATTGGGGATTGAGGATGTAGGGTTGGAGATTGATTATTCAGGATTGAAGGTTGAGGATTGAGGATTGAGGATTGAGGATTGAGAATTGAGAATTGAGGATGAAGACTGAGGGTTGAGTATTGAGGTTTGAGGAACGAGGATTGAGGATTGAGGATTGAGGACTAAGGATTGACGATTGAGTATTGAAGATTGAGGATTGATGACTGAGGATTGACGACTGAGGATTGAGGATTGAGGATTGATGATTGAATATTGAGGATTGAGGATTGAGGGTTGAGGATTGAGGACGAGGGGCGACGCTTGAGGATTGAGGTTTGAGGATTCAGGATTGAGGATTGAGGACTGAGGCTTGAGGATTGAGGATTGCACATTCAGGATTGAAGATTGAGGACTGGTGATTGAGGATTGAAGATTGAGGATTAAGGATTGAGGATTGGGGATTGAGCATGTAGGATTGGAGATTGATTATTGGGGATTGAAGATTGAGGATTGAGGATTGAGGATTGAGGATTGAGAATTGAGAACTGAGGATGAAGACTGAGGGCTGAGGATTGAGGTTTGAGGAACGAGGATTGAGGATTGAGGATTGAGGACTAAGGATTGACGATTGAGTATTGAAGATTGAGGATTGATGACTGAGGATTGACGACTGAGGATTGAGGATTGAGGATTGATGATTGAAGATTGAGTATTGAGGATTGAATATTGAGGATTGAGGATTGAAGATTGAGGATTGAGGATTGAATATTGAGGATTGGGGACTGAGTGTTGAGGGTTGAGTGATGAGAATGGATGTTTGTGGATAGGGATTTGAAGATTGCAGATTGAGTATTGGGTATTGAGAACTGTGAATTGATGATATTCTATGGAGGATTGATGATTGACAACTGATTGTTGAGGCCTGAGGCCTGAAGATTGAGGATTCAGGATTGAGGATTCAGGATTGAGGATTCAGGATTGAGGTTTGAGGACTTAGGATTGAGGATTGAGGATTGAGTATTGAGGATTGAGGGTTGATAATTGAGGGTTGTGTATTGAGGACGAGGACTGAGGGTTGAGTATCGATACTTGAGGTCTGAGGATTGAGGATTGTGGATTGCGAATTGAGGACTGAGGATTGAAGATTGAGGATTGGGTATTGAGGATTGAAGAATGAGGATTGAGGATTGAGGATTGAGGATTGGGGATTGAAGTTTCAGTATTGAGGATTAAAGATTGAGGATTGAGGATTGAGGATTGAGGATTGAAGATTGAGGATTGAGGATTGAGGGTTGAGGATTGAGGATTGAGGATTGAGGATTGAGGATTGAGAATTGAGGATTGAGGATTGAGGATTGAGGATTGAGGATTGAAGATTGAATATTGATGATTGAAGATTGAGGATTGAGGATTGAGTGTTGTGGATTGAGGACGAGAACTGAGGGTTGAATATTGATGTTTGAGGTCTGAGGATTGAGGATTGAGGATTGAGAATTGAGGATTGAGGATTGAGGATTGAAGATTGAGGATTGGGTATTGAGGATTAAAGATTGAGGATTGAGGATTGAGGATTGAGGATTGAGGATTGATGATTGAGGATTGAGGATTGAGGATTGAGGGTTGAGGATTGAGGATTGAGGATTGAGGATTGAAGATTGAGGATTAAGGATTGAGGATTGGGGATTGAGGATGTAGGGTTGGAGATTGATTATTGAGGATTGAAGGTTGAGGATTGAGGATTGAGGATTGAGGATTGAGAATTGAGAATTGAGGATGAAGACTGAGGTTTGAGTATTGAGGTTTGAGGAACGAGGATTGAGGATTGAGGATTGAGGACTAAGGATTGACGATTGAGTATCGAAGATTCTGGATTGATGACTGAGGATTGACGACTGAGGATTGAGGATTGATGATTGAAGGTTGAGGATTGTGGATTGAGGACTGAGGATTGAGGATTGAATATTGAGGATTGGGGACTGAGTGTTGAGGGTTGAGTGATGAGAATTGATGCTTGTGGATAGAGATTTGAAGATTGCAGATTGAGTATTGAGTATTGAAAACTGTGAATTGATGATATTCTATGGAGGATTGAGGATTGACAACTGATTATTGAGGACTGAGGTCTGAAGATTGAGGATTCAGGATTGAGGATTCAGGATTGAGGTTTGAGGACTGAGGATTGAGGATTGAGGATTGAGTATTGAAGATTGAGGATTGATGATTGAGGTTTGTGTATTGAGGACGTGGACTGAGGGTTGAGTATTGACACTTGAGGTCTGAGGATTGAGGATTGTGGATTGCGAATTGATGAATGAGGATTGAAGATTGAGGATTGGGTATTGAGGATTGAAGAATGAGGATTGAGGATTGAAGGTTGAGTATTGAGGATTGTATATTGAGGATTGAGGGTTGAGGATTGAGGATTGAGGACAGAGGATTGACGACTGAGTATTGAAGATTGAGGATTTATGACTGAGGATTGAGGATTAAGGGTTGAAGATTGGGGATTGAGGATCTAGGGTTGGAGATTCATTATTGAGGATTGAAGTTTGAGGATTAAGGATTGAGGATTGAGAATTGAGAATAGGGAATTGAGGATGAGGACTGAGGGTTGAGGATTGAGGTTTGAGGGATGAGGATTGAGGATTGAGGATTGAGGGTTGAGGATTGAGGATTGAGGATAGGGTATTGAGGATTGAGGATTGAGGATTGAGGATTGAGGATTGAAGATTGAGTATTGAGGATTGAAGATTGAGGATTGAGGATTGAGGGTTACGGATTGAGTATTGAGGATTGACGCTTGAGGATTGAGGGTTGAGGATGTAGGATAGAAGAGAGAGGACTGAGTGTTGAGGGTTGAGTGTTGAGAATTGATGCTTGGGGTTTGAGATTTGATTATTGAATATTCTGGATTGTGTATTGAACCATGAGTATTCAGGATGTTCTATTGAGTATTGAGAATTGAGGATTGATGTTTGAATATTGAGGATTTAAGGTTGAGGGTTGAGTGTTGAATATTGAGGATTGAGGATTGAGGATTGAGGATTGATGATTGAGGATTGAAGATTGATTATTGATGATTGAATATTGAGGATTGAGGATTGAGGGTTGAGGATTGAGGACGAGGACCGACGGTTGAGGATTGACGTTTGAGGATTGAGGATTGAGGATTGAGGACTGAGGCTTGAGGATTGAGGATTGAGCATTGAGGATTGAAGATTGAGGACTGGCGATTGAGGATTGAAGATTGGGGATTAAGGATTGAGTATTGAGGATTGAAGATTGAGGATTGAGGATTGAGGATTGAGGATTGAGGATTGTGGATTGAGGATTGAGGACTGAGTGTTGAGGGTTGAGTGATGAGAATTGATGTTTGTGGATAGAGATTTGAAGATTGCAGGTTGAGTATTGGGTATTGAGAACTGTGAATTGATGATATTCTATGGAGGATTGAGGATTGACAACTGATTGTTGAGGCCTGAGGCCTGAAGATTGAGGATACAGGATTGAGGATTCAGGATTGAGGTTTGAGGACTGAGGATTGAGGATTGAGGATTGAGTATTGAGGATTGAGGGTTGATGACTGAGGGTTGTGTATTGAGGACGAGGACTGAGGGTTGAGTATTGATACTTGAGGTCTGAGGATTGAGGATTGTGGATTGCGAATTGAGGTCTGGGGATTGAAGATTGAGGATTGGGTATTGAGGATTGAAGAATGAGGATTGAGGATTGAGTATTGAAGATTGAGGAATGATGACTGAGGATTGAGTACTGAGGATTGGGGATTGAGGATTGATGATTGAAGATTGAGTATTGAGGATTCAATATTGAGGATTGAGGATTGAGGATTGTGGATTGAGGATTGAGGATTGAGGATTGAAGATTGAGGATTGGGTATTGAGGATTGAAGAATGAGGACTGAGGATTGAGGATTGAGGATACAGGATTGCAGATTGAGCATTGAGGATTGAGGATTGAGGATTGAGGATTGAGAATTGAGGATTGAGGATTGAGGATTGAGGATTGAGGATTGAGGATTGAGGATTGAAGATTGAGTATTGAGGATTGAAGACTGAGGATTGAGGATTGAGTATTGAACCATGAGAATTCAGGATATTCTATTGAGTATTGAGAATTGATGATTGATGGTTGAGTATTGAGGATTGATGGCTGAGGGTTGTGTGTTGAGTATCGAGGATTGAGGATTGAGGATTGAGTATAGAGGATTGAGGATTGAAGATTGAGTATTGATGATTGAATATTGAGGATTGAGGATTGAGGTTTGAGGATTGAGGACGAGGACTGACCGTTGAGGATTGAGGGTTGAGGGTTGAGGATTGAGGATTGAGGATTGAGGATTGAGTATTGAAGATTGAGGATTGAGGATTGAGGATTGAGGATTGATGATTGAGGATTGAAGATTGATTATTGATGATTGAAGATTGAGGATTGAGGATTGAGGGTTGAGGATTGAGGACGAGGACTGACGGTTGAGGATTGAGGTTTGAGGATTGAGGGTTGAGGATTGAGGAATGGGGATTGACGATTGAGTATTGAAGATTGAGGATTTATGACTGAGGATTGAGGATTGAGGATTGAGGATTGAGGATTGAAGGTTGAGTATTGAGGATTGAATATTGAGGATTGAGGATTGAGGATTGAGGATTGAGGACAGAGGATTGACGATTGAGTATTGAAGATTGAGGATTTATGACTGAGGATTGAGGATTTAGGGTTGAAGATTGGGGATTGAGGATATAGGATTGGAGATTCATTATTGAGGATTGAAGATTGAGGATTGAGGATTGAGGATTGAGAATTGAGAATAGAGAATTGAGGATGAGGACTGAGGGTTGAGGATTGAGGTTTGAGCGTTGAGGATTGAGGGTTGAGGATTGAGTTTTGAGGATTGAGGATTGAGGATAGAGTATTGAGGATTGAGGATTGAGGATTGAGGATTGAAGATTGAGTATTGAGGATTGAAGATTGAGGATTGAGGATTGAGGGTTGAGGATTGAGTATTGAGGATTGACGCTTGAGGATTGAGGGTTGAGGATGTAGGATAGAAGAGAGAGGACTGAGTGTTGAGGGTTGAGTGTTGAGAATTGATGCTTGAGGTTTGAGATTTGATTATTGAATATTCTGGATTGAGTATTGAACCATGAGTATTCAGGATGTTCTATTGAGTATTGAGAATTGAGGACTGATGGTTGAATATTGAGGATTTAAGGTTGAGGGTTGAGTGTTGAATATTGAGGATTGAGGATTGAGGATTGAGGATTGATGATTGAGGATTGAAAATTGATTATTGATGATTGAATATTGAGGATTGAGGATTGAGGGTTGACGATTGAGGACGAGGACCGACGGTTGAGGATTGAGGTTTGAGGATTGAGGATTGAGGATTGAGGACTGAGGCTTGAGGATTGAGGATTGAGCATTGAGGATTGAAGATTGAGGACTGGCGATTGAGGATTGAAGGTTGAGGATTAAGGATTGAGGATTGGGGATTGAGGATGTAGGGTTGGAGATTGATTATTCAGGATTGAAGGTTGAGGATTGAGGATTGAGGATTGAGGATTGAGAATTGAGAATTGAGGATGAAGACTGAGGGTTGAGTATTGAGGTTTGAGGAACGAGGATTGAGGATTGAGGATTGAGGACTAAGGATTGACGATTGAGTATTGAAGATTGAGGATTGATGACTGAGGATTGACGACTGAGGATTGAGGATTGAGGATTGATGATTGAATATTGAGGATTGAGGATTGAGGGTTGAGGATTGAGGACGAGGGGCGACGCTTGAGGATTGAGGTTTGAGGATTCAGGATTGAGGATTGAGGACTGAGGCTTGAGGATTGAGGATTGCACATTCAGGATTGAAGATTGAGGACTGGTGATTGAGGATTGAAGATTGAGGATTAAGGATTGAGGATTGGGGATTGAGCATGTAGGATTGGAGATTGATTATTGGGGATTGAAGATTGAGGATTGAGGATTGAGGATTGAGGATTGAGAATTGAGAACTGAGGATGAAGACTGAGGGCTGAGGATTGAGGTTTGAGGAACGAGGATTGAGGATTGAGGATTGAGGACTAAGGATTGACGATTGAGTATTGAAGATTGAGGATTGATGACTGAGGATTGACGACTGAGGATTGAGGATTGAGGATTGATGATTGAAGATTGAGTATTGAGGATTGAATATTGAGGATTGAGGATTGAAGATTGAGGATTGAGGATTGAATATTGAGGATTGGGGACTGAGTGTTGAGGGTTGAGTGATGAGAATGGATGTTTGTGGATAGGGATTTGAAGATTGCAGATTGAGTATTGGGTATTGAGAACTGTGAATTGATGATATTCTATGGAGGATTGATGATTGACAACTGATTGTTGAGGCCTGAGGCCTGAAGATTGAGGATTCAGGATTGAGGATTCAGGATTGAGGATTCAGGATTGAGGTTTGAGGACTTAGGATTGAGGATTGAGGATTGAGTATTGAGGATTGAGGGTTGAT
This sequence comes from Calliopsis andreniformis, assembly GCF_051401765.1. Taxonomy (NCBI): domain Eukaryota; kingdom Metazoa; phylum Arthropoda; class Insecta; order Hymenoptera; family Andrenidae; genus Calliopsis; species Calliopsis andreniformis. Next base: position 27,996 of record NW_027480731.1, on the reverse strand, counting down.
AATTGAGGGTTGTGTATTGAGGACGAGGACTGAGGGTTGAGTATCGATACTTGAGGTCTGAGGATTGAGGATTGTGGATTGCGAATTGAGGACTGAGGATTGAAGATTGAGGATTGGGTATTGAGGATTGAAGAATGAGGATTGAGGATTGAGGATTGAGGATTGGGGATTGAAGTTTCAGTATTGAGGATTAAAGATTGAGGATTGAGGATTGAGGATTGAGGATTGAAGATTGAGGATTGAGGATTGAGGGTTGAGGATTGAGGATTGAGGATTGAGGATTGAGGATTGAGAATTGAGGATTGAGGATTGAGGATTGAGGATTGAGGATTGAAGATTGAATATTGATGATTGAAGATTGAGGATTGAGGATTGAGTGTTGTGGATTGAGGACGAGAACTGAGGGTTGAATATTGATGTTTGAGGTCTGAGGATTGAGGATTGAGGATTGAGAATTGAGGATTGAGGATTGAGGATTGAAGATTGAGGATTGGGTATTGAGGATTAAAGATTGAGGATTGAGGATTGAGGATTGAGGATTGAGGATTGATGATTGAGGATTGAGGATTGAGGATTGAGGGTTGAGGATTGAGGATTGAGGATTGAGGATTGAAGATTGAGGATTAAGGATTGAGGATTGGGGATTGAGGATGTAGGGTTGGAGATTGATTATTGAGGATTGAAGGTTGAGGATTGAGGATTGAGGATTGAGGATTGAGAATTGAGAATTGAGGATGAAGACTGAGGTTTGAGTATTGAGGTTTGAGGAACGAGGATTGAGGATTGAGGATTGAGGACTAAGGATTGACGATTGAGTATCGAAGATTCTGGATTGATGACTGAGGATTGACGACTGAGGATTGAGGATTGATGATTGAAGGTTGAGGATTGTGGATTGAGGACTGAGGATTGAGGATTGAATATTGAGGATTGGGGACTGAGTGTTGAGGGTTGAGTGATGAGAATTGATGCTTGTGGATAGAGATTTGAAGATTGCAGATTGAGTATTGAGTATTGAAAACTGTGAATTGATGATATTCTATGGAGGATTGAGGATTGACAACTGATTATTGAGGACTGAGGTCTGAAGATTGAGGATTCAGGATTGAGGATTCAGGATTGAGGTTTGAGGACTGAGGATTGAGGATTGAGGATTGAGTATTGAAGATTGAGGATTGATGATTGAGGTTTGTGTATTGAGGACGAGGACTGAGGGTTGAGTATTGATACTTGAGGTCTGAGGATTGAGGATTGGGGATTGAGTATTGGGTATTGAGGATTGAAGAATGAGGACTGAGGACTGAGGATTGAGTATTGAGGATTGAGGATTGAAGATTGAGGACTGAGTGTTGAGGGTTGAGTGATGAGAATTGATGTTTGTGGATGGAGACATGAAGATTGAAGATTGAGGATTGAGTAATGAAAACTGAGAATTCAGGGTATTCTAATGAGTATTGAGAATTGAGTATTGATGGTTGAGTATTGGGGATTGATGGTTGAGGGTTGTGTGTTGAATATTGGGGATTGAGGGTTTTAGGATTGAGGATTGAGGATTGAGGATTGTAGATTGAGTATTGATGAGTGAACATTGAGGATTGAGGATTGAGTGTTGAGGATTGAGGACGAGGACTGACGGTTGAGGATTGAGGTTTGAGGATTGAGGATTGAGGACTGATGACTGAGGATTGAGGATTGAGGATTGAGCATTGATGATTGAAGATGGAGGACTGTGGATTGAGGATTGAATATTGAGGATTAAGGATAGAGTATTGGGGATTGAGGATCTAGGATAGGAGATTGATTATTGAGGATTGAAGATTGAGGATTGAGGATTGAGGATTGAGAATTGAGAATTGAGGATGAGGACTGAGGGTTGAGGATTAAGGATTCAGGATTGAGGATTGAGGATTGAAGATTGAGTATTGAGGATTGAGGATTGAGGATTGGGTATTGAGGATTGAAGAATGAGGACTGAGGACTGAGGATTTGGTATTGAGGATTGAGGATTGAAGATTGAGGACTGAGTGTTGATGGTTGAGTGATCAGAATTGATGTTTGGGGATGGAGACATGAAGATTGAAGAATGAGGATTGAGTAATGAAAACTGAGAATTCAGGATATTCTATTGAGTATTGAGAACTGAGGATTGATGGTTGAGTATTGAGGATTGAGGATTGAGTATTGAGGATTGAAGATTGAGGTTTGAGGATTGAGAATTGATAATTGAGGATGAGGACTGAGGGTTGAGAATTGAGGTTTGAGGAACGAGGACTGAGGATTGACAATTGAGGACTGAGGATTGACGATTGAGTATTGAAGATTGAGGATTGATGACTGAGGATTGAGGATTGAGGATTGAGGATTGAGGATTGAGGATTGAAGATTGAGTATTGAGGATTGAAGAATGAGAATTGACGACTGAGGATTGAGTATTGATGATTGAAGATTGAGTATTGAGGATTGAGGGTTGATGATTGAGGATTGAGGGTTGATGATTGAGGATTGAGGATTGAGGATTGAGGACAGAGGATTGATGATTGAAGACTGGGTATTGAGGATTGAAGATTGAGGATTGAGGATTCAAGATTGAGGATTGAGGATGAGGGCTGAGGGTTGAGGATTGAGGTTTGAGAACTGAGGACTGAGGACTGAGGATTGAGAATTGAGGATGGAGGATTGAGGATTGAGGATCGAGGATTGGGTATTGAGGATTGAAGAATGAGGACTGAGGACTGAGGATTGAGTATTGAGGATTGAGGATTGAAGATTGAGGACTGAGTGTTGAGGGTTGAATGATGAGAATTGATGTTTGTGGATGGAGACATGAAGATTGAAGATTGAGAATTGAGTAATGAAAACTGAGAATTCAGGGTATTCTAATGAGTATTGAGAATTTAGTATTGATGGTTGAGTATTGGGGATTGATGGTTGAGGGTTGTGTGTTCAATATTGAGGATTGAGGGTTTTAGGATTGAGGATTGAGGATTGAGGATTGAAGATTGAGTATTGATGAGTGAACATTGAGGATTGAGGATTGAGTGTTGAGGATTGAGGACGAGGACTGACGGTTGAGGGTTGAGGTTTGAGGATTGAGGATTGAGGACTGATGACTGAGGATTGAGGATTGAGGATCGAGCATTGAGGATTGAAGATGGAGGACTGTGGATTGAGGATTGAATATTGAGGATTAAGGATAGAGTATTGGAGATTGAGGATCTAGGATAGGAGATTGATTATTGAGGATTGAAGATTGAGGATTGAGGATTGAGGATTGAGAATTGAGAATTGAGGATGAGGACTGAGGGTTGAGGATTAAGGATTCAGGATTGAGGATTGAGGATTGAAGATTGAGTATTGAGGATTGAGGATTGAGGATTGAGGATTGTGGATTGGGTATTGAGGATTGAAGAATGAGGACTGAGGACTGAGGATTTGGTATTGAGGATTGCGGATTGAAGATTGAGGACTGAGTGTTGTTGGCTGAGTGATCAGAATTGATGTTTGGGGATGGAGACATGAAGATTGAAGAATGAGGATTGAGTAATGAAAACTGAGAATTCAGGATATTCTATTGAGTATTGAGAATTGAGGATTGATGGTTGAGTATTGAGGATTGAGGATTGAGTATTGAGGATTGAAGATTGAGGTTTGAGGATTGAGGATTGAGGATTGAGGATTGGGGATTGAAGTTTCAGTATTGAGGATTAAAGATTGAGGATTGAGGATTGAGGATTGAAGATTGTGGATTGAGGATTGAGGGTTGAGGATTGAGGATTGAGGATTGAGGATTGAGGATTGAGGATTGAGAATTGAGGATTGAGGATTGAGGATTGAGGATTGAGGATTGAAGATTGAATATTGATGATTGAAGATTGGGGATTGAGGATTGAGTGTTGTGGATTGAGGACGAGAACTGAGGGTTGAATATTGATGTTTGAGGTCTGAGGATTGAGGATTGAGGATTGAGAATTGAGGATTGAGGATTGAGGATTGAAGATTGAGGATTGGGTATTGAGGATTAAAGATAGAGGATTGAGGATTGAGGATTGAGGATTGAGGATTGATGATCGAGGATTGAGGATTGAGGGTTGAGGATTGAGGATTGAGGATTGAGGATTGAGGATTGAAGTTTGAGGATTGACGCTTGAGGATTGAGGGTTGAGGATGTAGGATTGAAGATTGACGACTGGCGATTGAGGATTGAAGATTGAGGATTAAGGATTGAGGATTGGGGATTGAGGATGTAGGGTTGGAGATTGATTATTGAGGATTGAAGGTTGAGGATTGAGGATTGAGGATTGAGGATTGAGAATTGAGAATTGAGGATGAAGACTGAGGGTTGAGTATTGAGGTTTGAGGAACGAGGATTGAGGATTGAGGATTGAGGACTAAGGATTGACGATTGAGTATTGAAGATTGAGGATTGATGACTGAGGTTTGACGACTGAGGATTGAGGATTGAGGATTCAGGATTGAGGTTTGAGGACTGAGGATTGAGGATTGAGGATTGAGTATTGAAGATTGAGGATTGATGATTGAGGGTTGTGTATTGAGGACGAGGACTGAGGGTTGAGTATTGATACTTGAGGTCTGAGGATTGAGGATTGTGGATTGCGAATTGAGGTCTGAGGATTGAAGATTCAGGATTGGGTATTGAGGATTGAAGAATGAGGATTGAGGATTGAGTATTGAAGATTGAGGAATGATGACTGAGGATTGAGTACTGATGATTGGGGATTGAGGATTGATGATTGAAGATTGAGTATTGAGGATTCAATATTGAGGATTGAGGATTGAGGAGCGTGGATTGAGGATTGAGGATTGAGGATTGAAGATTGAGGATTGGGTATTGAGGATTGAAGAATGAGGATTGAGGATTGAGGATTGAGGTTTGAGGATTGCAGATTGAGCATTGAGGATTGAGGATTGAGGATTGAGGATTGAGGATTGAGGATTGAGGATTGAAGATTGAGTATTGAGGATTGAAGGTTGAGGATTGTGGATTGAGGATTGAGGATTGAGGATTGAATATTGAGGATTGGGGACTGAGTGTTGAGGGTTGAGTGATGAGAATTGATGTTTGTGGATAGAGATTTGAAGATTGCAGATTGAGTATTGAGTATTGAAAACTGTGAATTGATGATATTCTATGGAGGATTGAGGGTTGACAACTGATTGTTGAGGACTGAGGGCTGAAGATTGAGGATTCAGGATTGAGGTTTGAGGACTGAGGATTGAGGATTGAGGATTGAGTATTGAAGATTGGGGATTGATGATTGAGGGTTGTGTATTGAGGACGAGGACTGAGGGTTGAGTATTGCTACTTGAGGTCTGAGGATTGAGGATTGTGGATTGCGAATTGGGGACTGAGGATTGAAGATTGAGGATTGGGTATTGAGGATTGAAGAATGAGGATTGAGGATTGGGGATTGAGGACTGGGGATTGAAGTTTCAGTATTGACGATTAAAGATTGAGGATTGAGGATTGAGGATTGAGGACGAGGACTGACGGTTGAGGATTTAGGTTTGAGGATTGAGGGTTGAGGATTGAGGACTTGGGATTGACGATTGAGTATTGAAGATTGAGGATTTATGACTGAGGATTGAGGATTGAGGATTGAGGATTGAGGATTGAAGGTTGAGTATCGAGGATTGAATATTGAGGATTGAGAATTGAGGATTGAGGATTGAGGACCGAGGATTGACGATTGAGTATTGAAGATTGAGGATTTATGACTGAGGATTGACGATTAAGGCTTGAAGATTGGGGATTGAGGATCTAGGATTGGAGATTCATTATTGAGCATTGAAGATTGAGGATTGAGGATTGAGGATTGAGAATTGAGAATTGAGAATAGAGAATTGAGGATGAGGACTGAGGGTTGAGGATTGACGTTTGAGGGATGAGGATTGAGGGTTGAGGGTTGAGGGTTGAGGGTTGAGGATTGAGGATTGAGGATAGAGTATTGAGGATTGAGGATTGAGGATTGAGGATTGAGGATTGAAGATTGAGTATTGAGGATTGATGATTGAGGATTGAGGATTGAGCGTTGCGGATTGAGTATTGAGGGTTGACGCTTGAGGATTGAGGGTTGAGGATGTAGGATAGAAGAGAGAGGACTGAGTGTTGAGGGTTGAGTGTTGAGAATTGATGCTTGGGGTTTGAGATTTGATTAGTGAATATTCCGGATTGTGTATTGAACCATGGGTATTCAGGATGTTCTATTGAGTATTGGGAATTGAGGATTGATGGTTGAATATTGAGGATTTAAGGTTGAGGGTTGAGTGTTGAATATTGAGGATTGAGGATTGAGGATTGAGGATTGATGATTGAGGATTGAAGATTGATTATTGATGATTGAATATTGAGGATTGAGGATTGAGGGTTGAGGATTGAGGACGAGGACCGACGGTTGAGGATTGAGGTTTGAGGATTGAGGATTGAGGATTGAGGACTGAGGCTTGAGGATTGAGGATTGAGCATTGAGGATTGAAGATTGAGGACTGGCGATTGAGGATTGAAGATTGAGGATTAAGGATTGAGGATTGGGGATTGAGGATGTAGGATTGGAGATTGATTATTGAGGATTGAAGGTTGAGGATTGAGGATTGAGGATTGAGGATTGAGAATTGAGAATTGAGGATGAAGACTGAGGGTTGAGGATTGAGGTTTGAGGAACGAGGATTGAGGATTGAGGATTGAGGACTAAGGATTGACGATTGAGTATTGAAGGTTGAGGAGTGATGACTGAGGATTGACGACTGAGGATTGAGGATTGAGGATTGAGGGTTGAGGATTGAGGACTGGGGATTGACGACTGAGTATTGAAGATTGAGGATTTATGACTGAGGATTGAGGATTGAGCATTGAGGATTGAGGATTGAAGGTTGAGTATTGAGGATTGAATATTGAGGATTGAGAATTGAGGATTGAGGATTGAGGACAGAGGATTGACGATTGAGTATTGAAGATTGAGGATTTATGACTGAGGATTGAGGATTAAGGGTTGAAGATTGGGGATTGAGGATCTAGGATTGGAGATTCATTATTGAGCATTGAAGATTGAGGATTGAGGATTGAGGATTGAGAATTGAGAATAGAGAATTGAGGATGAGGACTGAGGGTTGAGGATTGAGGTTTGAGGGATGAGGATTGAGGGTTCAGGATTGAGGGTTGAGGATTGAGGATTGAGGATAGAGTATTGAGGATTGAGGATTGAGGATTGAGGATTGAGGATTGAAGATTGAGTATTGAGGATTGATGATTGAGGATTGAGGATTGAGCGTTGCGGATTGAGTATTGAGGGTTGACGCTTGAGGATTGAGGGTTGAGGATGTAGGATAGAAGAGAGAGGACTGAGTGTTGAGGGTTGAGTGTTGAGAATTGATGCTTGGGGTTTGAGATTTGATTACTGAATATTCTGGATTGTGTATTGAACCATGAGTATTCAGGATGTTCTATTGAGTATTGAGATTTGAGGATTGATGGTTGAATATTGAGGATTTAAGGTTGAGGGTTGAGTGTTGAACATTGAGGATTGAGGATTGAGGATTGAGGATTGATGATTGAGGATTGAAGATTGATTATTGATGATTGAATATTGAGGATTGAGTATTGAGGGTTGAGGATTGAGGACGAGGACCGACGGTTGAGGATTGAGGTTTGAGGATTGAGGATTGAGGATTGAGGACTGAGGCTTGAGGATTGAGGATTGAGCATTGAGGATTGAAGATTGAGAACTGGCGATTGAGGATTGAAGATTGAGGATTAAGGATTGAGGATTGGGGATTGAGGATGTAGGATTGGAGATTGATTATTGAGGATTGAAGGTTGAGGATTGAGGATTGAGGATTACGGATTGAGAATTGAGGATGAAGGCTGAGGGTTGAGGATTGAGGTTTGAGGAACGAGGATTGAGGATTGAGGGTTGAGGACTAAGGATTGACGGCTGAGTATTGAAGATTGAGGATTGATGACTGAGGATTGACGACTGAGGATTGAGGATTGAGGATTGATGATTGAAGATTGAGTATTGAGGATTGAATATTGAGGATTGAGGATTGAGTATTGAGGATTGAGGATTGAGGATTGAGGATTGAAGATAGAGTATTGAGGATAGATGGTTGAGGATTGTGGATTGGGGATGGAGGATTGAGGATTGAATATTGAGGATTGTGTACTGAGTGTTGAGGGTTGAGTGATGAGAATTGATGTTTGTGGATAGAGATTTGAAGATTGCAGATTGAGTATTGAGTATTGAAAACTGTGAATTGATGATATTCTATGGAGGATTGAGTATTGACAACTGATTGTTGAGGACTGAGGGCTGAAGATTGAGGATTCAGGGTTGAGGATTGAGGATTGAAGATTGAGGATTGAGGATTGAGGGTTGAGGATTGAGGATTGAGGATAGAGGATTGAGGATTGAGGATTGAGGATTGAGGATTGAGGATTGAGGATTGAGGATTGAGGATTGAGGATTGAGGATTGAGGATTGAGGATTGAGGATTGAAGATTGAATATTGATGATTGGAGATTGAGGATTGAGGATTGAGTGTTGTGGATTGAGGACGAGAACTGAGGGTTGAATATTAATGTTTGAGGTCTGAGGATTGAGGATTGAGGATTGAGAATTGAGGATTGAGGATTGAGGATTGAAGATTGAGGATTGGGTATTGAGGATTGAAGAATGAGGATTGAGGATTGAGGATTGAGGATTGAGGATTGGGGATTGAGGATGTAGGATTCGAGATTGATTATTGAGGATTGAAGATTGAGGATTGAGGATTGAGGATTGAGAATTGAGAATAGAGAATTGAGGATGAGGACTGAGGGTTGAGGATTGAGGTTTGAGGGATGAGGATTGAGGGTTCAGGATTGAGGGTTGAGGATTGAGGATTGAGGATAGAGTATTGAGGATTGAGGATTGAGGATTGAGGATTGAGGATTGAAGATTGAGTATTGAGGATTGATGATTGAGGATTGAGGATTGAGCGTTGCGGATTGAGTATTGAGGGTTGACGCTTGAGGATTGAGGGTTGAGGATGTAGGATAGAAGAGAGAGGACTGAGTGTTGAGGGTTGAGTGTTGAGAATTGATGCTTGGGGTTTGAGATTTGATTACTGAATATTCTGGATTGTGTATTGAACCATGAGTATTCAGGATGTTCTATTGAGTATTGAGATTTGAGGATTGATGGTTGAATATTGAGGATTTAAGGGTGAGGGTTGAGTGTTGAATATTGAGGATTGAGGATTGAGGATTGAGGATTGATGATTGAGGATTGAAGATTGATTATTGATGATTGAATATTGAGGATTGAGTATTGAGGGTTGAGGATTGAGGACGAGGACCGACGGTTGAGGATTGAGGTTTGAGGATTGAGGATTGAAGATTGAGGACTGAGGCTTGAGGATTGAGGATTGAGCATTAAGGATTGAAGATTGAGAACCGGCGATTGAGGATTGAAGATTGAGGATTAAGGATTGAGGATTGGGGATTGAGGATGTAGGATTGGAGATTGATTATTGAGGATTGAAGGTTGAGGATTGAGGATTGAGGATTACGGATTGAGAATTGAGAATTGAGGATGAAGGCTGAGTGTTGAGGATTGAGGTTTGAGGAACGAGGATTGAGGATTGAGGATTGAGGACTAAGGATTGACGGCTGAGTATTGAAGATTGAGGATTGATGACTGAGGATTGACGACTGAGGATTGAGGATTGAGGATTGATGATTGAAGATTGAGTATTGAGGATTGAATATTGAGGATTGAGGATTGAGGATTGAGGATTGAGGATTGAGGATTGAGGATTGAAGATAGAGTATTGAGGATAGATGGTTGAGGATTGTGGATTGGGGATTGAGGATTGAGGATTGAATATTGAGGATTGTGTACTGAGTGTTGAGGGTTGAGTGATGAGAATTGATGTTTGTGGATAGAGATTTGAAGATTGCAGATTGAGTATTGAGTATTGAAAACTGTGAATTGATGATATTCTATGGAGGATTGAGTATTGACAACTGATTGTTGAGGACTGAGGGCTGAAGATTGAGGATTCAGGGTTGAGGATTGAGGATTGAAGATTGAGGATTGAGGATTGAGGGTTGAGGATTGAGGATTGAGGATAGAGGATTGAGGATTGAGGATTGAGGATTGAGGATTGAGGATTGAGGATTGAGGATTGAGGATTGAGGATTGAGGATTGAAGATTGAATATTGATGATTGGAGATTGAGGATTGAGGATTGAGTGTTGTGGATTGAGGACGAGAACTGAGGGTTGAATATTAATGTTTGAGGTCTGAGGATTGAGGATTGAGGATTGAGAATTGAGGATTGAGGATTGAGGATTGAAGATTGAGGATTGGGTATTGAGGATTGAAGAATGAGGATTGAGGATTGAGGATTGAGGATTGAGGATTGCAGATTGAGTATTGAGGATTGAGGATTGAGGATTGAGGATTGAGGATTGAGGATTGAGGATTGAGGATTGAGGATTGAGGATTGAGGATTGAGGATTGAGTATTGAAGATTGAGTATTGAGGATTTGAAGACTGAGGATTGAGGATTGAGGATTGAGGGTTGAGGATTGAAGATTGAAGATTGAGGATTGGGGATTGAGTATTGACGATTGAGGATTGAGTATTGAACCATGAGAATTCAGGATATTCTATTGAGTATTGAGAATTGATGATTGATGGTTGAGTATTGAGGATTGATGGCTGAGGGTTGTGTGTTGAGGATTGAGGATTGAGGATTGAGGATTGAGGATTGAGGATTGAGGATTGAGGATTGAGGATTGAAGATTGAATATTGATGATTGGAGATTGAGGATTGAGGATTGAGTGTTGTGGATTGAGGACGAGAACTGAGGGTTGAATATTAATGTTTGAGGTCTGAGGATTGAGATTGAGGATGGAGGATTGAGGATTGAGGATTGAAGATTGAGGATTGGGTATTGAGGATTGAAGAATGAGGATTGAGGATTGAGGATTGAGGATTGAGGATTGAGGATTGAAGGTTGAGTATTGAGGATTGAATATTGAGGATTGAGGATTGAGGATTGAGGATTGAGGACAGAGGATTGACGATTGAGTATTGAAGATTGAGGATTTATGACTGAGGATTGAGGATTAAGGGTTAAAGATTGGGGAGTGAGAATCTAGGATTGGAGATTCATTATTGAGGATTGAAGATTGAGGATTGAGGATTGAGGATTGAGAATTGAGAATAGAGAATTGAGGATGAGGACTGACGGTTGAGGGTTGAGGTTTGAGAGTTGAGGATTGAGGGTTGAGGATTGAGTTTTGAGGATTGAGGATTGAGGATAGAGTATTGAGGATTGAGGATTGAGGATTGAGGATTGAAGATAGAGTATTGAGGATTGAAGATTGAGGATTGAGGATTGAGGGTTGAGGATTGAGTATTGAGGATTGACGCTTGAGGATTGAGGGTTGAGGATGTAGGATAGAAGAGAGAGGACTGAGTGTTGAGGGTTGAGAGTTGAATATTGAGGATTGAGGATTGAGGATTGAGGATTGATGATTGAGGATTGAAGATTGATTATTGATGATTGAATATTGAGGATTGAGGATTGAGGGTTGAGGATTGAGGACGAGGACCGACGGTTGAGGATTGTGGTTTGAGGATTGAGGATTGAGGATTGAGGACTGAGGCTTGAGGATTGAGGATTGAGCATTGAGGATTGAAGATTGAGGACTGGCGATTGAGGATTGAAGATTGAGGATTAAGGATTGAGGATTGGGGATTGAGGATGTAGGATTCGAGATTGATTATTGAGGATTGAAGATTGAGGATTGAGGATTGAGGATTCAGGATTGAGAATTGAGGATTGAGGATGCAGACTGAGGGTTGAGGATTGAGGTTTGAGGAACGAGGATTGAGGATTGAGGATTGAGGACTGAGGATTGAAGATTGAGTATTGAGGATTGAAGGTTGAGGATTGTGGATTGAGGATTGAGGATTGAGGATTGAATATTGAGGATTGGGGACTGATTGTTGAGGACTGAGGGCTGAAGATTGAGGATTCAGGATTGAGGATTCAGGATTGAGGTTTGAGGACTGAGGATTGAGGGTTGAGGATTGAGTATTGAAGATTGAGGATTGATGAGTGAGGGTTGTGTATTCAGGACGAGGACTGAGGGTTGAGTATTGATACTTGAGGTCTGAGGAATGAGGATTGTGGATTGCGAATTGAGGACTGAGGATTGAAGATTGAGGGTTGGGTATTGAGGATTGAAGAATGAGGATTGATGATTGAGGATTGAGGATTGGGGATTGAAGTTTCAGTATTGAGGATTAAAGATTGAGGATTGAGGATTGAGGATTGAGGATTGAGGATTGAAGATTGAGGATTGAGGATTGAGGGTTGAGGATTGAGGATTGTGGATTGAGGATTGAGGACTGAAGATTGAGGATTGGGGATTGAGGATTGAGGATTGAGGATTGAGGATTGAGGATTGAGGATTGAAGATTGAATATTGATAATTGAAGATTGAGGATTGAGGATTGAGGATTGAGGATTGAGGATTGAGGATTGAGGATTGTGTATTGAAGATTGAGTATTGATGCCTGAGGATTGAAGATTGAGGATTGAGGATTGAGGGTTGAGGATTAAGGATTGAGGATTGAGGTTTGAGGATTGAAGATTGAGGATTGAGGATTGAGGGTTGAGGATTGAGGATTGACGATTGAGGATTGAGGATTGAAGATTGAGGATTGAGGATTGAGGATTGAGGATTGATGATTGAGTATTGAAGATTGATTATTGATGATTGAAGATTGAGGACTGAGGATTGAGGACGAGGACTGACGGTTGAGGATTGAGGTTTGAGGATTGAGGGTTGAGGATTGAGGACTGGGATTGACGATTGAGTATTGAAGATTGAGGATTTATGACTGAGGATTGAGGATTGAGGATTGAGGATTGAGGATTGAAGGTTGTGTATTGTGGATTGAATATTGGGGATTGAGGGTTGAGGATTGAGGTTTGAGGACAGAGGATTGACGATTGAGTATTGAAGATTGAGGATTTATGACTGAGGATTGAGGATTAAGGGTTGAAGATTGGGGATTGATGATCTAGGATTGGAGATTCATTATTGAGGATTGAAGATTGAGGATTGAGCATTGAGGATTGAGAATTGAGAATAGGGTATTGAGGATGAGGACTGAGGGTTGAGGATTGAGGTTTGAGGGATGAGGATTGAGGGTTGAGGATTGAGGGTTGAGGATTGAGGATTGAGGATAGAGTATTGAGGATTGAGGATTGAGGATTGAGGATTGAGGATTGAAGATTGAGTATTGAGGATTGAAGATTGAGGATTGAGGATTGAGGGTTGCGGATTGAGTATTGAGGATTGACGCTTGAGGATTGAGGGTTGAGGATGTAGAATAGAAGAGAGAGGTCTGAGTGTTGAGGGTTGAGTGTTGAGACTTGATGCTTGGTGTTTGAGATTTGATTATTGAGTGTTCTGGATTGTGTATTGAACCATGAGTATTCAGGATGTTCCATTGAGTATTGAGAATTGAGGATTGATGGTTGAATATTGAGGATTTAAGGTTGAGGGTTGAGTGTTGAATATTGAGGATTGAGGATGGAGGATTGAGGATTGATGATTGAGGATTGAAGATTGATTATTGATGATTGAATATTGAGGATTTAAGGTTGAGGGTTGAGTGTTGAATATTGAGGATTGAGGATGGAGGATTGAGGATTGATGATTGAGGATTGAAGATTGATTATTGATGATTGAATATTGAGGATTGAGGATTGTGGGTTGAGGATTGAGGACGAGGACCGACGGTTGTGGATTGAGGTTTGAGGATTGAGGATTGAGGATTGAGGACTGAGGCTTGAGGATTGAGGATTGAGCATTGAGGATTGAAGATTGAGGACTGGCGATTGAGGATTGAAGATTGAGGATTAAGGATTGAGGATTGGGGATTGAGGATGTAGGATTGGAGATTGATTATTGAGGATTGAAGGTTGAGGATTGAGGATTGAGGATTGAGGATTGAGAATTGAGAATTGAGGATGAAGACTGAGGGTTGAGTATTGAGGTTTGAGGAACGAGGATTGAGGATTGAGGATTGAGGACTAAGTATTGACGATTGAGTATTGAAGATTGAGGATTGATGACTGAGGATTGACGACTGAGGATTGAGGATTGAGGATTGATGATTGAATATTGAGTATTGAGGATTGAATATTGAGGATTGAGGATTGAGGATTGAGGATTGAGGATTGAGGATTGAGGATTGAGGATTGTGGATTGCGAATTGAGGACTGAGGATTGAAGATTGAGGATTGGGTATTGAGGATTGAAGAATAGGGATTGAGGATTGAGGATTGAGGATTGAGGATTGAGGATTGAAGATTGAGGATTGAGGATTGAGGGTTGAGGATTGAGGACTGAGGATTGAGGATTGAGGATTGAGGATTGAAGATTGAGGATTGAGGATTGAGGATTGAGGATTGATGATTAAGGATTGAGGTTTGAGGATTGAGGGTTGAGGATTGAGGACTGGGGATTGACGATTGAGTGTTGAAGATTGAGGATTTACGACTGAGGGTTGAGAATTGAGGTTTGAGGATTGAGGATTGAAGGTTGAGTATTGAGGATTGAATATTGAGGATTGAGGATTGAGGATTGAGGATTGAGGAAAGAGGATTGACGATTGAGGATTGAGGTTTGAGGATTGAGGATTGAGGATTGAGGACTGAGGCTTGAGGATTGAGGATTGAGCATTGAGGATTGAAGATTGAGAACTGGCGATTGAGGATTGAAGATTGAGGATTAAGGATTGAGGATTGGGGATTGAGGATGTAGGATTGGAGATTGATTATTGAGGATTGAAGGTTGAGGATTGAGGATTGAGGATTGAGGATTGAGAATTGAGAATTGAGGATGAAGACTGAGGGTTGAGGATTGAGGTTTGAGGAACGAGGATTGAGGATTGAGGATTGAGGACTAAGGATTGACGATTGAGTATTGAAGATTGAGGATTGATGACTGAGGATTGACGACTGAGGATTGAGGATTGAGGATTGATGATTGAAGATTGAGTATTGAGGATTGAATATTGACGATTGAGGATTGAGGATTGAGGATTGAGGATTGAGGATTGAGGATTCAAGATTGAGTATTGAGGATTGAAGGTTGAGGATTGTGGATTGGGGATTGAGGATTGAGGGTTGTGGATTGAGGACGAGAACTGAGGGTTGAATATTGATGTTTGAGTTCTGAGGATTGAGGATTGGGGATTGAGAATTGAGGATTGAGGATTGAGGATTGAAGATTGAGGATTGGGTATTGAGGATTGAAGAATGAGGATTGAGGATTGAGGATTGAGTATTGAGGATTGCAGATTGAGTATTGAGGATTGACGATTGAGGATTGAGGATTGAGGATTGAGGTTTGAGGATTGAGGATTGAGGATTGAAGATTGTATATTGAGGATTGAAGATTGAGGACTGGGGATTGAGGATTGAAGATTGAGGATTAAGGATTCAAGATTGGGGATTGAGGATCTAGGATTGGAGATTGATTATTGAGGACTGAAGATTGAGGATTGAGGATTGAGGATTGAGAATTGAGAATGGAGGATGAGGGCTGAGGGTTGAGGATTGAGGTTTGAGGAATGAGGATTGAGGATTGAGGATTGAGGATTGGGGATTGAAGACTGTGTATTGAGGATTGAACATTGAGTATTGAGGATTGAGGATTGAGGATTGAAGATTGAAGATTGATGATTGAGGATTGAGGATTGAGGATTGAGGATTGAGGATTGAGGATTGAGGGTTGTGGATTGAGGACGAGAACTGAGGGTTGAATATTGATGTTTGAGTTCTGAGGATTGAGGATTGGGGATTGAGAATTGAGGATTGAGGATTGAGGATTAAGGACTGAGGCTTGAGGATTGAGGATAGAGCATTGAGGATTGAAGATTGAGGACTGGCGATTGAGGATTGAAGATTGAGGATTAAGGATTGAGGATTGGGGATTGAGGATGTAGGATTGGAGATTGATTATTGAGGATTGATGATTGAGGATTGAGGATCGAGGATTGAGGATTGAGAATTGAGAATTGAGGATGACGACTGAGGGTTGAGCATTGAGGTTTGAGGAACGAGGATTGAGTATTGAGGAATGAGGTCTAAGGATTGACGATTGAGTATTGAAGATTGAGGATTGATGACTGAGGATTGACGACTGAGGATTGAGGATTGAGGATTGGTGATTGAAGATTGAGTATTGAGGATAGAATATTGAGGATTGAGGATTGGGGATTGAGGATTGAGGATTGAGGATTGAGTATTGAGGATTGAGAACTGAGGATTGATGATTGAAATTGAGTATTGAGTATTCAAGATTGAGGATTGAGATTTGATTATTGAATATTGTGGATTGAGTATTGAACCATGAGAATTCAGGATATTCTATTGATTATTCAGAATTGAGTATTGATGGTTGAGTATTGAGGATTGATGGCTGAGGGTTGTGTGTTGAGTATTGAGGATTGAGTATTGAAGATTGAGGATTTATGACTGAGGATTGAGGATTAAGGGTTGAAGATTGGGGATTGAGGATCCAGGATTGGAGATTGATTATTGAGGATTGAAGATTGAGGATTGAGGATTGAGGACTGAGAATTGAGAATTGAGGATGAGGACTGAGTGTTGAGGATGGAGGTTTGAGGAATGAGGACTGAGGGTTGAGGATTGAGGATTGAGGTTTGAGGATTGAGGATTGAGGATTGCGGACTGAGGGTTGAGGATTGAGGACTGAGCATTGAGGATTGAAGATTGATGACTGGGGATTGAGGATTGTAGATTGATGATTAAGGATTGAAGATTATTGAAGATTGATGATTAAGGATTGAAGATTGGGGATTGAATATCTAGGATTGGAGATTGATTATTGAGGATTGAAGATTGAGGATTGAGGATTGAGGATTGAGGATTGAGAATTGAGGATGAGGACTGAGGGTTGAGGATTGTGGTTTGCGGAATGAGGATTGAGGGTTGAGGATTGAGGATTGAGGATTGAGGACTGAGGATTGAAGATTGAGGATTGGGTATTGAGGATTGAAGAATGAGGATTGAGGATTGAGGATTGAGGATTGGGGATTGATGTTTCAGTATTGACGATTAAAGATTGAGGATTGAGGATTGAGGATCGAGGATTGAGGATTGAAGATTGAGGATTGAGGATTGAGAGTTGAAGATTGAGGATTGAGGATTGAGGATTGAGGATTGAAGATTGAGGATTGAGGATTGGGGATTGAGGATTGATGATTGAGGATTGAAGATTGATTATTGATGATTGAAGATTGAGGATTGAGGATTGAGGACGAGGACTGACGGTTGAGGATTGAGGTTTGAGGATTGAGGGTTGAGGATTGAGGACTGGGGATTGACGATTGAGTATTGAAGATTGAGGATTTATGACTGAGGATTGAGGATTGAGGATTGAGGATTGAGGATTGAAGGTTGAGGACTGGCGATTGAGGATTGAAGATTGAGGATTAAGGATTGAGGATTGGGGATTGAGGATGTAGGATTGGAGATTGATTATTGAGGATTGATGATTGAGGATTGAGTATCGAGGATTGAGGATTGAGAATTGAGAATTGAGGATGACGACTGAGGGTTGAGGATTGAGGTTTGAGGGATGAGGACTGAGGGTTGAGGATAGAGGGTTGAGGATTGAGGATTGAGGATAGAGTATTGAGGATTGAGGATTGAGGATTGAGGATTGAGGATTGAAGATTGAGTATTGAGGATTGAAGATTGAGGATTGAGGATTGAGGGTTGCGGATTGAGTATTGAGTATTGACGCTTGAAGATTGAGGGTTGAGGATGTAGGATAGAAGAGAGAGGACTGAGTGTTGAGGGTTGAGTGTTGAGAATTGATGCTTGGGGTTTGAGATTTGATTATTGATTATTCTGGATTGTGTATTGAACTATGTGTATTCAGGATGTTCTATTGAGTATTGAGAATTGAGGATTGATGGTTGAATATTGAGGATTTAAGGTTGAGGGTTGAGTGTTGAATATTGAGTATTGAGGATTGAGGATTGAGGATTGAGGATTGAGGATTGGGGATTGAGAATTGAGGATTGAGGATTGAGGATTGAAGATTGAGGATTGGGTATTGAGGATTGAAGAATGAGGATTGAGGATTGAGGATTGAGTATTGAGGATTGCAGATTGAGTATTGAGGATTGACGATTGAGGATTGAGGATTGAGGATTGAGGTTTGAGGATTGAGGATTGAGGATTGAAGATTGAATATTGAGGATTGAAGATTGAGGATTGAGGTTTGAGGATTGAGGATTGAGGATTGAAGATTGAGGATTGGGAATTGAGGATTGAGGATTGAGGATTGAGTATTGAGGATTGAGAATTGAGGATTGAGGATTGAAATTGAGTATTGAGGATTGAAGATTGAGGATTGAGATTTGATTATTGAATATTGTGGATTGAGTATTGAACCATGAGAGTTCAGGATATTCTATTGAGTATTGAGAATTGAGGATTGATGGTTGAGTATTGAGGATTGATGGCTGAGGGTTGTGTGTTGAGTATTGAGGTTTGAGGATTGAGGATTCAGGATAGAGGATTGAGGAGTGAAGATTGAGTATTGATGATTGAATATTGAGGATTAAGGATTGAGGATTGAGGATTGAGGATTGAAGATTGGGGATTGAGGTGCTAGGATTGGATATTGATTATTGAGGATTGAATATTGAGGATGGAGGATTGAGGATTGAGAATTGAGAATTGAGGATGAGGACTGAGGGTTGAGGATTGAGGTTTGAGGAATGAGGATTGAGGGTTGAGGATTGAGGTTTGAGGACTGAGGACTGAGGATTGAGGACTGAGGATTGAGGATGAGGGCTGAGGTTCGGGGATTGAGGTTTGACGACTGAGGACTGAGGATTGAGGATTGACAATTGCGTATTGAAATTGAGTATTGAGGATTGAAGATTGAGGATTGAGATTTGACTATTGAATATTGTGGATTGAGTATTGAAACATGCCAATTCAGGATATTCTATTGAGTATTGAGAACTGAGGATTGATGGTTGAGTATTGAGGATTGTTGGCTGAGGCTTGTGTGTTGAATATTGACGATTGAGGATTGAGAATTGAGGATTGAGGATTGAGGACTGAAGATTGAGTATTGATGATTGAATATTGAGGTTTGAGGATTGAGGATTGAGGGATGAGGATTCAGGACGAGGACTTACGGTTGAGGATTGAGGTTTGAGGGTTGAGGATTGAGGATTGAGGGCTGAGGTCTGAGGATTGAGGATTGAGCATTGAGGATTGAAGACTGAGGACTGGCGATTGAGGATTGAATATTGAGGATTAAGGATTGAGGATTGCGGATTGAGGATGTAGGATTGGAGATTGATTATTGAGGATTGAAGATGGAGGATTGAGGATTAAGGATCGAGGATTGAGAATTGAGAATTGAGGATGACGACTGAGGTTTGAGGATTGAGGTTTGAGAAACGAGGATTGAGGATTGAGGATTGAGGACTAATGATTGACGATTGAGTATTGAAGATTGAGGATCGATGACTGAGGATTGACGACTGAGGATTGAGTATTGAGGATTGGTGATTGAAGATTGAGTATTGAGGATTGAATATTGAGGATTGAGGATTGAGGATTGAGGATTGAGGATTGAGGATTGAGGACTGAGGATTGAGGATTGAGGATTGAGGGTTGTGGATTGAGGACGAGAACTGAGGGTTGAATATTGATGTTTGAGTTCTGAGGATTGAGGATTGAGAATTGAGAAATGAGGATTGAGGATTGAGGATTGAAGATTGAGGATTGGGTATTGAGGATTGAAGAATGAGGATTGAGGATTGAGGATTGAGGATTGAGGATTGCAGATTGAGTATTGAGGATTGACGATTGAGGATTGAGGATTGAGGATTGAGGATTGAGGATTGAGGATTGAGGATTGAAGATTGAGTATTGAGGATTGAAGATTGAGTATTGAGGTTTGAGGATTGAGGATTGAGGATTGAGGATTGAAGATTGAGGATTGGGGATTGAAGTTTCAGTATTGAGGATTAAAGATTGAGGATTGAGTATTGTGGATTGAGGATTGAGGATTGAAGATTGAGGTTGAGGATTGAGGGTTGAGGATTGAGGATTGAGGATTGAGGATTGAGGATTGAAGATTGAGGGTTGAGCATTGAGGATTGAGGATTGAGGATTGAGGATTGAGGGTTGAAGATTGAATATTGATGATTGAAGATTGAGGATTGAGGATTGAGGATTGAGGATTGAGGATTGAATATTGTGTATTGAAGATTAAGTATTGATGGCTGAGGATTGAGGATTGAGGATTGAGGATTGAAGATTGAGTATTGAGGATTGAAGATTGAGGACTGAGGATTGAGGATTGAGGATGGTGAATGAGGGCTGAGGTTTGAGGGTTGAGGTTTGTGTGTTGAATCCTGAGAATTCAGGATATTCTATTGAGTATTGAGAGTTGAGGGTGGTTGAGTACTGAGGACTGAGGTTTGAGGATTGATGTTTGAGTACTAAGGATTCAGAATTGAGGTTTGAGGACTGAGGATTGAGGATTAAAGATTGAGTATTGAGGATTGAAGATTGAGGATTGAGGATTGAGGATTGAGGATTGAGAATTGCGGATTGAAATTGAGTATTGAGGATTGAAGATTGAGGATTGAGATTTGATTATTGAATATTGTGGATTGAGTATTGAAACATGCGAATTCAGGATATTCTATTGAGTATTGAGAACTGAGGATTGATGGTTGAGTATTGAGGATTGTTGGCTGTGGGTTGTGTTTTGAATATTGAGGATTGAGGATTGAGGATTGAGGATTGAGTATTGAGGACTGAAGATTGAGTATTGATGATTGAATATTGAGGATTGAGGATTGAGGATTGAGGGTTGAGGATTGAGGACGAGGACTGACGGTTGAGGATTGAGGTTTGAGGATTGAGGATTGAGGATTAAGGACTGAGGCTTGAGGATTGAGGATAGAGCATTGAGGATTGAAGATTGAGGACTGGCGATTGAGGATTGAAGATTGAGGATTAAGGATTGAGGATTGGGGATTGAGGATGTAGGATTGGAGATTGATTATTGAGGATTGATGATTGAGGATTGAGGATCGAGGATTGAGGATTGAGAATTGAGAATTGAGGATGACGACTGAGGGTTGAGCATTGAGGTTTGAGGAACGAGGATTGAGTATTGAGGAATGAGGTCTAAGGATTGACGATTGAGTATTGAAGATTGAGGATTGATGACTGAGGATTGACGACTGAGGATTGAGGATTGAGGATTGGTGATTGAAGATTGAGTATTGAGGATAGAATATTGAGGATTGAGGATTGGGGATTGAGGATTGAGGATTGAGGATTGAGTATTGAGGATTGAGAACTGAGGATTGATGATTGAAATTGAGTATTGAGTATTCAAGATTGAGGATTGAGATTTGATTATTGAATATTGTGGATTGAGTATTGAACCATGAGAATTCAGGATATTCTATTGATTATTCAGAATTGAGTATTGATGGTTGAGTATTGAGGATTGATGGCTGAGGGTTGTGTGTTGAGTATTGAGGATTGAGTATTGAAGATTGAGGATTTATGACTGAGGATTGAGGATTAAGGGTTGAAGATTGGGGATTGAGGATCCAGGATTGGAGATTGATTATTGAGGATTGAAGATTGAGGATTGAGGATTGAGGACTGAGAATTGAGAATTGAGGATGAGGACTGAGTGTTGAGGATGGAGGTTTGAGGAATGAGGACTGAGGGTTGAGGATTGAGGATTGAGGTTTGAGGATTGAGGATTGAGGATTGCGGACTGAGGGTTGAGGATTGAGGACTGAGCATTGAGGATTGAAGATTGATGACTGGGGATTGAGGATTGTAGATTGATGATTAAGGATTGAAGATTATTGAAGATTGATGATTAAGGATTGAAGATTGGGGATTGAATATCTAGGATTGGAGATTGATTATTGAGGATTGAAGATTGAGGATTGAGGATTGAGGATTGAGGATTGAGAATTGAGGATGAGGACTGAGGGTTGAGGATTGTGGTTTGCGGAATGAGGATTGAGGGTTGAGGATTGAGGATTGAGGATTGAGGACTGAGGATTGAAGATTGAGGATTGGGTATTGAGGATTGAAGAATGAGGATTGAGGATTGAGGATTGAGGATTGGGGATTGATGTTTCAGTATTGACGATTAAAGATTGAGGATTGAGGATTGAGGATCGAGGATTGAGGATTGAAGATTGAGGATTGAGGATTGAGAGTTGAAGATTGAGGATTGAGGATTGAGGATTGAGGATTGAAGATTGAGGATTGAGGATTGGGGATTGAGGATTGATGATTGAGGATTGAAGATTGATTATTGATGATTGAAGATTGAGGATTGAGGATTGAGGACGAGGACTGACGGTTGAGGATTGAGGTTTGAGGATTGAGGGTTGAGGATTGAGGACTGGGGATTGACGATTGAGTATTGAAGATTGAGGATTTATGACTGAGGATTGAGGATTGAGGATTGAGGATTGAGGATTGAAGGTTGAGGACTGGCGATTGAGGATTGAAGATTGAGGATTAAGGATTGAGGATTGGGGATTGAGGATGTAGGATTGGAGATTGATTATTGAGGATTGATGATTGAGGATTGAGTATCGAGGATTGAGGATTGAGAATTGAGAATTGAGGATGACGACTGAGGGTTGAGGATTGAGGTTTGAGGGATGAGGACTGAGGGTTGAGGATAGAGGGTTGAGGATTGAGGATTGAGGATAGAGTATTGAGGATTGAGGATTGAGGATTGAGGATTGAGGATTGAAGATTGAGTATTGAGGATTGAAGATTGAGGATTGAGGATTGAGGGTTGCGGATTGAGTATTGAGTATTGACGCTTGAAGATTGAGGGTTGAGGATGTAGGATAGAAGAGAGAGGACTGAGTGTTGAGGGTTGAGTGTTGAGAATTGATGCTTGGGGTTTGAGATTTGATTATTGATTATTCTGGATTGTGTATTGAACTATGTGTATTCAGGATGTTCTATTGAGTATTGAGAATTGAGGATTGATGGTTGAATATTGAGGATTTAAGGTTGAGGGTTGAGTGTTGAATATTGAGTATTGAGGATTGAGGATTGAGGATTGAGGATTGAGGATTGAGGATTGAAGGTTGATTATTGATGATTGAATATTGAGGATTGAGGATTGAGGGTTGAGGATTGAGGACGAGGACCGACGGTTGAGGATTGAGGTTTGAGGATTGAGGATTGAGGATTGAGGACTGAGGCTCGAGGATTGAGGATTGAGCATTAAGGATTGAAGATTGAGAACCGGCGATTGAGGATTGAAGATTGAGGATTAAGGATTGAGGATTGAGGATTGGGGATTGAGGATGTAGGATTGGAGATTGATTATTGAGGATTGAAGGTTGAGGATTGAGGATTGAGGATTACGGATTGAGAATTGAGAATTGAGGATGAAGGCTGAGTGTTGAGGATTGAGGTTTGAGGAACGAGGATTGAGGATTGAGGATTGAGGACTAAGGATTGACGGCTGAGTATTGAAGATTGAGGATTGATGACTGAGGATTGACGACTGAGGATTGAGGATTGAGGATTGATGATTGAAGATTGAGTATTGAGGATTGAATATTGAGGATTGAGGATTGAGGATTGAGGATTGAGGATTGAGGATTGAGGATTGAAGATAGAGTATTGAGGATAGATGGTTGAGGATTGTGGATTGGGGATTGAGGATTGAGGATTGAATATTGAGGATTGTGTACTGAGTGTTGAGGGTTGAGTGATGAGAATTGATGTTTGTGGATAGAGATTTGAAGATTGCAGATTGAGTATTGAGTATTGAAAACTGTGAATTGATGATATTCTATGGAGGATTGAGTATTGACAACTGATTGTTGAGGACTGAGGGCTGAAGATTGAGGATTCAGGGTTGAGGATTGAGGATTGAAGATTGAGGATTGAGGATTGAGGGTTGAGGATTGAGGATTGAGGATAGAGGATTGAGGATTGAGGATTGAGGATTGAGGATTGAGGATTGAGGATTGAGGATTGAGGATTGAGGATTGAGGATTGAAGATTGAATATTGATGATTGGAGATTGAGGATTGAGGATTGAGTGTTGTGGATTGAGGACGAGAACTGAGGGTTGAATATTAATGTTTGAGGTCTGAGGATTGAGGATTGAGGATTGAGAATTGAGGATTGAGGATTGAGGATTGAAGATTGAGGATTGGGTATTGAGGATTGAAGAATGAGGATTGAGGATTGAGGATTGAGGATTGAGGATTGCAGATTGAGTATTGAGGATTGAGGATTGAGGATTGAGGATTGAGGATTGAGGATTGAGGATTGAGGATTGAGGATTGAGGATTGAGGATTGAGGATTGAGTATTGAAGATTGAGTATTGAGGATTTGAAGACTGAGGATTGAGGATTGAGGATTGAGGGTTGAGGATTGAAGATTGAAGATTGAGGATTGGGGATTGAGTATTGACGATTGAGGATTGAGTATTGAACCATGAGAATTCAGGATATTCTATTGAGTATTGAGAATTGATGATTGATGGTTGAGTATTGAGGATTGATGGCTGAGGGTTGTGTGTTGAGGATTGAGGATTGAGGATTGAGGATTGAGGATTGAGGATTGAGGATTGAGGATTGAGGATTGAAGATTGAATATTGATGATTGGAGATTGAGGATTGAGGATTGAGTGTTGTGGATTGAGGACGAGAACTGAGGGTTGAATATTAATGTTTGAGGTCTGAGGATTGAGATTGAGGATGGAGGATTGAGGATTGAGGATTGAAGATTGAGGATTGGGTATTGAGGATTGAAGAATGAGGATTGAGGATTGAGGATTGAGGATTGAGGATTGAGGATTGAAGGTTGAGTATTGAGGATTGAATATTGAGGATTGAGGATTGAGGATTGAGGATTGAGGACAGAGGATTGACGATTGAGTATTGAAGATTGAGGATTTATGACTGAGGATTGAGGATTAAGGGTTAAAGATTGGGGAGTGAGAATCTAGGATTGGAGATTCATTATTGAGGATTGAAGATTGAGGATTGAGGATTGAGGATTGAGGATTGAGGATTGAAGATTGAGGATTGAGGATTGAGGGTTGAGGATTGAGGACTGAGGATTGAGGATTGAGGATTGAGGATTGAAGATTGAGGATTGAGGATTGAGGATTGAGGATTGATGATTAAGGATTGAGGTTTGAGGATTGAGGGTTGAGGATTGAGGACTGGGGATTGACGATTGAGTGTTGAAGATTGAGGATTTACGACTGAGGGTTGAGAATTGAGGTTTGAGGATTGAGGATTGAAGGTTGAGTATTGAGGATTGAATATTGAGGATTGAGGATTGAGGATTGAGGATTGAGGAAAGAGGATTGACGATTGAGGATTGAGGTTTGAGGATTGAGGATTGAGGATTGAGGACTGAGGCTTGAGGATTGAGGATTGAGCATTGAGGATTGAAGATTGAGAACTGGCGATTGAGGATTGAAGATTGAGGATTAAGGATTGAGGATTGGGGATTGAGGATGTAGGATTGGAGATTGATTATTGAGGATTGAAGGTTGAGGATTGAGGATTGAGGATTGAGGATTGAGAATTGAGAATTGAGGATGAAGACTGAGGGTTGAGGATTGAGGTTTGAGGAACGAGGATTGAGGATTGAGGATTGAGGACTAAGGATTGACGATTGAGTATTGAAGATTGAGGATTGATGACTGAGGATTGACGACTGAGGATTGAGGATTGAGGATTGATGATTGAAGATTGAGTATTGAGGATTGAATATTGACGATTGAGGATTGAGGATTGAGGATTGAGGATTGAGGATTGAGGATTCAAGATTGAGTATTGAGGATTGAAGGTTGAGGATTGTGGATTGGGGATTGAGGATTGAGGGTTGTGGATTGAGGACGAGAACTGAGGGTTGAATATTGATGTTTGAGTTCTGAGGATTGAGGATTGGGGATTGAGAATTGAGGATTGAGGATTGAGGATTGAAGATTGAGGATTGGGTATTGAGGATTGAAGAATGAGGATTGAGGATTGAGGATTGAGTATTGAGGATTGCAGATTGAGTATTGAGGATTGACGATTGAGGATTGAGGATTGAGGATTGAGGTTTGAGGATTGAGGATTGAGGATTGAAGATTGTATATTGAGGATTGAAGATTGAGGACTGGGGATTGAGGATTGAAGATTGAGGATTAAGGATTCAAGATTGGGGATTGAGGATCTAGGATTGGAGATTGATTATTGAGGACTGAAGATTGAGGATTGAGGATTGAGGATTGAGAATTGAGAATGGAGGATGAGGGCTGAGGGTTGAGGATTGAGGTTTGAGGAATGAGGATTGAGGATTGAGGATTGAGGATTGGGGATTGAAGACTGTGTATTGAGGATTGAACATTGAGTATTGAGGATTGAGGATTGAGGATTGAAGATTGAAGATTGATGATTGAGGATTGAGGATTGAGGATTGAGGATTGAGGATTGAGGATTGAGGGTTGTGGATTGAGGACGAGAACTGAGGGTTGAATATTGATGTTTGAGTTCTGAGGATTGAGGATTGGGGATTGAGAATTGAGGATTGAGGATTGAGGATTGAAGATTGAGGATTGGGTATTGAGGATTGAAGAATGAGGATTGAGGATTGAGGATTGAGTATTGAGGATTGCAGATTGAGTATTGAGGATTGACGATTGAGGATTGAGGATTGAGGATTGAGGTTTGAGGATTGAGGATTGAGGATTGAAGATTGAATATTGAGGATTGAAGATTGAGGATTGAGGTTTGAGGATTGAGGATTGAGGATTGAAGATTGAGGATTGGGAATTGAGGATTGAGGATTGAGGATTGAGTATTGAGGATTGAGAATTGAGGATTGAGGATTGAAATTGAGTATTGAGGATTGAAGATTGAGGATTGAGATTTGATTATTGAATATTGTGGATTGAGTATTGAACCATGAGAGTTCAGGATATTCTATTGAGTATTGAGAATTGAGGATTGATGGTTGAGTATTGAGGATTGATGGCTGAGGGTTGTGTGTTGAGTATTGAGGTTTGAGGATTGAGGATTCAGGATAGAGGATTGAGGAGTGAAGATTGAGTATTGATGATTGAATATTGAGGATTAAGGATTGAGGATTGAGGATTGAGGATTGAAGATTGGGGATTGAGGTGCTAGGATTGGATATTGATTATTGAGGATTGAATATTGAGGATGGAGGATTGAGGATTGAGAATTGAGAATTGAGGATGAGGACTGAGGGTTGAGGATTGAGGTTTGAGGAATGAGGATTGAGGGTTGAGGATTGAGGTTTGAGGACTGAGGACTGAGGATTGAGGACTGAGGATTGAGGATGAGGGCTGAGGTTCGGGGATTGAGGTTTGACGACTGAGGACTGAGGATTGAGGATTGACAATTGCGTATTGAAATTGAGTATTGAGGATTGAAGATTGAGGATTGAGATTTGACTATTGAATATTGTGGATTGAGTATTGAAACATGCCAATTCAGGATATTCTATTGAGTATTGAGAACTGAGGATTGATGGTTGAGTATTGAGGATTGTTGGCTGAGGCTTGTGTGTTGAATATTGACGATTGAGGATTGAGAATTGAGGATTGAGGATTGAGGACTGAAGATTGAGTATTGATGATTGAATATTGAGGTTTGAGGATTGAGGATTGAGGGATGAGGATTCAGGACGAGGACTTACGGTTGAGGATTGAGGTTTGAGGGTTGAGGATTGAGGATTGACGGCTGAGGTCTGAGGATTGAGGATTGAGCATTGAGGATTGAAGACTGAGGACTGGCGATTGAGGATTGAATATTGAGGATTAAGGATTGAGGATTGCGGATTG